>NC_069499.1:1255006386-1255362636 GCF_027579735.1 Bombina bombina
CACCGGATGGCCAACTCCTGCAACTCTTAATGCACCACAGCACCTATGTTTCAGACTATTTGTGGCCTGTTAAGGAGAGTGAGGTTTAATTCCTCTGCATTTACAGTATATCCCCATGTTGTTATTCATCTAATAATGTGTGCCTATTCTAGGTGCTTGCTATACTGGTTCATTTTACAGGAACTTGCTGTTTTGATGTTTTCAACAAAAATTATATTTTCTTTGCTCCTCTGCTAGGGCTGGCAATGAACCTTTCTTTCCCTTTTTCTCCACACATTTTCTCTTGCATTCCACACCTTTTAATCTCTCCACATCTTTTTATCTCTTCATCTCAGATTTTCTGTTTTGTCCTCAATTTATGCACAATTATTTGTGTCAGTTGTGTTTGGATGATAATAGTACAGATTTTTATAATAAGAAAATAATAACAGTAAGCACAATTATACAGCACTATTTGTGAATGAGATAATAATGCCCGTGGCCAGGTACATATTTAAATAATATATTTGTTAAAACAATAAATTGTTAAAATATAGAATATGTATAAACTGTCACTTAGCCATCCCACCATGATGCTTTTCCCAGGAGATACTACATATTACCAGCAGAGTAACTTTTGTCACCCAGACAGGCAGAGACCACTTTCTAAACCCTGGTTTCTCAACAGCCGGACCGTGGCCCAGTACCGGGCCGTGATAGCCCTGCTGGTGGGCCCCGACCTGTCATGCCCCCACTGCACACTCTTACCCCACTGCACAACAGGTGCAGACTGATACCAATCAAGGCCCCAGAAAAACTGTCTCACACTGACCATAATATATTCAATTTTATGCAAATGAACATGGTAGCCTCCCTGCCCTGCCCCCAACAGGCCCCTCAACCTCCAGAGCCAGAACCCCCAACGTTAAGGTCCAGAGAAAGGGCACCCAACCTCCAGGGCCAGACCCCACACGCCATGGCCCTCACAGCGACAGACCCCCACCAGGGCCCCCACTAAACCTATATATATATATATATATATATATATATATATATATATATATATATAAAACTACCGGGCCCTGGACATGTCTAGCTACAATTTACTGGGCCTTGAGGTCACTTTGGTTGAGAACCACTGTTCTAAACAGTTTATTAGGTCTGGTTGCCGCCTTTCATTCTTTGGCCCCATTCACTACAAATAAATGCAATATCTAGGATTAGCCTATTGCTCTGTAACATTTCTACATTTGTGCATTGTATCACAAAAGATAGTGAGTACAGGTACTTTAGCAGAACATTTTGGAGACTAAGGGCTAGATTTATTAAGGCTTTTTTGCTATATAGAGCAGGTTCACAAAAGCTTCTTTTTTTCTCTCCATCACCTCAGAAGTGGCAAAATCAATCACTCCGACACTCACTTGTTCAGGGTTATTGACATGCCCTGCTCTAGCACAACTGATTCTGGGGGCGACATTGCACAAGAATCCTCTTGTGCAATGGAATCTTCTTGTACAATGAATGTTAAGTTGCGACAATTGCAGGTGGTCAAATTGGCTACAAAGCTTTCAGGGAGTTTCTTGCAAACAAATCTTTGTTTGTAAATAAAATTAACTGTGTTTCCCTCTCCCTCCTTAATTCATAATTCTTCCCACATGAAGTCCATTATTCTAAAACATTTGCTAACATTGTGTTGTTTATTATGCATAGAAACACACTAACTCATCAATCTGTTTCTTTTCTTTAGGCAATACTTATTGTAGTCACAGTGGCATTTGTACAGGTGAGTTACAGACCCACACATGCATTTAACTCAGAACAGCTAAAGGAAAGGAATGATTGGTTGGGTTTGTAGTTAGATGCTAAATAAGATACAAGGCAAAATATCAATCTATAATTAAATCTTAATGGAACAATTTTTGAAAGAGTACAGTATATTGTTGTTAATGTATTCAATCATAAGTTATAAAGTACAATCTAAATGAAAAATTCACATTATATTTCTCCTTTCTGTACCTTTTTATTGGATTATTATTTTAGCCTTGTTATGAACCCCAGTCATTTGATATTAGATACAACTGGAAAATATGGGTTCTCAGAGTGGTTCTAATTGACTGTTGAGATGATAGTATTTTAGTAGAATGTGGTCTCTTGAGCCTCTGGAACAGCTTGTGAGATCTTCAGTAAGTGGAATGCAGTTGTGTTAAAGTATGATTAGTATCTGAATTTCTAGAATCTTTCTCATGAGCTACGCATTTAAGAATGTTATTATTAATATTTGTGGTATACTCAGCCTTTCCCCCCCGAGGTAACAGCATGCCTTAGCAATGCTATGACATCAGAAGAGGTTGGTGTGGTTCTGAAAAGATTGAAGTTCCCTCCATGATGTCATCTTTCTAAAACAGTAATTTTAATTACATCATCAGTCAACAATTTTTCTTGCTATTACATAACAAAACAAGTAATTTTTTAAATATTTGTTATCAGTGTTTGCTTTTAATAAATGTTTTACTTGATGCAGGAAGGCTGTATAGTTTTGCTACACTTTCATAAAGCTGTTGAAAATAGCCAGACATTCTTATTTAAAATAAAAAGTAAACAAGTCCTTAATGATTTTTTTTATGTATTTGAAAGAAGATATTTAACTTTTTCCTGTCGCTATCCTGGATTCCAATCAACCTGAATGGACTTTTGACATTTCTTGTAGGGTTCCCAGGACTGGGAAGTCTACTTTGTATGAAGGAGGATATTGAGTGGAGTCAAGGGTGTCATTTGGGCAAGGTGGTAACCAGCTGGGATAGGGTTACAGGCATTTGTGGGTGGGATTAGAAGTTGGTGGGCAACAGAAAAGACAAGGGGGGAAGAACTACCAATCCATGATAACACATTTGCCTAGCTCTCAACCATCCCACATATTGCATGAGTATGGTGTGGTTTTGTAATTCAGTACTAACAAAAATAATTTAGTAGTGCTCGGTACTACTTAGGCCTACATTACAAGTGGAGCACTATTGATAGAGCAGGTGCGCTATCAATAGCATGGGACCGTGTTAAGGTTAGCAGTCTGGTATTACAAGCTCATGGTAAAATAGAGTTACAAGAGACTATTTATAATGTTTGTGTGTGTCTGTGTGTATGAATACATTTGTACACACACATACATATTATATATATATATATATATATATATATATATATATATATATATGTACACACACACACATATATATATATACAGAATATTTAATAATATATAACGTTTCGGGGTCTCCCCCTTTCTCAAATAAACAAAACACCAACAGTGAGCAAACTTACCCCTCCTTATGTACAGACATTGAATAGTGTGAGCGCGGCGCTGCCGACAGCGTCCGGAAGTGACTCATCCCACTGTGTGGTTGCGCTACGTAACTTCCGTAGCCATGGCAACCAGACGCGTGTTCGGCAGCGTCTACAAGTGAATAAAAAACATTATGGCATAGCAACAGGGTATATAGTACAGCACGTTACATTTATGCAGACTCTCAACCTAACTTAAATGCTATAATTGCTATAGCATTTAAGTTAGGTTGAGAGTCTGCATAAATGTAACGTGTTGTACTATATACCCTGTTGCTATGCCATAATGTTTTTAATTCACTTGTAGACGCTGCCGAACACGCGTCTGGTTGCCATGGCTACGTTAGTTACGTAGTGCAACCTCCTGTAGAAAAAAACAAAAAGGTCTGATCCGTTTCTGCTTACATCTTCCTCAAAGAAGTCCATTATGTTATATCTTGTCAAAAAGATTCAAAGTCAGGCCTCTAAGTCTAAAAGATTCCTAGTCAGTGCTGTATTTAGGTTTTGTGTTGCCCTAGGTTCTCAAAATTCTGTTGCCCCTTCCAAGGTTTTGTCCATAATATAAGGTGATTTTTTTTTTTTTTTTTCTTAATGCCATTTCCAAAGTAAATGTTCACCAAGGTTATACACTTACACTATATCACACGTGCGCACACACACACACACATATATATATATATATATATATATATATATATACACATATATACACACCCAGACACACATATCTATCTATTGCTGCAATATATATATATATATATATATGTATATGTATATATATATATATATATATAAACCAAACAGATTTCTTGAAACAATATTCCCCAAACAGAATACTGAGTGCTGAACACCAACAGAACTATAGATGGCAATAGCAACTAAATAAATGAAAGGTTCAGAGTTACATCTAAACTGTAAGCTCTCTCATAATACTCCCTAGAATGTAAGCTCCTTGGGCAAAATCTTCCATTTATATATGCTTGTTTTGCATTAAATTGGTGATTTACTATATCTCTGGTGCTGGCTGTGTGGGATCACACGGATCAACACCGGGTCCTGTCCTACTTCAGGTTTTACTATATATATATATTTCTAACTAATTAGGGAAGAGATTATTTTTGCAAAAGTAATTATGATACCATTACCTGGCATAATTAGTAAAGAAACTGAATTACTAAACTAGGAACTTGATCTTGTATATTAACAAAAGCTATGAGGCAAATAAGTGAACATCACAAGATGTGTCCTGAATTACATAAAAAGTATCTAACTAATGTTTGTTTTTATAGATTAAATTATATAGAAATAACTAAAGCAGGGTATCATTTTTTTGTGAACAGGGATAAGTGAATGTTTTAGAACATTAATTTAAAATGTATTTTGCTGAAATTTTTTAATTCTAATTGATATTCAAACATTATAATAAGCATTTGTCATTTATTGTCTAAAACCAGCCAGTCAATAGTTTGCCATATATAAAGCAAATTTAAATATAAAGAAATGTAGGCAATGTAGAAAAAAAAAACCTTTAAAAAATGTTATATACATTTTTTGTTTTGTTCCTTCAATGAAATGGATAATAAACTTTTGGATTCACATTTCTATCTTTTTGTTTCCTAGGAATATCGATCTGAAAAATCTCTTGAAGAGTTGAATAAACTAGTCCCACCAGAATGCAACTGGTAAATACAAATAATAATTCTTAATTGTTTTTGTAGAATAAACTGGAATTGTAGACAGAGTTAAAGCTACATTTTCTCTCTGTTAAACCATAACAGTACTAGTGGATATACAGACCACCCCTATAAAGTGAATATAGCAATAAAGTGGGTCACACTAATTGTTTTGTTTCCCAATGCATATAAAATTTATATTTACACTATACTTTAGTTGATGAAGTGTCTAATACCATTATGGCTAAAAAAAACTATGTACATACCTTAATTAAAAGATATCTGAGCCTTCAGTGAGTCATAATCTTTTTGCTGGTGGTGTGTGTATATTGGTGTGTATATATGTATATGTGTATATTCATGTGAATTTCAATGTTTATATCTGTATTTATGTTGGAACAATGGCACCAATAGACTTGCTTCACGCAAGGTTGCCACAAACCTTCCTTGTAAAAAGAGCAATATCTGTGAAGCACAATAAAGCAAAGTGCAATAAAACGATATAAGCCTGTATGTCAATGGTGAAGGTAATGTGACACCTGTGAACCGGTGAACAAATACATCTTGCTTGGGTCAGTTTAGTTTCTACTAGTAGGAGTAAGGTAAACGTACTGTATATGCAGCTAATATTTACTTTTCCCTGATGAAGACAAATGTGTTCAGAACAGCAGGCTTGCTACAGAAAGGGTGCTACCAACTGTGTTAGGTCCTTAACCCTGTCTATGACTACAAGTTGTTCTGACATACACCCCATACACTTCAGAGGATTAGCTGACTCTAACAGGGTACCCCCTGCCTATCATCTTCACCCATAGGGGCCTATTTATCAAGCCGTAAACCGCAAATACGCTGCAATTCCGCAGCGTAATTGTGGCAAGCCTGATTCCCCTTTTTTATCAAACCCTACAGACTGGCAAAAGTAGAATTTTGTGACGTAAAATACGATCCGCCGGTCAAAGTCCGACACAGATCGATGCTTACGTCATTACAGATGTTCCGAATGCAAATTCGGCACTATCTGACTACTTTTGCAAGTTAACAAATTTCTACCAGGTACGCTCGACACTATTCTGGCCCAGCATACCTGGTTTTCAATCCGCCGCCCTAGAGGCGGCGGATGCCATAGGAATCAATAGGAGTCTGAAAGCAGCGAAAGCTTATGTTTGCTGCTGCCCGATATACCATTGATTCCTATGGGAGAATAAAAGTTATGTTTACACCTAACACCCTAACATGTACCCTGAGTCTAAACACCCCTAATCTGCCGCTCCCTACACTGCCGCCACCTACATTATACTTATTAACCCCTAATCTACCACACCCACTCCGCCGCCACCTACATTATGTTATTAACCCCTAATCTGCCCCCCTACACCGCCACCACCTACATTATGTTATTAACCCCTAATCTCCCCCCCCCTACACTGCCGCCACCTACATAACACTTATTAACCTCTAATCTGCCCCCAATACACCGCCGCCACCAACATAACACTTATTAACCCCTAATCTGCCGTCCCCAACGTCGCCGCCACTATATTAAATTTATTAACCCCTAAACCTAAGTCTAACCCTAACACCCCCTAACTTAAATCTAAGTTAAATAAATATAAATAAAATTACTATCATTAACTACATTATTCCTATTTAAAACTAAATACTTACCTATAAAATAAACCCTAAGATAGCTACAATATAATTAATAGTTACATTGTAGCTATTTTAGGATTTTTTTTTTATTTTACAGGCAAGTTTGTATTTATTTTAACTAGGTACAATAGCTATTAAATAGTTATTAACTATTTAATAACTACCTAGATAAAATATATACAAAAGTACCTGTAAAATAAAACCTAACCTAAGTTACAATTACACCTAACACTACACTATAATTAAATAAATTAACAAAATTAAATACAATTAACTAAATTAAATACAATAACCTAAATTAAATTAAATTATCTAAAGTACAAAAACAAACAAACACTAAATTACAGAAAATAATAAACAAATTACAGAAATTTTAACTAATTACACCTAATCTAATAGCCCTATCAAAATAAAAAAGCCCCCCCAAAAATAAAAAAAAACCCTAGCCTAAACTAAACTACCAATAGCCCTTAAAAGGGCCTTTTGCGGGGCATTGCCCCAAAGTAATCAGCTCTTTTACCTGTAAAAAAAAATACAAACAACCCCCCAACAGTAAAACCCACCACCCACACAACCAACCCCCCCAAAAAAAATACTAACTAAAAAAACCTAAGCTCCACATTGCCCTGAAAAGGGCATTTGGATGGGCATTGCCCTTAAAAGGGCAGTTAGCTCTTTTCATCAAAGCCGGGCAGAAGTGGTCCTCCAGACGGCAGAAGTCTTCATCCAGATGGCATCTTCTATCTTCATCCATCCGGCACCGAGCGGGTCCCTCTTCAAGACATCCGACGCGGAGCATCCTCTTCAGCCGACGACTACCCGATGAATGAAGGTTCCTTGAAGTGACGTCATCCAAGATGGGGTCCCTTAGATTCAGATTGGCTGATAGAATTCTATCAGCCAATCGGAATTAAGGTAGAAAAAATCCTATTGGCTGATGCAATCAGCCAATAGGATTGAACTTCAATCCTATTGGCTGATTGGAACAGCCAATAGCATTGGGTTTGCATTCTATTGGCTGTTCCAATCAGCCAATAGGATTGAAGTTCAATCCTATTGGCTGATTGCATCAGCCAATAGGATTTTTTCTACTTTAATTCCAATTGGCTGATAGAATTCTATCAGCCAATCGGAATCTAAGGGACGCCATCTTGGATGACGTCACTTAAAGGAACCTTCATTCGTCGGGAAGTCGTCGGCCAAAGAGGATGCTCCGCGTCGGATGTCTTGAAGATGGACCCGCGCCGGATGGATGAAGATAGAAGATGCCGTCTGGATGAAGACTGGACCACTTCGGACCGGCTTGGATGAAGACGTCTCCCGGTAAGTCGATCTTCAGGGGGTTAGTGTTAGTTTTTTTTAAGGGTGTATTGGGTGGGTTTTATTTTTAGGTTAGAGCTTTGGGCTGCAAAACAGCTAACTGCCCTTTTAAGTGCAATGCCCATCCAAATGCCCTTTTCAGGGCAATGGGGAGCTTAGGTTTTTTTAGTTAGTATTTTTTGGGGGATTGGTTGTGTGGGTGGTGGGTTTTACTGTTGGGGGGGGTTGTTTGTATTTTTTTTTACAGGTAAAAGAGCTGATTACTTTGGGGCAATGCCCCACAAAAGGCCCTTTTAAGGGCTATTGGTAGTTTAGTTTAGGCTATGTTTTTTTTTATTTTGGGGGGGGCTTTTTTATTTTGATAGGGCTATTAGATTAGATGTAATTAGTTTGAATTTCTATAATTTGTTTATTATTTTCTGTAATTTAGTGGGGGTTTTGTACTTTAGATAATTTAATTTAATTTAGGTTATTGTATTTAATTTAGTTAATTGTATGTAATTTAGTTAATTGTATTTAATTGTAGTGTAGTGTTAGGTGTAATTGTAACTTAGGTTAGGTTTTATTTTACAGGTACTTTTGTATTTATTTTAGCTAGGTAGTTATCAAATAGTTAATAACTATTTAATAGTAACTATTCTACCTAGTTAAAATAAATACAAACTTGCCTGTAAAATAAAACAAAACCTAAGCTAGCTACAATGTAACTATTAGTTATATTGTAGCTATCTTAGGGTTTATTTTATAGGTAAGTATTTAGTTTTAAATAGGAATAATGTAGTTAATGATAGTAATTTTATTTATATTTATTTAAATTAGATTTAAGTTAGGGGGTGTTAGGTTTAGGGTTAGACTTAGGTTTAGGGGTTAATAAATTTAATATAGTGGCAGCGATGTTGGGGACGGCAGATTAGGGGTTAATAAGTGTTACGTAGGTGGCAGCGGTGTAAGGGGCAGATTAGGGGTTAATAACATAATGTAGGTGGCGGCGGTGTAGGGGGCGGCAGATTAGGGGTTAATAAGTATAATGTAGGTGGCGTGGGCTCCGGGAGCGGCGGTTTAGGGATTAATAACTTTATTTAGTTGCGGCGGGGTCCGGGAGCGGCGGTATAGGGGTAAAACAGTATAGTATAGTGTGAGTGTTTAGTGACAGTATACCAATAAAGCTGGGAAAAAGCCAAAGAGCAGCGAGATCAATGACTGTTAGTTAACAACAGTCCGCTGCTCATCGCCCCGTACTTGGTGCGCGGGTTTTTGACAGCTTTTTTGGTAACTTTGGAGATCGTATTCAGGTCCGCGGCAGTGATGTTAGGCGATCTTAGGCGAGCGTAGTGGTACCGGCGATTGCAAGTAAGTTGGCGGGTTGATAAATAGGGGCAATAGTGTTTACTGCAATAATAAGGCAATACAGTGTTTGGGGTTCTCCACCATGCTGGCTATCTGTGCTACTGTGTATTGCATTTTATGCTTATCCAGATGGCCCACTCCTGCTCCAGGCTTTAAGGCTGCCTTGAGAACCAGGCTTTAAGGCTGCCAAGAAATTCTCACACAATAAGCCCAAGGAACCTAAGGCCTAGATTTGGAGTTTGGCGGTAGCCGTGAAAACCAGCGTTAGAGGCTCCTAACGCTGGTTTTAGGCTACCTCCGGTATTTGGAGTCACTCAAAATAGGGTCTAACGCTCACTTTCCAGCCGCGACTTTTCCATACCGCAGATCCCCTTACGTAAATTGCGTATCCTATCTTTTCAATGGGATTTTTATAACTCCGGTATTTAGAGTCGTTTCTGAAGTGAGCGTTAGACATCTAACGACAAAACTCCAGCCGCAGGAAAAAAGTCAGTAATTAAGAGCTTTCTGGGCTAACGCCGGTTTATAAAGCTCTTAACTACTGTGCTCTAAAGTACACTAACACTCATAAACTACCTATGTACCCCTAAACCGAGGTCCCCCCACATCGCCGACACTCGAAAAAAATTTTTTAACCCCTAATCTGCCGACCGCCACCTACGTTATACTTATGTACCCCTAATCTGCTGCCCCTAACACCGCCGACCCCTGTATTATATTTATTAACCCCTAATCTGCCCCCCTCAACGTCGCCTCCACCTGCCTACACTTATTAACCCCTAATCTGCTGACCGCAAAGCGCCGCCACCTACGTTATCCTTATGTACCCCTAATCTGCTGCCCCTAACACCGCCGACCCCTATATTATATTTATTAACCCCTAATCTGCCCCCCTCAACGTCGCCTCCACCTGCCTACACTTATTAACCCCTAATCTGCCGACCGGACCTGAGCGCTACTATAATAAAGTTATTAACCCCTAATCCGCCTCACTAACCCTATCATAAATAGTATTAACCCCTAATCTGCCCTCCCTAACATCGCCGACACCTAACTTCAATTATTAACCCCTAATCTGCCGACCGAATCTCGCCGCTATTCTAATAAATGTATTAACCCCTAAAGCTAAGTCTAACCCTAATACTAACACCCCCCTAAGTTAAATATAATTTAAATCTAACGAAATTAATTAACTCTTATTAAATAAATTATTCCTATTTAAAGCTAAATACTTACCTGTAAAATAAATCCTAATATAGCTACAATATAAATTATAATTATATTATAGCTATTTTAGGATTTATATTTATTTTACAGGTAACTTTGTATTTATTTTAACCAGGTACAATAGCTATTAAATAGTTAAGAACTATTTAATAGCTAAAATAGTTAAAATAATTACAAATTTACCTGTAATAGAAATCCTAACCTAAGTTACAAATAAACCTAACACTAGACTATCAATAAATTAATTAAATAAACTACCTACAATTACCTACAATTAACCTAACACTACACTATCAATAAATTAATTAAATACAATTGCTACAAATAAATACAATTAAATAAACTAGCTAAAGTACAAAAAATAAAAAAGAACTAAGTTACAAAAAATAAAAAAATATTTACAAACATAAGAAAAATATTACAACAATTTTAAACTAATTACACCTACTCTAAGCCCCCTAATAAAATAACAAAGCCCCCCAAAATAAAAAAATGCCCTACCCTATTCTAAATTACTAAAGTTCAAAGCTCTTTTACCTTACCAGCCCTGAACAGGGCCCTTTGCGGGACATGCCCCAAGAAATACAGCTCTTTTGCCTGTAAAAAAAAACATACAATACCCAAGCCCCCCACATTACAACCCACCACCCACATACCCCTAATCTAACCCAAACCCCCCTTAAATAAACCTAACACTAAGCCCCTGAAGATCATCCTACCTTGTCTTCACCATACCAGGTTCACCGATTGGTCCAGAAGAGCTCCTCCGATGTCCTGATCCAAGCCCAAGCGGGGGGCTGAAGAGGTCCATGATCCGGGCTGAAGTATTCATCCAAGCGGGGCAGAAGAGGTCTTCCATCCGATTGAAGTCTTCATCCAAGCGGCATCCATCGGGAGCGAATCGGCAGCATCCTGAAGACCTCCACCGCGGAACATCCATCCTGGCCGACGACTGAACGATGAATGACGGTTCCTTTAAATGACGTCATCCAAGATGGCGTCCCTCGAATTCCGATTGGCTGATAGGATTCTATCAGCCAATCGGAATTAAGGTAGGAATATTCTGATTGGCTGATGGAATCAGCCAATCAGAATCAAGTTCAATCCGATTGGCTGATCCGATCAGCCAATCAGATTGAGTTTGCATTCTATTGGCTGTTCCGATCAGCCAATCAGAATCAAGTTCAATCCGATTGGCTGATCCAATCAGCCAATCAGATTGAGCTTGCATTCTATTGGCTGATCAGAACAGCCAATAGAATGCGAGCTCAATCTGATTGGCTGATCGGATCAGCCAATCGGATTGAACTTGATTCTGATTGGCTGATTCCATCAGCCAATCAGAATATTCCTACCTTAATTCCGATTGGCTGATAGAATCCTATCAGCCAATCGGAATTCGAGGGACGCCATCTTGGATGACGTCATTTAAAGGAACCGTCATTCGTCGTTCAGTCGTCGGCCAGGATGGATGTTCCGCGGTGGAGGTCTTCAGGATGCTGCCGCTTCGCTCCGGATGGATGCCGCTTGGATGAAGACTTCAATCGGATGGAAGACCTCTTCTGCCCCGCTTGGATGAAGACTTCAGCCGGCTCATGGACCTCTTCAGCCCCCCGCTTGGGCTTGGATCAGGACATCGGAGGAGCTCTTCTGGACCGATCGGTGAACCTGGTATGGTGAAGACAAGGTAGGATGATCTTCAGGGGCTTAGTGTTAGGTTTATTTAAGGGGGGTTTGGGTTAGATTAGGGGTATGTCTGTGGTGGGTTGTAATGTTGGGGGGCTTGGGTATTGTATGTTTTTTTTTACAGGCAAAAGAGCTGTATTTCTTGGGGTATGCCCCGCAAAGGGCCCTGTTCAGGGCTGGTAAGGTAAAAGAGCTTTGAACTTTAGTAATTTAGAATAGGGTAGGGCATTTTTTTATTTTGGGGGGCTTTGTTATTTTATTAGGGGGCTTAGAGTAGGTGTAATTAGTTTAAAATTGTTGTAATATTTTTCTTATGTTTGTAAATATTTTTTTATTTTTTGTAACTTAGTTCTTTTTTATTTTTTGTACTTTAGCTAGTTTATTTAATTGTATTTATTTGTAGCAATTGTATTTAATTAATTTATTGATAGTGTAGTGTTAGGTTAATTGTAGGTAATTGTAGGTAGTTTATTTAATTAATTTATTGATAGTCTAGTGTTAGGTTTATTTGTAATTTAGGTTAGGATTTCTTTTACAGGTAAATTTGTAATTATTTTAACTATTTTAGCTATTAAATAGTTCTTAACTATTTAATAGCTATTGTACCTGGTTAAAATAAATACAAAGTTACCTGTAAAATAAATATAAATCCTAAAATAGCTATAATATAATTATAATTTATATTGTAGCTATATTAGGATTTATTTTACAGGTAAGTATTTAGCTTTAAATAGGAATAATTTATTTAATAAGAGTTAATTAATTTCGTTAGATTTAAATTATATTTAACTTAGGGGGGTGTTAGTGTTAGGGTTAGACTTAGCTTTAGGGGTTAATACATTTATTAGAATAGCGGTGAGCTCCAGTCGGCAGATTAGGGGTTAATGTTTGAAGTTAGGTGTCGGCGATGTTAGGGAGGGCAGATTAGGGGTTAATACTATTTATGATAGGGTTAGTGAGGCGGATTAGGGGTTAATAACTTTATTATAGTAGCGCTCAGGTCCGCTCGGCAGATTAGGGGTTAATAAGTGTAGGCAGGTGGAGGCGACGTTGTGGGGGGCAGATTAGGGGTTAATACTATTTATGATAGGGTTAGTGAGGGGGATTAGGGGTTAATAACTTTATTATAGTAGCGCTCAGGTCCGCTCTGCAGATTAGGGGTTAATAAGTGTAGGCAGGTGGAGGCGACATTGTGGGGGGCAGATTAGGGGTTAATAAATATAATATAGGGGTCGGCGATGTTAGGGCAGCAGATTAGGGGTACATAGGGATAATGTAAGTAGCGGCGGTTTACGGAGCGGCAGATTAGGGGTTAATAATAATATGCAGGGGTCAGCGATAGCGGGGACGGCAGATTAGGGGTTAATAAGTGTAAGGTTAGGGGTGTTTAGACTCGGGGTACATGTTAGAGTGTTAAGTGCAGACGTAGGAAGGGTTACCGCATAGCAAACAATGGGGCTGCGTTAGGAGCTGAACGTGGCTTTTTTGCAGGTGTTTGGTTTTTTTTCAGCTCAAACAGTGGGGGAATCGTGCACGAGCACGTTTTTGAGGCTGGCCGCGTCCGTAAGCAACTCTGGTATCGAGAGTTGAAGCTGCGTTAAAAATGCTCTATGCTCCTTTTTTGGAGCCTAACGCAGCCTTTATGTGGACTCTCAATACCAGAGTTATTTTTATGGTGCGGCCAGAAAAAAGCCGGCGTTAGTTTTTCGGGTCGTTACCGACAAAACTCCAAATCTAGGCCTAATGGAGCTATTTCCTCTCAGTCACAGCTTTTAATTTGAGCTTTTAATTAACAGGAAATCCAACTTTCCAGGATTTCAGCTTCCTGGGTAAACAGGAGTGTTTCCCTTGTTCACAGTTTTTAAATTTTAGTCCTCCAAGACTTTCTTTTTCAGGTTCTTCAGGACTTTGTTGAGGGAGGGGTTTTTAGCCTTTGCTTCAAAGTTCTTGTAGATCAGGGAGTATTCTATTCTGTCCCCAGTCAGTTGCCGGACAAGATTTTTACTCTTTGAAAGAAAGAAAAAAGGGTTAATGCATCACTTACGTGCCCCTTTATTTTAATCACTCAGGGTGACCTTTCCACAGTAAAGGGACAGTCTAGTCCAAAACAAACTTTCATTATTCAGATAGCACATGTCATTTTAAACCATTTTCAAATTTACATCTATCACCAATTTTGTTTTGTTCTCTTGGTATTCTTTGTTAAAAGCTGAACATAGAAAGTTCATATGCTAATTTCTAAGCCCTTGAAGGTTGCCTCTCATCTCAGGGCATTTTGACAGTTTTCACGACTAGAGTTTGCTAGTTCATGTGTTTCATATAGTTAAAGGGACCGTCTAGTCAGAATTAAACTTTCATGAT
This sequence comes from Bombina bombina, assembly GCF_027579735.1. NCBI lineage: Eukaryota > Metazoa > Chordata > Amphibia > Anura > Bombinatoridae > Bombina > Bombina bombina. The sequence continues at coordinate 1,255,020,966 of NC_069499.1, forward strand.
TCAGATAGAGCATGCAAATTTAAAGGGACATGCCACCCACATTTTTTCTTTTATGATTTAGAAAGAGAATGCAATTTTAAACATCTTTCTAATTTACTTATTTTATCTAATTTGTTTTATTCTCTTGATATTCTTTGATGAAAAGCATATCTAGATATGCTCACTAGCTGCTGATTGGTTGCTGTACATATAAGCCTTGTGTGATTGGCTCACCATGTGCATTGCTTTTTCTTCAACTAAGGATATTTAAAAAATGAAGCACAATAAATAATGGAAGTAAATTGTAATGTTGTTTAAATTTGTATTCTCTATCTGAATCATGAAAGGAAGATTTTGGGTTTAGTGGCCCTTTAAACAACAAATTATCTTTAAATTTGCTTTGTTCCCTAGGTGGTATTTTTGAAAAGCTAAACCTAGGCAGGCTTAAACTGATTTCTTAAACCGTTGAAAACCGCCTCTTAGCTCAGAGCATTTTGAAAAGTTTTTCGCAGTTAGACAGTACTAGTTCATTTGTGTTATATATATAACAGTGTGCTCACTCCCGTGGAGTTATTTAGGAGTCTGCACTGATTGGTTAAACTGTATTTCTGTCAAAAGCACTGAGGTAAGGGGCAGTCTGCAAAGACTTAGATACAAGGCAATCACATAGGTAAAACATATATTAATATAACAGTGTTGGTTATGCAAAACTGGGGAATGGGTAATAAAGGGATTAGCTATCTTTTTAAACAATAAACATTCTGGTGTAGACTGTCCCTTTAACACTGTGTTCGTGCACATGGAGTTGCTAGGAGCCAGCCTCGATTGGCGAAAATGCAAGTCTGTCAAAAGAACTTAAATAAGGGGGCAGTTTGTAGAGGCTTAGATACAAGATAATCACAGAGATACAAAAGTGTATTAATATGACTGTGTTGGTTATGCAAAACTATGGAATGGGTAATAAATGGATTATCTATCATTTAAAACAATAAATATTCTGGTGTAGACTGTCCCTTTAAATGAACACCAGTGTTATGGAATTTTACCGAGCTAGACAAATAAATAATGTTAATAATAGCTATGCTTGTTTAGTTTTGCTATCCATTTTTTAATTAAAGGGATATAATACTCATATGCTAAATCACTTGATGAAGCATAACTGTTAAAAGCTGACACGAAAATATCACCTGAACATCTCTATGTAAGAAGGAAATGTATTTTACCTCAAAATGTATTCAGCTCACCAGAATAAGTGCTCTGTAAACAGTTATACTTCAGCTGCTGTCCATCTGCAAGTTGGGGGGGAAAAAATAGCCAATCAGCAGTGCTAAGGGCATGCTTTGCTTTGCTGTGATTTCATGAGATTTCATAGTTAACTTCCTTAAATGTAAAAGGAAAATAACATGACTGTGCCTGCACATGCCAGATGCACACTCCCTTGCAAATCCTAGAACTAGCATCCTGGTTGGCTGCTTAAAGTCTCTTTACAGTGGGGTGAGGCAAAATATCTACATAGAGATGTTCAGGTAATATTTTTTGTCAGCTTTTTAAAGCTATGCTGCATCACTTTCAAGTGCTTAAACATTTGAGTATTATGTCCCTTTAAATAAATCTTAAAATAGTCTTGATTATATGTAGCAAAATACAATTATGTATGACAGAATATGCCATAATGTTGTATGATATACTGTTTTGTATCCTGAATCTATAAAGCATTTAATTATTTCCTCCCAGCATGAGGCTTGAGGACCAGAATTTGGCCCTTTAAAACTTTTATGTGGTCTTCTCGCTTTCCCTTTCAATGTTGCCTCTCTAAATCTGTCCATTTGCAACACATTAAGTTTCTGCTCTCAAAAACTGGCTCATTTATGTCCTCTCTTTTGGATTGAATTATTGTAATACGTATACCTTTCTTAACACATATATTATTATCCTGGCACACTCTCTCCACTTTTCCACATATACTGTACTTTTCTCATTCCCCTATTATATTCTTTCTCTCCCTTTAAACACTTTGAGATAGTAATATAAAATGTTTAATTGTATGTAGTAGAGCAACTTTGCATTATACTTTCATAATTTATTTTGTTCCCTTTTCCTGTCATTTAATTCTGAATATTGTGAGCTTTCCAAATTCCTGGTAAAAGTGGAAGTACAGACACGGCTGTAATTAACAGCCATTGGTTGCACTCTCAAGTAAGCCATTTAAAACTGTCCCTAATTGGCCATAGCAGAAAAATAAACCTAAGTTACAATATGGCGGCACCCACTTCTTAATGGACATTAGAAGGTTAACCTTATTTTTTCAATATTTAAAAAACTAATGTCATTTTAAAAAATACATGTATATATTATTCTCAGGCTAATATGTAGTCTGAATACATAATTCTATCATTGTTTTTTTTTAGAGTTTAATGTCCCTTTAAAGACCTTCACCATTCTAAAAACGCCCCTATTATTACTTAACCTACTATTACCCCAAGCTAAAGAAGTATCTATGTATTAAAAAAATGCATTTTCTTAAGTCCCACTAATGGAAAGAGCAGGAAAGAACTGCACGTATTTGCAATAGAAATCTGTTTGCAAAAGTGTTTCTTGTAAAACGTACTACTGCGGCGATTTGCATGTACTTGAACGTTTTCATCTAAATGTCTCCTGTTTGTTTTGAACTCAGTTCTTGATCCCATTTGTTCACAGTATACGGGATGGGAAGCTTCAGCACCTTCTGGCCCGAGAGCTTGTACCAGGGGATTTAGTTTGCTTATCAGTTGGTGACCGAGTCCCTGCAGACATCAGACTAATAGAGGTAATCATGAGATGCAAGACGATGATGTATATATAAGTAAATACAATAGAATTCAGTTTAGATGCTGTTCCTTGTTATTTTTTATTTTGTTTGTCTCAGTTTACAATGAATCAAAAAAAAATGTATTGTTAAAAAAAAATTGCACTATTCACCAAAATACAGTTTATTAGGCCCTGTCTAATCTAATTCTGTTTATGTCAGGGTTGTGCAAGATATAGCTCGCAGACCTTGTGTTTTTTTATCTGGCAACACTATCCAAAACGTAATATACCCACTACATAAAAATTAGTCATTATGTGACCCCACATTGCTGATGAGTGACATACAGTTGCTGATCTGGCTGTGTAAGTCTTTGCACCTTCTATTTACAACCATGTGACCATGGGAATGATCTCTGAAGCTTCGAGTCAAATTTGCATATGTATCTGGCTTTTTTTTCCCTCCAAATAGATTATTTTTTCTTTACTGAGAGAATTTTTTTGTTTTGTTTTGTTTTTTAGAAACATATGAACCAATAGGTATATCTCAGGAATCAGAAAGTGTGTATATAAGTATGTTTTAGAATGTGTGTATATGAGTATGTCTCAGGATATGTGCATAAGAGTATGTCTCAGGATGTGTGTATATGAGTATGTCTGAGGATATGTGCATAAGAGTATGTCTCAGGATGTGTGTATATGAGTATGTCTCAGGATATGTGCATAAGAGTATGTCTCAGGATGTGTGTATATGAGTATGTCTGAGGATATGTGCATAAGAGTATGTCTCAGGATGTGTGTATATGAGTATGTCTCAGGATATGCGCATAAGAGTATGTCTCAGGATGTGTGTATATGAGTATGTCTCAGGATATGTGCATAAGAGTATGTCTCAGGATGTGTGTATATGAGTATGTCTGAGGATATGTGCATAAGAGTATGTCTCAGGATGTGTGTATATGAGTATGTCTCAGGATATGTGCATAAGAGTATGTCTCAGGATGTGTGTATATGAGTATGTCTCAGGATATGTGCATAAGAGTATGTCTCAGGAGGTGTGTATGTGAGTATGTCTCAGGAGGTGTGTATGTGAGTATGTCTCGGGATGTGTGTATGTGAGTGTGCCTCAGGATGTGTGTATGTGAGCATGTCTCAGGATGTGTGTATGTGAGTATGTCTCAGGATGTGTGTATGTGAGTATGCCTCAGGATGTGTGTATGTGAGTATGTCTCAGGAGGTGTGTATGTGAGTATGTCTCAGGATGTGTGTATATGAGTATGTCTCAGGATGTGTGTATGTGAGTATGTCTCAGGATGTGTGTATGTGAGTATGTCTCAGGATGTGTGTATGTCTCAGGATGTGTGTATGTGAGTATGTCTCAGGATGTGTGTATGTGAGTATGTCTCAGGATGTGTGTGTGTGAGTGTGTCTCAGGATGTGTGTATGTAAGTATTTTCTCAGGATGTGTGTATGTGAGTGTGTCTCAGGATGTGTGTATGTGAGTATGCCTCAGGATGTGTGTATGTGAGTATGTCTCAGGATGTGTCTATGTGAGTATGTCTCAGGAGGTGTGTATGTGAGTATGTCTCAGGATGTGTGTATATGAGTATGTCTCAGGATGTGTGTATGTGAGTATGTCTCAGGAGGTGTGTATGTGAGTATGTCTCAGGATGTGTGTATGTCTCAGGATGTGTGTATATGAGTATGTCTCAGGATGTGTGTATGTGAGTATGTCTCAGGATGTGTGTATATGAGTATGTCTCAGGATGTGTGTATGTGAGTATGTCTCAGGATGTGTGTATGTGAGTATGTCTCAGGATGTGTGTATGTCTCAGGATGTGTGTATGTGAGTATGTCTCAGGATGTGTGTATGTGAGTATGTCTCAGGATGTGTGTGTGTGAGTGTGTCTCAGGATGTGTGTATGTGAGTGTGTCTCAGGATGTGTGTATGTTAGTGTGTCTCAGGATGTGTGTATGTGAGTATGTCTCAGGATCTGTGTGAGTATGTCTCAGGATGTGTGTAAATGAGTATGTCTTGTGATGTAGGTATGTGTGTATGTCTGTAAAGAGGGACATATGGCTGTCTCATATAGACAGATGGACAGAGTTCAGAATCAAGGACTGTGCCTCTCAAATAAGGACAGTTGGAATGTCTGCATATAATATAGTTTGTGAGGATGTTTTATGTCACATCTGAACTGTATAATCACCACTTCTTCACCGGCTTGTTTCTAGAGAACAAATGTTTTAGTTCAAAGGAGATAGCATTGTGATTTGTACATGACATTTCCTGGTTTGTAAGAATTTTTGCTTCTAATTTGACACATCACTTATGTTCAATTGATATTTTCATATGAGTGTTACATTTTTATATATTTATAGACCTCTAAACACTTCATTCCAATATTAGTATTTACATTTCGATGATCATATTTCCTTTGTGTACAAGTTTAAAAGTGTGATTTCAGCTTTATTTTTAACTTAGTCAAAAAGTGACACATTTTATTAACAAGTGAAATGAGCGTGCAAAAGGACAAAAACATACTTCCAAAAATTCCAAACCATAGCAGCCAAATCCAGAATTATCTTGCATTTTAGAAACCAAAACTTTCAAACACATGGTGATAATTCTATAGAAGCTGTTTCTAGTGAAGATGGTAATGTGTAGGGTAAACAAACATGCTGTGACTTGAACTGTCTAAAATAAAGGACAGGCATATGTGATTCTTGTTTCTACCACCTTGTTGCTAAAAAAGCTATACTGTACATACGACTGATCTTTAGCAATGACATTTATGGTTTGGACATTCCATTCTTAAAACAGCTACACATTGTTTTAGTGTCAGGTAACATCTTGTCAGTCAAGGATCATAAGAAAATAATAGGCCCTGGGAGATAGTGTGGAGGTATTTATGACGCTAGTTGTCAGTTTCCTTTCTCAAAACACTGGCATCACTTCCTCCAGTATAATATATCCTAATTTATAGTCAGTAACAATGGCAGTCAATGGCAAAGTAAATTCAACACTGTCACTGGATCTGTCACTGGAAGAGTTTGATGCTATTTCTAAGCCATTGTTGTAGAAATGTGTAGGTAATTTGAAATCCAGGTAAATACAATGGTTTCATTCCCAATCAAAAATAAAAACCTGCAAACAAATTATAATGTTATTTAAGCTTTTAAATAAAAGCTCCTGCAAAAAAGTTACAGCCAGATGTTCCATAGATTTCTACTCCACAGAACATGGGTGATGCTATGCCTCCCTTCTACTATACAGGATGCATCCAGTGTATGGGTTTTTATTCCGAAAGTATAAAAACAAAACAGTATTTTAGTGGTTATTTTAGTTTTTGTGCTTTTCTAGGGCAATGGTAAACCTGCAACCCTCAACCTCCTACCCTAAGCAAATTTATCTCATATACACATCTCCTGAGACATACTCACATACACACATCCTGAGACATACTTATATACACATATCCTGAGACATACTCACATACACACTTCCTGAGACATACTCATATACACACATCCTGAGACATACTTATATACACATATCCTGAGATATACTCACATACACACTTCCTGAGACATACTCATATACACACATCCTGAGACATACTCATATACACATATCCTGAGATATACTCACATACACACTTCCTGAGACATACTCATATACACACATCCTGAGACATACTCATATACAGACATCCTGAGACATACTCATATGCACACATCCTGAGACATACTCACATACACACATCCTGAGACATACTCATATACACACATCCTGAGATATACTCATATTCACACATCATGAGACATATTCATATACCTACAGTACATCCTGAGACATACTCACATACACACATCCTGAGAAATACTCACATACACACATCCTGAGATATACTCATATTCACACATCCTGAGACATATTCATATACCTACAGTACATCCTGAGACATACTCATATACACACATCCTGAGACATACTCACATTCACACATCCTGAGAAATATTTAGATCCCGAGAAATACTCATATACCCACATCCTGAAACATATTTACATATTTAAATTCACACATCCTTGGACTAACTCACATTCACACATCTTGAGACATTCTCACATTCACACATCCTGAGACATACTTACATACACACATCCCTAGACACACTTATATACACACACCCTGAGAAATACTCACATACATACACAAATACCTAGTTCCTTCTGTGTGAATAATGCTATATCTTCTATAATCTGCTAGATCTCCCAACTAGTAGATAAAATAAAGAATAATGTTACCAAATACGGATGGCGCTAAAATAAACTATTCATTTCCCAGATTGAATAAAAAATGTTTAATAATACAATGAAACATATAATAAAATCAGATGACTTTGCCAGCCACTTCAATAACAAAATTGACTCCATCAGAAACTAAATCAGCTCTCAACATAATTCCATTCTCTCACCCCCTCAAATGCTCGCAACCAACCACAACCCACATAGCCATAAACTTAGCTCTTTCTCCCCTGTTACTGAGGAAGATGTTTTGGCACTTATACTGCGCTCTCACCTCACTACCTGTCCCCTTGACCCTATCCCCTCACAGCTACTCCCCTCCCTCTCTTCTACCCTTACCCCTATACTCACACACATTTCAACCTCTCCCTCAGCACCGGTATATTTCCCTCATCTCTGAAATATGCACTGGTCACACCTATCCTCAAAAAAAAAACTTCCCTTGATCCAACCTCCCCATCCAACTACCTCCCTATTTCCCTCTTGCCTCAAAGCTTCTCGAAAAACTAGTATATGCACACCTATCCCATTTCCTTACATTAAACTCTCTCCCTGACCCACTGCAATCTGGATTTCGTCCCCATCACAGAGACAGCAATCGTTAAGGTTAACAACGACCTACTTACAGCAAAATCAAAAGGCCACTTTTCTCTGCTTGATCTGTCCGCAGCCTTTGATACTGTTGACCACCCTCTTTTGCTCCAAACCCTCCAATAATTCGGGATCTTTGACACAGCCCTCTCGTGGTTCTCTTCCTATCTGTCAAACTGTAACTTTAGTGTAGCCTTCTCTGGGGCCTCCTCTGCCCCGTCACCACTTTCTGTTGGGATACCGCAAGGCTCTGTCCTTGGTCCCTTATTCTTCTCAATCTACACATCATCATTAGGTTCCCTAATAAAGTCCCACAGTTTACAATATCATTTGTATGCCAATGACACCCAAATCTACTTCTCTGCACCAGACCTATCTCCTTCCTTGCTAACCCGTGTCACTAACTGTCTTTCTCACATCTCTTCCTGGATGTCCTCTCACTACCTCAAGCTAAAGCTCTCCAAAACTGAGCTCCTTATTTTTCCCCCTTCTTCCAAAATCTCCACCCCAATCTCTCTATAACTGTTGACAATTCCATCATTACCCCTTCCCCACATGCCCCATATCTCGGGGTCACATTTGACTCAGATCCTGCCGCTTCCACCTTAAAAACATCGCTACAATTAGACAGTTTCTTTACACAAGACATAACTAAGATTTTAATCCACTCTTTCATCCTTTCCCACCTTGATTACTGCAACTCTGTCCTCTCTGGTCTCCCTAGCTGCCACCTAGCTCCTTTACATTCCATAATGAATTCCTCTGCCAGGCTCATCTTCCTTACACATCGCTCTTCATCCGCTGCACCTCTCTGCAAATCCCTTCACTGGCTTCCTCTTGCCTCTCGGATTAAACACAAAATTATCACTCTGACATACAAAGCCCTCAACTGCACTGCTCCCTCCTATATTTCAGACCTTGTTTCCAGATACTCTCCCTCCTGTCCCCTTCGCTCTGCTCATGACCTTCTATTCTCCTCCTCTCTTGTTACCTCATCGCACTCCTGTTTACAGGACTTCTCCAGACTGGCTCCAATCTTGTGGCACTCTCTGCCTCGCTCCACAAGACTCTCCCCTAGTTTTGAAAGCTTCAAGCACTCCCTAAAGACTGTACTGTTCAGGGATGCATACAACCTACACTAACCTTTCTTTATACCAGTTCCTCTCCTCCATTGCTATCCCCTGAACTCCCTTAGCATGTATGCCTAAGAGTCCAGCTGTTTGCAGATCACCTTCTTAAGAGCTGACTACAACAGTGCGACTCTTGGCAGGGCCCTCTACCCATTTGATCCCTGTAATTGGATTGTTGTACTGTGCCTTTGTTTATAGTGCTGTGGAATCTGTTGGTGCTCTACAAATAACCGATAATAATAATAGATGCATCCATTTCAAGTGTATTAGTTGCACAATATGTCAGAATAAAATATACAAAAAAATCGGTATATATTATAAGTGGATACTCTTATCTGTGGTATTTTTAAAAAGTCTCTCCTTGATAAGTATAGCAAGTCTCTCCTTGATGAAAGAAACAAACTTTAAGTCTTAGTATATATTGTATCAATGTCATGGATACTATTATAATCCTTTACTCACTGTGGCTGTGATCGGAATGATCCGTTAGTCTTCATCACAGAGTTTGATCACGTGACCGGTTTCAAACAATCGTGAGTCCGATGTATCCACCAATGGGCTGGGTGTGTGTGGATTCGAATCTCAGGTCTAGACACCTTGTATTGGTAACAACATATGAACACATTATCGTATTTATGCTAAAAAAAAACCTTTGCAGTGTCTTTAATCTTGCTAGTATCAAGTTGCTCAGGTATATACTACAGTGATAACTCGTCAGTGTATACACAAGTTATATATAGTGACTCAGAGACTTAGTACACTTGGGGGAATTAGTGACTAACGATAGTTTGTTCTTTTAGAACATTTAGAGAAAACGGTTTTTCTCCAAAAAAACCTCTGTATCCTTAAATCTATCTGTCAGATGGATATTCTTTTTTCCATTTGTCGAGATGACAGCTTTGTGAGTGTATGTAATTATTGGAGTCTGTACTTTTGAAAAAGGTTCTAGTTACTAAGTCATTATTAATTATTTCTATTTCTACATCTAGAAAACTGATTTTTGTCTTACTCCACTCATGGGTGAAAGTTAATCCAAAAGTATTACAATTTAAATCATTTATAAATAGTTCCAACAAATCGGAGTCACCTTTCCATATAAGGAAATATTCGCCATGGTCTGTGAACCTTGTGCCCTATAGAAGCTATATAGTTGACCTATTCCTTATATGGAGAGGTGACTCAGAATTGTTGGAACTATTTATACATTTTTTAAATTGTAATACTTTTGGATTAACTTTCAACCATGAGTGGAGTAAGACAAAAATCAGTTTTCTAGTTGTAGAAATAGAAATAATTAATAATGACTTAGTAACTAGAACCTTTTTCAAAAGTACAGACTCCAATAATTACATACACTCACAAAGCTGTCATCTCGACAAATGGAAAAAGAAAATCCCAAAAGGACAGTTTCTCAGAGTCAGGCAAAACGGTAGGAGAGTTGAAGATTTTGACATACAAGCAAATATCTTAGACGAAAGATTTAAAGAAAAGGGATATAACATGGATCTAGTTAATAAAGATATGAAGTAAATAAGAAAAAAGAATCAGGAAGAGCTTAGCTAAAAAAAAGTTTAGGATCCTATTAATGAGAATAGCAGTATTTCAAAATTGAGCAAGAACAGAAAAAGAAATGAGGTTATGACTGACACATTAAGAATAACTTTCATTACGAATTTTACCGAACAACATGGTATGATCAAACGAATTGTTCACAAGCATTGGCACCTTATAAAGAAAGACACTATTATTGGGGATAAGATAAGTAACAATCCTAGCTTTGTCTTTAGAAAAGCACGCACTCTGAAAAACAAACTAGCTCCGAGTGAGTTCAGAAACAAGAGTATGATTGATATAGACTTGAATAGAGAAAAAATATTTGGATTCTTTCCTTGCATTGCTTGCAAATCTTGCAAACACAGCAGTAAAAAGAAGGCAATAGTTTCTACTAATGTTATAAAATTTAAGATTGGAAAAGTGATCAGATGTACAGATAAGAACATAATTTATATCTTACAATGCTCATGCAATCTATACTATTTAGGTCAAAGAAGCAGTCTTAAAAGATAGAATCAGAGAGCATGTACTTTGTTTAGAACATGGCAGATTAGATTCAGTACTATACAAACACTTTCTGGAGATACACAATCAGAACACGAAAGAATTATCTTACTGGGGAATAAAGAAAATTACACCTGATAATAGAAACACAAATGTGAAAAAGACACTTTTACTAAAAGAAGCAGAACTGATTTATAATTTAGGCACGTTATAACCAAAGGGTTTAAATGCTGAAATGGATTTAAACCATTTAATATGAACATTTGTTTATTTAACAGATTAACAGATTTAGGGGTTCTCAATCACTGGGTATTTCTCACTATCACTATAAGACATTTTGTCAATATAGTATTATATTACTTTTTTCTTTATATAATAACACTAATTTGTTCTATATAGTATTATAGAACTTTTTTCTATATATGTATACAAAGGACTTTCTATATAAAATGATGTATTATATTTAAAAACAATCTATACAATATCACCATTATCACTAAGAATACATTATATTATATATTATTTCTCTATCTGGATTGCAACAAATCTATTGCAATAAAATGTAATATCTCAGCGATACCATACAATTTTTTTATTAAATTATCTTATTTTACGATTTATTCAATAAATTTCAATTGTACCAACTTATCAGAATCACTATTCCAGAACGGTAATACAGTTTACTCTATACTTAGCAATACTGTTAACTCTGCAAACTGTTTGTTGCATAGAGAAATGTATTATCTGCCATTATCTTTAGAAATTAGAAATGTAATTGAAATCACCTGAATTACCAATACAAGACAGAACATAACACAGACTGATTTAAGGATACAGAGGTTTTTTGGACGAAAAACGTTTTCTCTAAATGTTCTAAAAGAACGTATACTATCGTTAGTCACTAATTCCCCCAAGTGTACTAAGTCTCTGAGTCACTTATATAACTTGTGTATACACTGACAAGTTATCACTGTAGTATATACCTGAGCAACTTGCTACTAGCAAGATTAGAGACACTGCAAGTTTTTTTTTGGCATACAGTACATACAATAGTGTGTTCAATACAAGGTGTCTAGACATGAGATTCAAATCCTCACACATCCAGCCCATTGGTAGATACATCAGACCTACAATTGGTTGAAACCGGTCACGTGATCAAACTCTGTGACGAAGACTAACAGATCATTCCGATCACAGCCACACTGAGTAAAGGATTATAATAGTATCACGGACATCGATACAATATATACTAAGACTGCCTTATAGTTTGTTTCTTTCATCAAGTAGAGACTTGCTATACTTATCAAGTAGAGACTTTTTAAAAAATACCACGGATAAGATTATCAACTGATATTATACACCGATTTTATTGTATATTTTATACTGACATATTGTGCAACTAATACGTTTAAAACTGATACATACAATTTTATTATATGTTTCATTGTGTTATTAAACATGTTTTATTCAATATGTGAAATGAATAGCTTCTTTTAGCGTCATCCTCATTTGGTAACAAAATACTCACATTCAAACATCCTGAGAAATACTCACATGGACACATCCTAAAACATAATCATATACACACATCCGGAGACATACTCACATACACACATCCTGAGAAATACTTACATACCCACATCCTGAGACATACTCATATACACACATCCTGAGAAATACTTATATACGCACATCCTGATTCCTGAGATATACCTATTGGTTCATAACTTTCTAAAACAAAACATTCTCTCAGTAAAGAAAAAGTTATCTATTTGGAGAAAAAAAAAGTCAGATACATATGAAAATTTGAAATCTTTGTTAAAGGGACAGTCTACACCAAAATTGTTATTGTTTATAAAGATAGATAACGCCTTCTCTACCCATTTGCCAGCTTTGCACAACCAATATTTTTATATTAATATACTTTCTAACATTTAAACCTCTAAACTTCTGCCTGTTTCTAAGCCACTAGCCTCTTATCACTTGCTTTTTTTATTAGCTTTTCACAACACAAGACTGCTAATTCATGTGTGCCATATAGATAACATTGTGCTTTCTCCCATGGAGTTGTGCAGGACACAGCACTAATTGGCTAAAATGCAAGTCAATAGAGAATACATACATAGCCATGTGATAAAGGGGCTCTCAGAAGAGGCATAGATACAAGGTAATCACAGACGTAAAAGTATATCAATATAACCATGTTGGCTGTGCAAAACTGGGGGATAGGTAATAAAGGAATTATCTATCTTTTTAAACAAACATTTTGGAGTAGACTGTCCCTTTAAATATATATGTGGCACAATTATTGGCACCCTATGAATTAATTTGAGAAAATATATTTGAAGTATATTCTTTTTGATATTTTAAATTTTTAGTACACCTGTGTGACTAGGAACAGGAAATTGTTTACAGGGGTATACATGTGAGGCAACACATAGGCCAAATTCCCACAGGCATTCATCACAAATGGTAAGACCACAGAATATAGCTGTGATGTGCAGCAAAAGGTTGTTGAGCTTCACAAAATGGGAAGTGGCTATAAGAAAATAGCAAAAGCATTGAAAATGCTCATTTCCAACCAGGGTCGGCTCTAAGGGGGGGGCATTGGGGGGCAATGCCCCCCCCCAATCGAATGCTGTGCCCCCCAGGGCAAAAGAAGTGATTTTAAAAAAAAAATTTTTTTTTTTTTACATTTTAAAAGTGACCGAACGTCCAGGGTCCCAAATGTCGCATCAACCATTTGTAGCCACTGGACTCTGGAGATCCGCCACTGGAGGGCCCAGCTAATCTCTTTACTCTCCTCTATTTACAACCAGATAACAATTAAAGTTGCATTTCCCTGCTGGTGCTCTCACAGTTAACCTAAGGCTTGCAATGCCCCTCCTCCTGCTAGCCCACTTACTACAGAGCTGAAGTGAGATGATGACATCATCAGACCTCTGCAGGAAGTGCTGGGAGAAGCTAACAGTCAGTGAGAGGGAAGGCAGAAGTAATTTTGTGAAAACACAGCCGTATAACCAATGTGTGTGTGGGAGTAGTATCCCTTCCCTATTGTGCTTTATATCCTGGCAGCCACAGATAAAGAAGCAAATTGGGAATTCCTTGGTTTCCCCACTGCAGGTCACACAAAACAAGTGTGCATTGTGCCTGCTTTATCTGCAGTGATCAGTGTAAAATGTGTGTCAGATTATAGGTGTTCAAATACACACACTTCAAATGTAGCTGTGGGACAATGAGTGAAATAGCCTTATGTTTATTATTTACATGTTTCAAAACATCTCCTATTTGACCCCAAGGTTGTTTTATTATATATATATATATATATATATATATATATATATATATACACACACAATACACACATTGTGTGTATATATATATATTGTTTGTGTGTATATATATATATATATATGTGTGTGTGTGTATATACATATATACCGTGTGTATGTGTGTGTGTGTATATATATATATATATATATACATACACACAGTGTGTGTGTGTGTATATATATATATATATATATATATATATATATACTGTGTGTGTGTATGTGTATATATATATATATATATATATATATGTGTGTGTGTGTATATGTATATATATATATATATATATATATCATTTGTGTGTATATACATACTGTACATACTGTGTGTGTGCTGGTAAATATCATTAATAATATCTGTACAAGTAATGTACTGCTTGGCACTCAAACTTATTGTCACATAAAAGCTTATTTGATCATTAGTAGGGTCATTGGTAGAGCTACACATGCAAACAGTGTCCACTGGCTGTGTCATATGTGGGAGACATTCCTGAGATATGACAAATGTAACCCCTGCACTGCCATAAATCTGGTAAATGTAACTGCTGCGGCACTGCCAGACATCTTATAAATGTAACCCCTATACTCCTTGAGATATGACACATGTAACCGCTGCACTTCCAGAAATATAAACAAATCTAACTCCTGCACAGCCAGAGATCTGATAAATGTAACCCCTGGACTGCCACAGTAGGTCTGCTCTTATTTTGACTCTCATACATGCTTTTTAAATGCGTGCCCCCTCGTGAAAAAAAAATGCCCCCCCCATTTCATTTGTTCTGGAGCCGACCCTGTTTCCAACATCAGGGCAATAATTAAGAAGTTCCAGTCAACTGGAAATGTCATGAATCAACCAGGAAGAGGACTTTTGTCTATATTGTCTCAACGCACTGTAAAGAGGATGGTCCGAGTGGCCAAATTATCTCCAAGGATCACAGCTGGAGAATTGCGGATATGAGTTACGTCTTGGGGTCCGAAAGTCTCCAAAACTACAATCCAATGTCACCTACATCACCACAATTTGTTTGTAAGGGTTTCAAGAAAAAAGCCTCTACGCTCATGTAAAAACAAACTCAAGTGTCTTCAGTTTGCAAGACACAACTGGAACTTCAAATGGGACTGGGTTCCATGGACAGATAAAACCAAAATAGAGCTTTTTGGCAATAAACACCAGAGGTGGGTTTGGTGCACACAGAGAGGTAGCAATATGGAAATGTACCTCATGCCCACAGTTAAATATGATGGTGACTCTTTAATGTTTTGGGGATGTTGTTCTGCCAGAGGACCTGGACATTTTGTTGGGATAAATGGCATCAACAGATATTAAATGAACACCTGACTGCCTCTGCCAGAAAGCTTAAAATGGGATGGGGTTGGATCTTCTAGCAGGACAATGATCCAAAATATATATAACAATCAACACAAAAATTATTTACTGACCACAAAATCAAGGTCCGGCCATGGCCATCCCAGACCCCGGACTTGAACCCTATAGAAAACCTGTGGGATGAACTTAAATAAAGAGTCCACTAACAACAATTTCAAAATTTGACGGATCTGGAGAGATTCTGTATTGAGGAATGGACTCAGATCCCTTGCTATGTATTCTCTAACCTCATCTGGCATTATAGGAGAAGAATCTGAGCTGTTATCTTGGCAAAGGGAGGTAGCACTAAGTATTGACTTAAAGGGTGCAAATAATTGTGCCACACATATATTTAACAAAGATTATTTTTTTTTTGGAAAAACCTATGTTGTGTTTGCAATGCTTTGATTTTCATGAGAGCAGAGTATGTTTGTGTATTTTTTAACAAAAGGTGAAAAGGTTAAACAATAAAGACAAATTTTCATAGACTTATTTGCTCAGATTTATTGAGGGTGCCAATATTAGTGGAGGGCATAGATAGATAGATAGATAGATAGATAGATAGATAGATAGATAGATAGAGGATAGATACTGTAGATACTCATAGATAGATACTCATAGATAGATATGTTTCTTTTCTCTCCTTTAAGGGGAAACTCAAAATTTGTAAAGTACACAATTATAAAACAGCCTAACAAGCAGTGTTCTTATCTTATGCATTGTACCACGGCTTTCCAAGCATAATCATCTTCCAATTTTAAGCTGTAAGTGAATGGATTGATGAAATTCCTTTCATTATCAAGAATCTCTCTCAATCTTTCTTAATTAATTAGATCTTGTTTGTCCTGAAATTAGTATTTTAATTTGACAAATCAGATTTTAAATATCAAATTAAATTTTGGTGAGAAAAAACACAAATAGTGTTTAACTACTACACAATCATGAAAATAAATCATAGTGATGAAAA
This sequence comes from Bombina bombina, assembly GCF_027579735.1. Lineage (NCBI taxonomy): Eukaryota > Metazoa > Chordata > Amphibia > Anura > Bombinatoridae > Bombina > Bombina bombina. The sequence continues at coordinate 1,255,037,482 of NC_069499.1, forward strand.
CCCCCCTCCCTAATTTTTATGTGTTACTGTAGGCCCTGTACCCATTTCTTAAATTCTATCCTTTTATGTCTGCTCTCTTTGGTTTCATGCCATTCTTTTTCTGTGAATATAAAATGAATACAGATTGCAATGAGTGTCACTGGAACACAATGCTCTTTCTTAATGTAATCATTGGACTGTTGCATGTTATTGAAGTATCATTGATTGGTTTTGCAGACTACAGATTTGTTGGTTGATGAGTCAAGCTTTACTGGGGAAACAGAGCCCTGCAGCAAGACCCATGTGCCACTGGATGAGACTAACAGCATTTCAACCCTCTGCAACATCGTTTTCATGGGAACTCTTGTTCGGTATGGAAAAGGAAAGGTAAATGCAGGATGAAACCAAATATGAACACAATCACAAAACAGTATTTGTGTACAAGGAATAAATTATCTGTATATTGCACAACATCATAAACCTTAAAGGGATAGAAAGGTGAAAATTTAAATACGCACGGATGCATTCCAATTTGAAACATAAGCATTTTTTGCAGTTTACTTCCATTAGCAAAATAGCTTCTTGTAAAATGTATTACTGTAAATCTGCAGCATACGCAAATATCTAGAGAAGGCCTGTGATCCAATATTCAAACACAGCACCTTCTCAGAGAGCTGGCAGTGGTGTGTATTGCTTCTGAAGATGCAATTTATGTCATGCAAGCCACTGCTGACTCTCTGAGCATGCATGGTGTCTCAATATTGGCGCAGAAGCCCTCACAGGATATGTGCGTATGCTGCAGAAAAACCTTTGCTAGAAGCATTTTTGCTAATAGAAATATATTGCAAAAATGTTTATATTTTAGATTGATTTATCATGCGTCGAGCTGTCATGATTCGCTATTGCGAATAATGTCCGCTGGACATTGCTAAATTTATCATTGCACAAGCTTATTTACCAGAAATGCTTGTGCAATGCCGCCCCCTGCTCACTCACTGCCAATCGGCCGCTAGCAAGGACTGTCAATCATTCCGATCTTATTGGATCATGATGAGTTCAATCCGCCACCTTTTAGGTGGTGGAGAGGTTAAGGAGCAGCAATCTTACGACAGCTGCTTCTTATCTTCCGTTTTAGGCGAACGTGAAACTATGGGTCTCCGAAGCAACATCTGATGCTTAATAAATGGAACCCAGTTAATCAAATATAATAAAAGCTATCACACATACAAATTTGCTGTTTTAAAATGGTAATGGTTAGAATATCATAAAGCACCATTACAGTTTACAGTAATTCTGCTTCTAAAACGTGTTCCTGTCCTTGGAGAAAAAAAACATTGTTTTTGTTTGTATTCTCCCTGGGGCTTTGGGAGTTCTTGTTATCAAGCAGTAAGCAATTGTTCCTTATCAGTATCAGATGAATGTAAGCTGATTTAAGATAATTTTCCTGCAAACATGTATTTGACAGGTATATTGTTGGACTTTTATGTGCATGATAGAAACATTCTGGGCTAGATTACAAGTGGTGCGATTTGTTTGTTTTTCGCGATCGGGAAAACTGTGCTAGAGTTAAGCTTTTTGTGCTAGTCGGGTTGCACTCATATTAAGAGTTTAAAAAAAAGTATTTTACACTAGCGGTAACCCAAATCGTGCTTAAAGTTGAAATTCGAAAATCACAATCGTGTTTTCACAATTACCCATAGAAGTCAATGGAGAAAAAAAAGTTAAAATAAAAACACCCACTCTCTCATGCAAATACCTTGATATATTTGCAATAGCGCTAACCCAACATGAAAATATGAACAATGTGTTTTTGTAATATGAGCATACCCCATCGCATACTGTAATATGCGCAAACATGATCGCATACTGTAATATGCACATACCCAACATGAAAAATATGTATATATAAATATTAACCACAGGTCTGAGATCGCAGTAAGGATTCTTGCGTAAATCAAGATTGTGCTAGCGATATTTGCGTCTCACTTGTAATCTAGCCATCATTGTTTAGTACACTTTTTTTTTTTTTAAATAGCCATGAAAGTGAAACCATGTGTCGCCTTACATGCCATCATGTTGGTATAAATTTTAGCTGTCCCGAAGGGTCTAGTTTCTCACCCTCCCATTGTATTGTTCCTATATAAATATTGTGTTAACATTAATAGCTCCTTGTTATCAAATTTCCTCTATGGTTTAGATCCAAAGCTTTAGAAAGCTATCACCTACTTTTTACAGTCAAGGTAGTTCATGTCTACACAAAATTTGCTAGAATTTCTAACACTGTAATAGCCTTTACATACACCACTGCAACTTGAATTCCTTAATCTTATGAATGTAAAAACAGTCTTTTCTTGGATTGTTTATGCAGGGGTTGGTTATCGGTGTGGGAGAAAAGTCTCAGTTTGGGGAAGTATTCAAGATGATGCAAGCCGAAGAGGTATGTACTGCACCGGCAGGATTAAATTGCACAAATCATTACATTGTGTCCAAGAACAGATTCTATTTGTCCCTTTTGACTGTAATTGCTGCAACAACTGCCATAAAGATTTAAAATGATTCTGTCATTTAAAATATGCTTATTTTTTTCATTATTTGTTTACACAAGGAATAATGAATTCTTTACACATGTCTAATATATAAATATATACATATACATACAAAATAAGGCAACAGGCTGCACTCTCAGAATGGGCTGATGTATTTATACTGTAAATCTAAGTTGACGACCACAATCTGCTTATATTTCAGCATTTCTGAAAAGCAACTTTTTTGATAGCATAAACAGTATTTCTCTTGTAAGATGTATCGAGTCCACGGATTCATCCATACTTATGGGATATTCTCCTTCCCTACAGGAAGTGGCAGAGAGAGCACCCACAGCAGAGCTGTCCATATAGCTCCTCCCTTAGCTCCACCCCCAGTCATTCTCTCTGCCTGCTTAACTGCTAGGAAGGGCAAAGTGAGTGTGGTGACAAAAATGTTAAGTTTTTATTTTCTCAAACAAAAGTTTGTTATTTTAAATGGTACCGGTGTGTACTATTTACTCTCTGGCAGAAAAGGGATGAAGATTTCTGCAAGGATGATGATGATCTTAGCATTTCGTAACTAAGATCTACTGCTGTTCTCACAAGGGCTGAAGAGTACAGGAAAACTTCAGTTGGGGGAACAGTTTGCAGGCTAAACTGCATTAAGGTATGTTCAGTCTATTTTTTTCTAGACAGACTGTGTTATTTCTAGAAAAGGCTGGCAATATCCCCATGAGGGAAAGGTAAGCTGTATTCAGTAAAAGAGGAATCCAAGCTTGCATAAAGGGCTCATAGTTACTGGTGACACTAATAGGAAAAAACGTTTTGGTTTAATTACAAATAAAATGTTTTTTGAGGGACTTTAAGGGGTCTTTGTGGCTTGTTTAAGGGTTATTAACCCACATGGCTAGTTTAAGAAACACTCTGTGGTGTTTTTTTAGGCCCCATAACTTCAAGTGAGGTGGGAGGGGCCTATTTTCAGTTGCACAGTTTATTTACCTCAGAAGCATCCAGCTACTTCTCCAGAGATTCCTGCTGTATTTGAGGGTTGTAAAGAGGTTTTTTTCCCCACAAATCATTCCTAAAGGGCAGGTAGGTGCCACAGCAGAGCTGTGGCAAGGTGCTGAACATTATTTTACTGGTTTTGAAGTTTTTTCAATCCGGTTTTTACATTAAGGGGTTAATTGTTTATTTCCATAGTGGTGCAAATTTACTAAGGCTTTATGATGCTACTGTAACAATTTTGTTGTGTTTACTGCTTTTTTACACTGTTTTGCAGAGTTTGTGCAGCTTTTTTTCTCTTAAAGGCACAGTACCGTTTTGTTTAAAGTGTTATTTACTTTCATTAAAGTGTTTTCCAAGCTTGCTTGTTACATTACTAGCCTGTTTAACATGTCTGACACCAAGGAAAATCCTTGTTCTATGTGTTTAGAAGCCATTGTGGAACCCCCTCTTAGAATGTGTCCCACTTGCACTGATATGGCTATAAATTATAAAGAGCATAATTTAGCACTTAAAAATATTGCAATAGATGATTCTCAGTTAGAAGGAAATTAGGGTTTAGCATCTAGCTCTCCCCAAGTGTCACAACCAGTAATGCCCGCACAAGTGACGCCAAGTAACTCTAGTGCGTCTAATTCATTTACTTTTCAAGACATGGCCACAGTTATGAATAAAACCCTCACAGAGGTTTTCTCTAAACTGCCTGGTTTACAAGGAAAGCGTGACAGCTCTGGGTTAAGAACAAATGCTGAGCTGTCTGACGCTTTAGTAGCCGTATCCGATATACCCTCACAATGTTCTGAAGTAGGGGTAAGGGATTTGTTATCTGAGGAAGTGATTTCTGATTCAGGAAAGACGCTCCCTCAGACAGATTCTGATATGACGGCCTTTAAATTTAAGCTTGAACACCTCAGCTTATTGCTCAAGGAGGTATTAGCTACTCTTCAAGGAGGTATTAGCTACTCTAAACGATTTTGACCCTATAGTGGTCCCAGAGAAATTGTGTAAAATGGACATATACTTAGAGGTTCCTGTTTACACTGATGTTTTTCCAGTCCCTAAGAGGATTGTGACTATTGTTACTAAGGAGTGGGATAGACCAGGTATTCCGTTCGCTCCCCCTCCTGTTTTTAAGAAAATGTTTCCCATATCTGACACCATACAGGACTCATGGCAGACTGTTCCTAAGGTGGAGGGAGCTATTTCTACACTTGCTAAGCATACAACTATACCTATCGAAGACAGTTGTGCTTTCATAGATCCTATGGATAAAAAATTAGAGGGTCTCCTAAAGAAAATTTTTGTTCATCAAGGTTTTCTTCTCCAACCTATTGCATATATTGTTCCTGTAACTACTGCAGCTGCTTTCTGGTTTGAGGCTCTAGAAGAGGCTCTTCAGGTGGAGACTCCATTAGAGGATATTATGGATAGAATTAAGGCCCTTAAGTTGGCTAATTCTTTCATTACAGATGCCGCTTTCCAAATGGCTAAATTAGCGGCAAAGAATTCAGATTTTGCCATTTTAGCACGCAGGGCATTATGGCTTAAGTCCTGGTCTGCTGATGTGTCATCAAAATCTAAATTGTTGAACATCCCTTTCAAAGGAAAGACCCTATTCGGGCCTGCACTGAAAGAAATTATTTCAGACATCACTGGAGGGAAAGGCCATGCCCTCCCTCAGGATAAAACAAATAAGATGAGGACCTAACAAAATAATTTTCGTTCCTTTCGGAACTAGAAGGGTGGTCCAGCTTCAGCTTCCCCTGCAGCAAAGCAAGAGGGGAATTCTGTCCAATCCAAATCAGTCTGGAGACCTAACCAGGCTTGGAACAAAGGTAAACAGGCCAAGAAGCCTGCTGCTGCCTCTAAGACAGCATGAAGAGGTAGCCCCCGATCCGAGACTGGATCTAGTAAGGGGCAGACTCTCTCTCTTTGCTCAGGCTTGGGCAAGAGATGTTCACGATTCCTGGGCTTTAGAAATTGTGTCCCAAGGATATCTTCTGGACTTCAAAGACTCCCCCCCCCCCCCCCAGGGGGAGATTTCACATTTCTCAATTGTCTGCAAGCCAGACAAAGAGAGAGGCGTTCTTACGCTGTGTAGAAGACCTACATACCATGGGAGTGATCCGCCCAGTTCCAAGAGCGGAACAAGGGCTAGGTTTTTACTCCAACCTGTTTGTGGTTCCCAAAAAAGAGGGAACTTTCAGACCAATCTTGGATCTCAAAATTCTAAACAAATTCCTCAGAGTACCATCTTTCAGGATGGAGACTATTCAAACTATTCTTCCTCTGATCCAGGAGGGTCAATATATGACTACCGTGGATTTAAAGGATGCGTATCTACACATCCCTATTCACAGAGATCATCATCAATTCCTCAGATTTGCCTTCTGAACAGGCATTACCAGTTTGTGGCCCTTCCCTACGGGTTGGCCACGGCTCCCAGAATTTTCACAAAGGTGCTAGGGTCCCTTTTGGCGGTTCTAAGACCGCGGGGTATAGCAGTGGCGCCTTATCTAGACGACGTCTTAATTCAAGCATCGACTTTCCAGCTAGCCAAGTCTCACACGGACATCGTGTTGGCTTTTCTGAGATCTGACGGGTGGAAGGTGAACATAAAAAAGAGTTCTCTCGTCCCTCTCACAAGAGTTTCCTTCCTAGGGACTCTGATAGACTTGGTAGAAATGAAAATATTTCTGACGGAGGTCAGAAAATCAAAACTTTTAATCACTTGCCGAGCTCTTCATTCCATTCCTCGGCCATCAGTGGCTCAGTGTATGGAGGTAATCGAACTCATGGTAGCGGCAATGGACATAGTTCCTTTTGCCCGTCTACACCTCAGACCACTGCAACTATGCATGCTCAAACAGTGGAATGGGGATTATGCAGATTTATCTCCTCAACTGCATCTGGACCAAGAGACCAGAGATTCTCTTCTCTGGTGCTTGTCTCAGGACCACCTGTCTCAGGGAATGTGTTTCCGTAGGCCAGAGTGGCTCATAGTAACGACAGATGCCAGCCTGCTAGGCTGGGGTGCAGTCTGGAAATCCCTGAAAGCACAGGGCTTATGGTCTCAGGAGGAATCTCTCCTCCCGATAAACATTCTAGAACTGAGAGTGATATTCAATGCGCTTCAGGTGTGGCCTCAGCTAGCTGCGGCCAAATTAATCAGATTTTAGTCGGACAACATCACGACTGTAGCCTATATCAATCATCAAGGAGGAACACGGAGTTATCTTGCAATGATGGAGGTAACCAAAATAATCCGATGGGCGGAGGATCACTCTTGCCATCTCTCAGCAATCCATATCCCAGGGGTAGAGAACTGGGAGGCGGATTTCCTAAGTCGTCAAACTTTTCATTCGGGGGAGTGGGAGCTCCATCCGGAGGTATTTGCCCAGCTGACTCAGCTATGGTGCACACCAGAATTGGATCTGATGGCGTCCCGACAGAACCCCAAACTTCCTCGTTATGGGTCCAGGTCCCGGGATCCCCAGGCGGTACTGATAGATGCTCTAGCAGTGCCCTGGTCCTTCAATCTGGCTTATGTATTTCAACCGTTTCCTCTCCTCCCACGTCTGGGAATCAAGGAGGAAAGAGCTTCGGTGATTTTGATAGCGCCTGCGTGGCCACGCAGGACTTGGTATGCAGACCTGGTGGACATGTCATCTGTTCCACCGTGGACTCTGCCAATGAGGCAGGACCTTCTAATCCAAGGTCCGTTCAAGCTTCCAAATCTAATTTCTCTGCGTCTGAATGCTTGGAGATCGAACGCCTGATTCTATCAAAGCGTGGTTTCTCTGAGTCGGTCATTGATACCCTGATTCAGACTAGAAAGCCTGTTACTAGGAAAATCTATCATAAGTTTTGGCGCAAATATCGTTGTTGGTGTGAATCCAAGGGTTACTCATGGAGTAAGATTAGGATTCCTAGAATTTTGTCCTTTCTCCAAGAAGGATTGGAGAAAGGATTATCAGCTAGTTCCTTAAAGGGACAAATATCTGCTCTGTCTATTCTTTTACACAAACGTCTGGCAGATGTTCCAGACGTTCAAGCATTTAGTCAGGCCTTGGTCAGGATCAAGCCTGTATTTAAACCTGTTGCTCCGCCATGGAGCCTAAACTTGATTCTTAAAGTTCTTCAAGGGGTTCCGTTTGAACCTATGCATTCCATAGATATTAAGCTTCTATCTTGGAAAGTTTTGTTTTTAGTAGCTATCCCTTTGGCTCGAAGAGTTTGAGTTATCTGCTTTACAGTGTGACTCACCTTACTTAGTTTTCCATGCAGATAAGGTGGTTTTGCGTACCAAACCTGGGTTTCTTCCTAAGGTTGTTTCTAATAGGAATATCAATCAGGAGATTGTTGTTCCTTCTCTGTGTCCTAATCCTTCATCAAAGAAGGAACGTCTGTTGCACAATCTTGATGTGGTTCGTGCTTTAAAGTTCTACTTACAAGCAACTAAAGATTTCCGTCAAACATCTTCATTGTTTGTTGTTTATTCTGGTAAACGGAGAGGTCAAAAGGCTACGGCTACCTCTCTTTCCTTTTGGCTGAAAAGCTTCATCCGTTTGGCTTATGAGACTGCTGGCCAGCAGCCTCCTGAAAGAATTACTGCTCATTCTACTAGAGCAGTGGCTTCCACATGGGCTTTTAAAAATGAGGCTTCTGTTGAACAGATTTGTAAGGCGGCGACTTGGTCTTCGCTTCATACTTTTTCCAAATTTTCCAAATTTTATACTTTTGCTTCTGCGGAGGCTATTTTTGGGAGAAAGGTTCTACAAGCAGTGGTGCCTTCCGTTTAAGGTACCTGTCTTGTCCTTCCCTTCACCCGTGTCCTAAAGCTTTGGTATTGGTATCCCATAAGTATGGATGAATCCGTGGACTCGATACATCTTACAAGAGAAAACAGAATTTATGCTTACCTGATAAATTTCCTTCTCTTGTGATGTATCGAGTCCACGGCCTGCCCTGTCTATTTAAGACAGGTAGTATATTTTTATTTAAAAAACTTCAGTCACCACTGCACCCTATAGTTTCTCCTTTTTCTTCCTAGCCTTCGGTCGCATGACTGGGGGGTGGAGCTAAGGGAGGAGCTATATGGACAGCTCTGCTGTGGGTGCTCTCTCTGCCACTTCCTGTAGGGAAGGAGAATATCCCATAAGTATGGATGAATCCGTGGACTCGATACATCACAAGAGAAAGAAATTTATCAGGTAAGCATAAATTCTGTTTTTTCACACAAAAATATACCATTTGCACTAATAAAAGTAAAAAAGTGTGTTAGTGCATATTGAAAATCAAACATTCTAAATATTTGATAATGATTGATTTAACTGTGTCTACAAGTCTCTGCATAATTTTACAACCCACTGTTATCCAGCACTCATTCAGAACACGCTAGAGAGAGGATACAGATGTCACAATGTGTTTTGATTTTTCCCTTTACAAATATACCCAAAATTTTCTATGGCATTGAGGTCCAGTAACTTTCACTTATAATGTGTTAAAATACACAGCTCTGAGGCAATGGCAAAAGTCACATGCCAATGTACTAGATTTAAAGTGCCATAAAACATGTTGAGATCTGTGCATATCCTAACAGGGCTAATTAAGTAGAAAACGTTTCCATAAAAAATATGTTTAAAAATTGCTGGCAAGTATTTTAAACTAATTTTCAAAAATAAGCAAAATTACTTATAAACAGCTAGATTACGAGTTTGGAGTTATGAGGGAAAAAGCAGTGTTATGCTTTATAACGCTGCTTTTTCCCTAACGCCGGTATTACAAGTCTTGTAGGTATAGGTGTACCGCACACCTTTTTGGCCATCACGCAACGTCAGTACCGCACTTTTTTTATTTTTATTAAATATCATTTTTCTTATTTTATACAAGATTACAGTCAGGGATAATTAACTTAACATACCTATACATCATTCTTCTGTATATCGTACAACTTGAAATTATAGCATTCTACATCCCCTCCTTCTATTTACACATTCCACAACAAACCCATATAACAGGAAAAAAACAAAAAAGCTAAAAAGCAAAACATAAAAGCAAAATCGAAAAACAAATACAAACAAATACAAGAAAAGCAAACAACTTGACTTTGCCGTGGCTTCCCGACATATAATAATACATTGTTTCCTTTTACTACATGAGGCCTAGCAATCATTTTAGCAAATTAATCTCTTGCAAAATACCTAGGCATCTTCCTCAGTAGCAACCAATTCTTAATGTATGCTGGCGAGAGCCATATACAGATTCCCTTTTTGGTCTTCCGGGGTGGGGGGGGCGGTTATTACAACATGGGCTATCCCTTTCAGAATAAAATGTGTGCTTATCCAGTATTTTACCAGCTCAGACTTTACTAGGGGCTTGACAATTTGTAGCTGAGTATTTATTGACTGTGCCTCTATTACCTTCAACCATTTATAGAAGAACTTTTTTATTGCTTTCTCCGAATCCGGGGGGTAAATTATATTGTTTCATAATCATTTGATTTATCATCTCAGCTCCAAATTGTGCTATGCTAGGTACTTGTGCTGATTTCCATTAAGCTAATATTAACATGCTTCCTAATAGTATCGCTGTGTTAATTAATTTTGGGTTATCTGTTCAAGTGGAGAAAGAGAACCATTCTATTGCTAAATTGTAGATTATAGTCTAGCATCTTATTTAACCAGTATTGAATTTTTGCCCAGAACTGTTTAACTTTTGGACATGTCTGCTTATTTGGATCCACATTTAGAGCATACTATAACCTTATTCCTGTACCATCTTGCTAGTTTATTTGGTGTTATATATAGTTGGTTTATTATTTTGAAGTGCGATTCCCTCCAGGTCGTTATGCTGGAGGTCTTAACTACTGTAAGTAGACTATCTGTTATCTCAGCAGGTGTAATCGTGTTATATGTTCCCATCCATTTATTCTGGACTGTCTGTAAATAAGATTCTGCTTTATGTGCCATCTGGAAATTATATATTACCCTAATTGCGTAATTCTTTTGTTGGGACATTCTAATAGCTTTTTCTAAGCCTTCTAGTTGCCAATCATTCCCATACTTCCCCTGAAGTTCATTGAATAGGTGCCTAACTTGAAGATACACAAAGAAGTCTGTGTTAGGTAGTTGAAATTCCTTCCTTAGCATTTCAAATGTTTTGATAAAGTGAAGTATAATGTCCTGTATTTGGATCACATTGGTAAGGCCCTTATTGGACCATCTGTAGAATACCATCTTCTTACTGCAACCTGGTTTAAAATTAGGATTACCCCTAATTGGTAGAAATCCAGAAACACAGACATTCAGTCCTGCCTCCTTACTGGTCTTATGCCATGCTGTTATCACATTATTGAATACCGTATATTTGGCAATAGTTGGAGATACATTTTTTGCCTCGCAGTGCAAGAGTGCTTTTAGAGCAAAGGGAGCACATAGATCTGATTCGTATGAGTAACATAATCCCCTTCTAGAATCCAATCTATAGCATATTTAGCTAATGCCGCAAGGTTATAAAGTTTCATATTCATATCACTAACACATACAGTGTTGTCCTACAACTTAACCCTTTATAAATTCATACTAAATTCACACCAAAAGCTCCCCTTATCTGCTCATATTTTTATCTTTTTTAGACAGTTGTTTGGAGGAACAATTGTTTTATTTAGGGTTTGAGCTTATCTTTGCTACTGTTGCGACATTATTTCTTGGGTGCACTCACTCTAATTTGTTTTTTTATAAGAGCACATAGATCTGATTCGTATGTGTAACATAATCCCCTTCTAGAATCCAATCTATAGCATATTTAGCTAATGCCGCAAGGTTATAAATTTTTATGTTGGGGAGCGCTAGACCTCCAGCTTTGATTGGGAGTGTTAATGTTTCTGCTGCACATCACACAATTCCCCCCACACACACACACAAATCTTGCACATATCTTATTAAACTTATTAATATCTTTTTGTTTTAAAATTAAAGGCATATTTTGAAGTATATGTAATATGCGCAGGAAAGATATCGTTTTAATTAACATCACTCTAGCCAGAATGGAAATAGGCAAGGCTGTCCATCTCTTACAATCTACTTCACATTTTTTAAGCATATTGTAAGATTTTTAGCATACCATTGTCTAGGATTTTTAATAAGAACAAGCCCCAAATATTTTATCTCCCCTACCTCTCTGAATGGGCACTCCTTATGTTCAATATTTGGTCCATATAGCCACATAATCTCTGACTTGTCTGGATTAATCTTGTAGCCTGAGAATGCACTAAATTGGTTAATTATAGCTAAGAACTGGTTAATGCTCTGTGATGTGTTGGTTAAGAAAATTAGAAGATCATCTGCGAAAAGGGATAATACTACTTTGTGTTGTTTTATGTTAATACCAGATAGTTCTTTTCTCAGCCTAATAGCTAGAGGTTCTATTGACAGGTTAAAGAGCATAGGCAAAAGAGGACAGCCTTGCCTTGTTCCCTTCCTGAGCTGAATGTTCGGTGTGGTTTCATTATTTATAATTAAATTAGAAGTCGGATCCCTGTACATTAATTTTATAAAGGTACTTATATTTCCTTGTAGCCCAAATTTATCCATAGCTGTGAATAGATGGTCCCATGTTATGAAATTGAACGCTTTTTCAGAGTCTACCACTGGCACTGCTATATCTGCGTCACAATCTCTTGAGCCCTGCTTAGTATGTTGCCAGCAGTACTCTAGCATCGTAAATACTTTGCGGGTATTCCTAGCTGGATTACGCCCTATCATAAATTCATGTTTGATCTGGATGTATTACTTTATGTAGGACCTTTTTGAGTCTATTTGCTATAATGGTCATTCATTTTTTATAATCATTGTTTAGCAATGATATTGGTCTGTAGGACCCTGGATCTTCTGGGTCTCTACCTTTTTTCAGGATTAATGTTATAGAGGATGCTGCAAAGTATTTTGAATGCATTTCCCCTCCAATAAAATACATATTATACAGATTTGTAAGATTTGTAAGTGTGGGGGCAATTTCACTAGATAGCATTTTATAGAATTCTGCAGGAATCATATCTGGTCCTGGGGCTTTATTGACTTTTCTCTGATTTATAGTTTGGATTACTTTTGCTTCTGTTATCGTTAGGTTTAAAGAGGCAGTGTCTTCTTCTTCAAATTTCCTAACGTCTAATTGGTTCCAGAAATCTATTTTACTCTTTTTAAAAAGTTCTTTTTCAATTGGACTTCCATAGCGCCGGTATTATGAGTTTGCCTGGGAGGCCAAAAAATGAGCAGTACACCCTATACTGACAAGATCCGTACCGCCATCTAAAGTCAGTAGTTATGAGATTTACGTTACAAAGCTGTACCATAAAACTCATAACTAAACTGCTACAAAGTACACTAAACACCCATAAACCCTATTAACCCCTAAACCGAGGCCCTCCCGCATCGCAAACACTATAATAATTTATTAACCCCTATTCTGCCACTTCCCGACATCATCGCCACTATAATAAACCTATTACCCCTAAACCGCCGCCCTCCCGCATCGCAAACACTATTTAAATATTATTAACCCCTAATCTGCCATCCGCCCACACCGCCGCTATAATAAACCTATTAACCACTAAACCGCAAGCCCCCCACAACGAAATATACTAAAATAAATTATTAACCCATAAACCTCTGACCTCCCACATCACTACCTCTACATAAATATATTAACCCCTAATCCTAACCCTAAAGTAACCCTAACCCTAAGTCTATCCCTAACCCTATCGTAACCCTAACACCCCATAACTTAAATATAATTAAAATAAATCTAAATAAACCTTACAATTATTAACTAAATAATTCCTATTTAAAACTAAATACAAACTTACCTGTAAAAAAAACCTAAGTTAGCTACAAAATAACTAATAGTTATATTGTAGCTATCTTAGGTTTTATTTTTATTTCACACAGGTAAGTTTGTATTTATTTTAACTAGGTAGACTAGCTAGTAAATAGTTATTAACTATTTCCTAGCTACCTAGTTAAAATAAATACAAAGTTACCTGTAATAAATAAAAATAAAACCTAACCTGCCTTACACTAAAAACTAACATTACAATAAAATAAAATAATAAAATTATTAAAATACAAATAACCACTAAATTACAAAAAATAAAAAACGAAATTATCAAAAATAAAAGCGAATTACTTCTAATCTAATAGCCTTATCAAAATAAATAGCCCCCCCCAAAATAAAAAACCCTAGCCTACACTAAACTGTCAATGGCCCTTAAAAGGGCCTTTTGCGGGGCATTGCCCCAAAGAAATCAGCTCTTTTACCTGTAAAAATAAATACAAACACCGCCAACAGTAAAACCCACCACTCACCCCCAAACCCCCCAAATAAACCTTAGCTAAACATTGCCCTGAAAAAGGCATTTGGATGGGCATTTAGCTCTTTTACATTGCCCAAAACCCTAACCTAAAAAAAACCCACCCAAAAAAACCTTAAAAAAAACCTAACACTAACCCTCGACGATCCACTTACAGTAATCGAAGTCCGGACATCCATCCTCATCCAGCCGGCGAAGTCCTCATCCAAGCGGCAAGAAGTCTTCATCTAGGAGGCCTCTTCGATCTTCATCCAGCCGGCGAAGTCCTCATCCAAGCAGAAAAAAGTCTTCATCCAGACGGCATCTTCTATCTTCATCCATCCAGCGCGGAGCGGGTCCATCTTCAAGAGATCCGGCATGGAGCATCCTCTTCTTACGGTCACTGCCGTAAACTGAAGGTTCCCTTTAAGTGACGTCATTAAAGATGGCGTCCCTTGAATTCCTATTGGCTGAAAGATTTCTATCAGCCAATAGGAATTAAAGGTGAAAATATCCTATTGGCTGTTGCAATCAGCCAATAGGATTGAGTTTTCATCCTATTGGCTGATCCAATCAGCCAATAGGATTGAGCTCTCATTCTATTGACTGATTGGAACAGACCTGAGTGAGTTTTTTGGAGTAGTTTGATCCACCCCCCCATCTATCAGTGTTTAGCTTCAGAAACACAGGCATCATATTTCAACTGAGTTCACAGCTGCTTATTTGCTACTAGTCATGTTCCAGCAGATAATGACTGTTCAGGTTTGCATTCTACCAAAGCAAAGGTAGATATAGATGCAGCCATAGGAGGAAATGTGTGGGTGGGAGTTAGAGCTGTACAATTCAGAAACTTAAAAGAAAGGGTTAATGGTGAGGCACTGCAGTATCAATTTGCAGGTAAAGTAGTTAAAGTACATATTATTATATTTTGTCTCTTTCCCAACTTGTTTATGTCCCTTTAAATGTATGCATCTGCCTTAAAGCGCAGAAGCTTCACAGGGCTCCCATAGCATGAGAGAAACAAAATGACAGGTCATCAGCGTTAATAACAACATAAGTGTACTTCCTTATTCGTGGGTGACAAGTGTCTTCACAGATATACAGGCCAAATACAGATCACACTGTATGTCCTTACTGGTGGAACTATGTTGTGCTCTCACAAGGCGCTTACCTCATTGCACCATTGACACAATATGGAGTCACACACCTCACTTGATTGAGACACTGTATGGCTCTCTGACTGTAGATTGTAGTTCCTGTGTATATTGCAGACCTGGGGCGCTATCACATATATTGCATAGTTTTCAGCACAACTGCTGAAACCCACATCGCCCGTAGGTTCACCTTGCACATCAGGTGAATCACATAACACACGCCGCAATATGATAAACTGGCGTAAGTCGGAAAAACTCGCCAGAAACTTATGTTAGTACTGTATATTGCATGAGTAACTAAAAAATAAAGAGTAATTTATTTTTTTTATATTAAAATCACACATAAAAGTCGAAACCAAAATAAATTAATAAATCAACACGTGAAAACACCATTCAAAACCCCTAAACCGCCATCCCCCCACAATGCTATCACTATTAAGTTATTAACCCCCTACACCGCCATCCCCCCACAATTCAAAGTACCTAATTAAATTATTAACTCCTAAACCGCCTACCTGCAAAACGTAAATTATTAAACTAATAACTAAACCCCCTAACCTAACACCCCTTAACTTGACCCCAGTTAAAATACAGTTAAATAAAATTAAAACTATACTAACTACCTTAAAAAATAACACTTAAATTACAAAAAAAAACTAGCGTTACAGAAAAAAAAAAAAAAAATTAAGATTACTAAAAATAATAAATCCTAACATAACCAAAAAAATTAAAACACTACCATTACAACCCCCCCCACTAACATTACATAAAATAAAAAAAGCTAATATTACAAAAAATAACAAACATTACATTAAAAAACCGACAATTACCCCCTAACATTTAAAACCTAACTAAAAAAAAAACCTAATCTACCCATTACCCTGAAAAAGGATGGGCATTACCCTTAAAAGTGCATTCAGCTCTTTTGCTGCTCAAAATATAAAAATAAAAAAATCCCTAATCTTAAAAAAAAAAAACATCCCAGCGGCGATACATCTTCATCCATCGGCGGAACATCTTCTACAATCTTCATCCAGGCCGCGGTCCATCTTCTAGCTTCATCCCGTTGGCGGCAGCGACGTTGGCGGTCCTCTTCATCTGCGCGACATGGAGCTCCTCTTCATGCGGTCTCTAGCAGCACATTGAAGATTGAATGCAAGGTACCCCTTTTATATATGGGTACCCTTGCAATCCTATTGGCTGCTTTGATTCTTGAAATTAAAATCAGCCAATAGTATGAAAGCTGCGGTTTAGGGGTTAATAGTTTAATTTGGTACTTTGCGTTGTGGGGGGAGGGTTTAGGGGGTTAATAGCTTAATTAGGTACTTTGCGTTGTGGGGGGATGGCGGTGTAGGGGTTAATAGTTTAATTAGGTACTTTGCGTCGTGGGGAGATGGCGGTTTAGGGGTTAATATATTTATTTAATAGTTGAGATGTGGGGGGATTGCAGTTTAGGGGTTAATACATTTTATTAGTGAATGCGATGTGGGGGGATAGCGGTTTGGGGGTTGATATTTCGCATGCGTTAACTGTGTGTTAAAGGGACACTGAACCCATTTTTTTTTGCAATTTTAAGCAACTTTCTAATTTACTCCTATTAGCAAATGTTCTTCATTCTCTTAGTATCTTTATTTGAAAAGCAAGAATATAAGTTTAGATGCCGGCCCATTTTAGGTGAACAACCTGGGTTGTTCTTGCTGATTGGTGGATACATTCATCCACCAATAAACAAGGGCTGTCCAGGGTTCTTTTTAAATAAAGATAGCAAGAGAACGAAAAAAAATGATAATAGGAGTAAATTAGAAAGTTCACCAGCACTTCTTTACATCGGAATTCTTACTTTGTAATGGCAATAGTCTGACATATTTTGCACCTTCACTGGGGACATTTATTAGAACTCTTGCTTCTATTTGATCTGTCATGCACTTACAAGAAAGAAAAGAGTGGATTTGAGAAAGGTAATAAAGTGACGAAACAATCATACGGCTAGATTACGAGTTTTGCGTTAGGCTTAAAAAGCAGCGTTGGTCGGTCCTAACGCTGCTTTTTAACGCCCGCTGGTATTATGAGTCTTGCAGGTACAGGTGTACCGCTCACTTTTTTGGCCAGACTTGGAAATACCGCAAATCCACTTACGTAAATTGTGTATCCTATTTTTTCAATGGGACTGGCATAGCGGCGGTATTACGAGTCTGACAAAAAGTAAGCAGTAGACCCTCTCCTGTCAAGACTGGTACCGCATTTTAAAGTCAGTAGTTAAGAGTTTTATGGTACAACGCCGTAGCATAAAACTCTTAACTAAAGTGCTAAAAAGTACACTAACACCCATAAACTACCTATTAACCCCTAAACCGAGGCCCTCCCGCATAGCAAACACTAAAATACATTTTTAACCCCTAATCTGCCGAACCGGACATCGCCGCCACTATAATTAATTTATTAAACCCTAAAGCGCCGCACTCCCACCTCGCAAACATTAGTTAAATATTATTAACCCCTAATCTGCAATCCCAAACATCGCCGACATCTACCTACATTTATTAACCCCTAATCTGCCGCCCACAACGTCCCTGCCACTATACTAAAGTTATTAACCCCTAAATCTAAGTCTAACCCTAACACCCCCTAACTTAAATATAATTTAAATAAATCTAAATAAAATTACATTATTCCTATTTAAAACTAAATACTTACCTATAAAATAAACCCTAAGCTAGCTACAATATAACTAATAGTTACATTGTATATAGCTTAGAGTTTATTTTTATTTTACAGGCAAGTTTGTATTTATTTTAACTAGGTACAATAGTTATTAAATGGTTATTAACTATTTAATAACTACCTAGCTAAAATAAATACAAAAGTACCTGTAAAATAAAACCTAACCTAAGTTACAATTACACCTAACACAACACTATAATTAAATTATTTCCCTACATTAAATACAATTTATACAAATAAATGAAATTATCTAAAGTACAAAAAAACAAACACTAAATTACAGAAAATAAAAAACAAATTACAAGATTTTTAAACTAATTACACCTAATCTAATCCCCCTAACAAAATAAAAAAGCCCCCCCAAAATAAAAAAAGCCCTACCCTACACTAAATTACAAATAGCCCTTAAAAGGGCCTTTTGCGGGGCATTGCCCCAAAGTAATCAGCTCTTTTACCTGTAAATAAAATTATGCAATCAGCCAATAGAATTGAGCTCGCATTCTATTGGCTGATTATTTTTATGTTTCTATTGGTTGATTGGAACAGCCAATAGAATGCCAGCTCAATCCTATTGGCTGATTGCATCAGCCAATAGGATGTTTTCTACCTTAATTCCGATTGGCTGATAGAATTCTCTCAGCCAATCGGAATTGAAGGGACGCCATCTTGGATGACGTCATTTAAAGGAACCTTCATTCAGTCTTAGCCGTCGGATGAAGAGGATGCTCCGCGTCGGATGTCTTGAAGATGGACCCGCTCCGCGCTAGATGGATGAAGATAGAAAATGCCTTCTGGATGAAGACTTCTGCCCATCTGGAGGACCACTTTGCCCGGCTTTGATGAAGACTTCTCCCGGCTTCGTTGAGGACTTCGGCCCGGTTGGATGAAGACTTCTTCCGGTAAGGTGATCTTCAAGGGGTTAGTGTTAGGTTTTTTTAAGGGGGCATTGGGTGGGTTTTAGAGTAGGGTTGGTTGTGTGGGGGGTGGGTTTTAATGTTGGGGGGGGATTTGTAATTTTTTTTTACAGGTAAAAGAGCTCATTACTTTGGGGCAATGCCCCGCAAAAGGCCCTTTTAAGGGCTATTTGTAATTTAGTGTAGGGTAGGGCTTTTTTATTTTGGGGGGGGCTTTTTAATTTTGTTAGGGGGATTAGATTAGGTGTAATTAGTTTAAAAATCTTGTAATTTAATTCTATTTAAGTTAGGGGGTGTTAGGGTTAGACTTAGGCTTAGCGGTTAATACATTTAGTATAATGGCGGCGACGTTGGGGCGGCAGATTAGGGGTTAATAAATGTAGGTAGGTGGCTGCGATGTTAGGGCCGGCAGATTAGGGGTTAATAATATTTAACTAATGTTTGCGAGGCGGGAGTGCAGCGGTTTTATTTCCCCATAGGAATCAATGGGGCTGCATTAAGGAGTTTTACGCTGCTTTTTTGCAGGTGTTAGGCTTTTTTTCAGCCGGCTCTCCCCGTTGATTCCTATGGGGAAATCGTGCACGAGCACGTTACACCAGCTCACCGCTGACTTAAGCAGCGCTGGTATTGGAGTGCGGTAAGGAGCAAAATTTTGCTCAATGCTCACTTCTTGTCTGGTTTGTAAAAACCCGTAATACCAGCGCTGTCTGTAAGTGAGTGGTGAGCATAAACTGCTCGTTAGTACCGCACAGCCTCTAACACAAAACTCGTAATCTAGTCAATAGCTTTTTATTAACAGCAGCCTTTTAAGATATCTGCAGACAAGAACTAGTTTGGCAAGAAAGCTTAGTCAATTATACATAATCTGATTATAAACTCAATATTTGTTTGTATGACTAGAAGATATATTGCAGGGTTAGGCTTGTGAAAGCTGACGTGTGTATGCACAATTTTCTAAGATTTGTGCTCTACTGGGGGCTAGCTGAACACATTGGTGAACCATTAAAAGAGACAAATGTGGGTAGCAACCTATAACCAGCTGGCTACAATTAGTGCATTACTGCTGCTGAACATAAGTACATATTGTTTTCAACAAATTATACAAATGATGAGGACAAAGTAAATTTTTGTCCTCTCCCTTTCTTCCCTCCTCTCCTCTCCCTCCCTCCCTCCCTCCCTATCTCCCTTCTCTTCCTCTTCTCCTTCCCTTCTCCATCATCTGCCATCTCTCCCTTCCTCTAACCCTCCCTCCTCCTTTCTCTTCCCTCCTCACCTCTTATTTACTTCGGCAATGCAATTTAAAAAAGTCATGTTACACCCTGAGCAAACCTAAATATGCCACTGATGTAGACAAATCCCATCTTCTTATAAAATTCTTATAAAATTATTTTATATTGTTCTTTCAGACTCCAAAAACCCCCCTGCAGAAAAGTATGGACAAGCTTGGAAAGCAACTGTCTCTCTTCTCATTTGGAATCATTGGTAAGAATGGAATGTAACATTCTAGTAGATGTATTAAGACTGTTGTTATATCCATTTATTTAACAGACACACTTAAAGATTTACCTACAAAACGCAAAGAAAACAATGATGTAGGTTAATGTCCAAAACTATGGTAGCTTAGCCAAGATTCACATTATCATAAACATTAAAGAGAATGTTGCTTCAATATCCTAGAATAACTAGATCATTATTATATATAATATAATACACACACAAAGCTGTCTGTCTGAATAAGCACTGACCCATGTATAATAAAAGGCGTCTTTGTCCCTTTAATAGAATACAGTTTAATTGCTAAATAAGTATAAAAATATATCCTTCTTTCTATAATTCTAGGTTTAATAATGCTAATTGGATGGCTCCAAGGGAAACCACTTCTTAGTATGTTTACAATTGGAGTCAGGTAAGGTATTTTTTGTATCTTAAGCAATACTGTTAAATTATTTTCGTTTATGATTTACAGATTTAGCAGTTCCCTACCCTGAGGTCTTATTATTTGCTATGTTTGACAC
Organism: Bombina bombina; assembly: GCF_027579735.1. NCBI lineage: Eukaryota > Metazoa > Chordata > Amphibia > Anura > Bombinatoridae > Bombina > Bombina bombina. The sequence goes on from NC_069499.1 coordinate 1,255,058,140, forward strand.
ACACAGAGATGATGGCCTCTATTTATCAAAGTCTGGCGGACCTGATCCGACAGTGCGGATCAGGTCCACCAGACCTCGCTGAATACGGAGAGCAATACGCTCTCCGTATTCAGCATTGCACCAGCAGCTCACAAGAGCTGCTGGTGCAACGCTGCCCCCTGCAGACTCGCAGACTCGTCGCCAGCAGGGGGGTGTCAATCAACCCGATCGTACTCGATCGGGTTGAATTCCGGCAATGTCTGTCCGCCTGCTCAGAGCAGGCGGACAGGGTTATGGAGCAGCGGTCTTAAGACCGCTGCTTCATAACTGCTGTTTCTGGCGAGTCTGCAGGCTCGCCAGAAACACGGGCCCTCAAGCTCCATCCAGAGCTTGATAAATATGCCCCAGTGTGTCTTGTTTAAGTTCATTGACAGTGGTGAATTGATATGAATTTAATGTTCCAATAAACACCAACCCTGGTTGTAATGAATGAAGAGACCTCTGAAATGTAGTATACGCTTTGTAGAAATGCTACACTGGTTAAATTGATTTTTTTATCAAAACTGTAGATCTTATTTTTTTTCCCCTGGCTCATCCATTGACTCATTGCAGCTATCATTTTCTAAAGCTTTCAAAGACATATGACTACACTAATGTGCCTAGCTTCCACTTTAGAGATAGGCATGTGAAGGCTACAGCAGCTTTACGTTTAAAGTGTTTCTTTGCCAAGGGCATGGAAAATATTTTCATGATTAATAAAATAGTTTATGGCTAGTGAACATGCGCCACTAAACAGCAATGCAATTATAACTGCAGTGCTTATCACATCTAGGTTCTTTATTGCATGACTGATCTAGGTGCAGGTGAGTATGTGACTGCCCTAGAGATGTTGATATGTTTGCTTCTTTATGTGTATGAACTTTGCTGACATGTTGAAGAAGTAGGCATAACAACCAGTTTGAATTTAAAGGGAGAGGGCAGAATTCTAAAAAAGCTAAAGATATGCAAATGGCTGAATTCCTCACACTGATGACTAGATTACTAGTGGTATGCTAAGTGTTGCGCACAAGCGATAGGTGTTTATTGCAGCTCTTTGCGTGCGTCAGAAGTAGCACATGTATTACAAGTTGAAAGTAAACGTGTTCACTTGAGTACAATTGAATTTAACGTGTGCCGGAATAGCGTGCCTTCTGAGCTCTGGTTATCTGTTACACAAGTCAAAAAATTTAACAAAACACATCAAAAAGACATTTTACAGACACTCATAATTACACTGTCTAATAAAAATATTTTTTTAAAAATTGCATACAAACATTATGAGGGCTCAAAAGATATGAGGTTTCAGGTGTTAGGAAAAAAAAGGGCTGCAAAGGGTTTTAAAATTATACATACATATACATGTCTAAATATGTATATGTGTATATATATATATATATATATATATATATATATATATGTGTGTGTGTGTGTGTGTGTGTTTATATGTGTATTTACAGATACAGTATATATACATATATAAAGACATAAAATCATATGCAGATATATGTATAAGTGCATTGTAGTCCTTTGTAGCCAAGTAGCTGAAAACATGTAAAAATCATATTTATGCAATATTCATATTTGATAAAGTGTTTAACTATATATGCACTGTAAATATTTCACATTCTAATGTTCTTCACATAGGGGAATATGTACTAAGTATTTTCTTCTTAAATGGAAAGAGTCCACAGCTGCATTCATTACTTTTGAGAAATAAGAACCTGGCCACCAGGAGGCGGCAAAGACAACCCAGGCTTAAATAATCCTCCTACTCCGCTGATCCCCCAGTCATTCTTTGCCTTTCATCCCAGGAGGTTGGCAGAGACGTGTCAGAATTTTAAATTTTTGTTTTTTGTCTCTTATGGAGGGTAGTACTCTTCGGCATGGGAGAGGAGTTTTAAGTAGTCCTGTCAGTGTGGGCTTGGATGAAAGTTAGAGTCTTTCTGCAAAACCATCCCGACTCAGATTAACAGCTTCTCAAGCAATCAGCGTTGTCGAACTTCTAATAAATAGAAAGGTCAAAACTGAAATGTGCATTGGTGCATTTAAAATAGAAATCTTTTTGCAGTATACTTCCAAAAATGCTTCTAGTAAAGGTTATCACTGTTTTAGAGGCATACATACATATGCTACGTGACTAGATCAACAGGTTACAAACACCATCTATAAACAGATTGCCGGTAGTAGTGTGTATTGCACTAGTGAAGACTACATTTGTGTCATACAAACCACTCCTGACTCCCTGAGATGGACTGGTATTTGGATGCTGATGCACTGGGCCCTCACAGAATATGTGAATATGCTGCTGAAAAACAGTAAATATTTTCTAGAAACATTTTTGCTAATGGAAGTATATTGCAAAAAATCTTCTGTTTAAATATTTCCATCCACATTAAATTTGGCCTTTCTTTCCCTTTAAACACATAGCAAAAGTGGGATTTTTTTAAAAAAAAGTGTTGTGTTTTTAAACTAGAATGTCTCTTTAAAGATTCATATAAAGTTTAGAAACCAATGCATTGACACATTTGGGATACTTTTATTTTTAAGATTATATTAAATGGTTAAAATGTGTTTTTCCAGTATAACAAATTTGTGCCAACTTTCTGTTAAATATTTTCTAGCAGATAAATATATTGATGTACTCTGTATTATTAACCTAAATATATTAATTGTGATTTCAGCTTAGCTGTAGCCGCTATACCTGAAGGTCTTCCCATTGTCGTCACAGTCACTCTAGCCTTGGGCGTCATGAGGATGGCCAAAAAACGTGTTATCGTAAAAAAGCTTCCAATTGTGGAAACTTTAGGTAAGTCTTATTGATTTGGTGACTGGCACACATTACTGCTTGTTGTCTATATTTATTACAAAAAAGAAGACGTTGAAAAAAATTGGCTGCGTAATATAGATACAAATTCCCAAATTTAGAATTTCAAAATTCAGACTTTTTAATTTAAATTTTTTTTAATAACATTATTAAAAACTACTATTTTTCCTTTCCATTAAGTCACAATCTTCCCTGTCAGCATTTTTGGTTTGTTTTTTTTTGTGTTCTAAAATGCAATTGATAGTATATATTTAATAAATCATATAATAAATATATAAAACTACCTTGCATGTATAAGATGTATTATTCCATGTAAATATTGCCTTAATGTCATAAAATATTGTTGTTTACACTTGGCCCCATCCTCTCCCTAAGCTGTTCCATTTTACAGATGTAAATATACAAATATTATGAAAACCAAGCTATTCTAAAATCCAAACCTTTTCTGGTACCAAGAGGTTTGGATAAATGATTTTGTACCTGTAAAGTTAAAAATCAGGGTGAAGCAATAGATTTAGTAGATTTTAATCAAGTATATGACACACAACAAACAAATTGATAAACTTCATTGCCTCTTTTTCTGGTCAGGTTGTTGCAATGTCATTTGTTCGGATAAGACAGGGACTCTGACAGCCAATGAGATGACAGCCACAAAAATTGTGACATCAGATGGATTCCATGCAGAGGTAACTTATTGGTTTCCACACACATCACTCACTGGTGTCTCTTCAGTCACTCAACTTTCCATCCCACTGTCCATCTATATAATCATGATTTTCACAGTATGTAAATATTTTAAGATATACAATCAATTGTAATAAACTCATATGAACAAGAAGTATTAATTTGCTGTATATATAATGATATTTTTTTCTTAGGTTACAGGTGTTGGTTATGAAGAGAAGGGACATGTCCTTTTGTTACCATCGAATGAAGAAGTTCATGAATTTTCCAATTTATCTATAGGAAAACTAGTGGAGGTGGGAACCACCAATGAGTTAAAATTCTTATGCTGTCTTTGGGTAGAACTGGGATCCTGATTGTTCTTCTGTCAACTCTCATAGTCAGTAAATTTCTAGCAATACAAAAAGGTTAAGAAACATGATGTTAATGGTTGATTAAACTATAGTGTATTCATTTTCCTACTATTTTAATGTCTAAAAAATATTTATTCTGCATTTGAGTTATTCTAGTATTTTAAAATCCAAATACAACCACATTCAGTGTAAGGCTGATAAAGGTTTTGTAAAGCAACTCTAATGCATAACTCTTGTAACCATGAGAAATAAATTCACATATTCTATATTGAACTCTTCCTTGTACATTTTGATGCCGAGCCAACTCCATTTTATGATCTTACTATAAACAGCAGCTGTGTGTAAGACTTATCTAGTTAAAATTTCCTTTTGTTACTCTTGGTATCTTTATCTGAAAAAACAAGAATGTAAGCTTAGGAGCTGGCCCATTTTTGTTTCAGCACTCTGGGTAGCGCTTGCTGATTGGTGTCTAAATGTAATAAATGTCCAGAATCATGTACCTTGCAAAATTAACACAAGGTTTTTCAATGTTCTCTCATGTCTATTTATATTAAATACTATACTATATTTTTATAACTATGCATAATATTTTGACATTATAAATACTATATGATATATATTGTTTATTATTTGCTAAAAAGTGATCTGATATTTTGAGGATTTACTTGTAACCCCAGAGACAAAATAACCTGTTGGTCCTTCTTCTGGCGATCTTCTACTTTTTCTAGACTTAATTGAATTACCTTTAATCACTAGTACAAGTAATTGGAATATCTTAATAATCCAGGATTTAAGAAACTAAACACAGGAGAAACATTCAGACATTTTGTAATTTATGAGATGAAGCAGAAAGATTAATCTCATGTTGTGATATCAAAATTGCTGGAGTTGACAATCATTGTCCTGTTACCTGGAGTATTACTTTTTCCCTAGAATGCCTAGATTAGCAGTACATCTTGTGACTAGCAATACATTATACACCTTTCTGTACACTTCTTGTAATATGAAAATGATCTTTCATATTATAGAACATTTCAGAGGATTGTGTCAGTGCCTTTGCAAGCTATAAATATGTGCTTGTTTTATTTATAATAAAGTGATTATGCTTTGGAATATGCTCTGATAGCATATTTTATCATTTCTTTTAGGCTGGATGCATAGCCAACAATGCAGTAATTAGGAAAGGTACGCTAATGGGTCAGCCAACAGAAGGTGCTCTACTGGTCCTTGGAATGAAGGTATGGATTTCTTACCGTGACTTCGTTTGTCTTTGTATTAGAGTAAATTTATTAAAAGATAAAAATGTAAATGCATAATGAGCATTGTAAGAAAAAGAGAAACAATAAGGATTTAGATAGAATAATAATCATTTGTTGATTTCTTCTACATCTTCCATCTTAGTAGTTGGAATTATAAATTGCATATATAAGACCTGTAACAATACTGAAAGTAGCCGGGTATCATTTTATGTATATTTTTTATAGAACAAAATAAGCCATGATTTTAAGTGATGACAGGGTAATGTTTATTTTTTAGTAGGTTAACTACTTTTAATGAAAGCTTTTAGATACGAAAAAAGTCCAAGCACTGCCTTATAAAAAATATAAGTTTATTATGATAAATAGCCCATGGTAAAAACAGTACAACAAAACACGGATCTGATGCATTTTGGTGTTACTCTGCTTTTGTTGTGATTAAAGGGACAGTCTAGTCAAAATTAAACTTTCATGATTCAGATAGGGCATGCAATTTTGACCAACTTTCCAATTTATTTTTATCATCAAATTTCCTTTGGTCTCTTGGTATTCTTCGTTGAATGCTAAACCTAGGTAGGCTCATATGCTAATTTCTAAGCCCTTGAAGGCTGCCTCTTATCTCAGTGCATTTTGACATTTTTTACAGCTAGACACTGCTATGTGTGCCATATAGATAACATTGTGCTCACTCCCATGAAGTTATTTATGAGTTAGCAATGACTGGCTAAAATGCAAGTCTGTCAAAAGAACTAAAATAAGGGGGCAATCTGTAGAGGCTTAGATACAAGGTAATCAAAGTGTATTAATATAATAGTGTTGGTTATGCCAAATTGGGAAATGAGGAATAAAGGGATTATATATCTCTTTCAACAATAAACATTTTCAAGTAGACTGACCCTTTAAGCAATTAATCAGAAATCCAAAGGTGTGAGTTTAGATTTATGCCAAAGGGGGGAAAAATAATTGTGTGAAAATAATTCCTTATTCATCTGTGCCAAGAAAATTTATAAATAATATATATATTTTAATGTGCCCTACAAATAAGTCTAATATCACTGAGGATCCATAACAAAACGTGATACTTTAATTTGTCTGCCCAACTCACACTGATATTTTCTATTGTAGAATTATTTACTGAGTTCATGGGTTCATATTAATCTTTTCAACTCTACATATTGTGTGCATGTAGTTACTGTTTATTTATGAATGTTTTTAGCCATATCAATTTCTCTATTAATGTAAGCTTGAGACGTTTCTTTTTGGCATTTGTTAAATTGTTTAATTTGCTCATAGTCCTATTTGAAACACACATATTGTTTTTATACTTTTTACATGTATATGTTTGTTTTTTAAATATAATAATGATCATAGACATTATTATACAGCCACAGCATACGTTTCCGAGTGGTTTGTTTGTGCTAGACACATGTTGTAGCAACCATGTTGCCTCTATATAGAGGTCTTGCTGCAACATTGTGTAGATAGTTTGAGATCTTGTCTTATGTTTCTGTTTTTTTTGGGGGGGTTCAGTTGCCAGTTTTACTGAGTCGCTCATTGTTAGTCCAAGCACCTACAGTGAAGACATGATCTATGACTCTATAAAAGTCTAGTGATTGAAAAAAACATTTAACATGATGTGCAATAGACTAAAGGGCTCAAAAATTAAAAAATTGGCAACATTACAGTAGAAAAGCTAGTTCTGCACAAAACTATATTTTACTGCACCACCCACCATAGAAGTTCTTCAAGGAAATGGCTTTTTTCTAGAACTGAAATAATGAAATAATAAACCTTTATTTATATTCCAGATGGGTCTGGATAATTCAGCTGAAGAGTATATAAGGAAAAGAGAAATTCCTTTTAGTTCAGAACAAAAATGGATGGCAGTGAAATGCATTGACAAAACAGAGGTAAAAACTGCAGTTTTAATATTTTAGAAAAAAAGGAAAAACATCAGTGCAATTATAGCTGAGATATGTAAATACTACTGTTGAAAAATTTTGGCTAAATAACTTCTGTGTTGAAAAGGATTTTAACAAACAAATCTATTTTGCATTGTGATCTCATTAGAAACTCGACAACCGATTTAGTTAGGGCTAGATTGCATTTGGAGCGCAAATTTATCATGCACACGCAAACGGGCAAATTTGCCCATTTGCGGGCGCAAGATAAATAATCAGTCATTACAAGTGCCTGCTTATTGCTACCACAAGCTCGCAGTAGCAATTAGCGATCTGAAAATTGACTAGAGATCAGATCTCTGGTTAATATTCTAAAAGGGCCCCAAATGCCCCCAAAATAGAGGGTCTTTTATTTTTTTTCTTAAAGAAATACTGCACTAGGCAGTTTTAAGGGGTTAAAAGTTGGCGGGTGTGGGGAGTATCTGTAACTGAAAAGTGCCTTACATTGTGGTTTATGGAGACTGTGTGTTCCCAGTAAATATATATGTATATGCATATTTAGTTATGTGTTAATATACGTATATATGCACATATTAACACATAAATATATATGTATATAATCATATACATATATATTTACATTTTCTGCCCATTGCTGCCGGACTTACACCTTTCGCTGCACTAGTTCTCATGACTCGTAAAGTCTTGATGTAGGGAATGACCTTACCTTGCTGATTAAACACATCCTGTCTGAAAATGTCATACAGTCAGTCATCTAACTGAGCCTGTAAACTTAAAGGGACAGTGCTAGCAGCTGATAAAAATTGTGTTCAAACTTGCAACAGGAAAACCCATTCAATGGGCTGGGCTCTCTCTCACACCCCATCGGGAAGTTGGTGCCTCTTGTGTACCTAGCTTTTCTATAGACAATACTGCAGTTTTAACATTTTCAGTATAAGTGTAGGCAAAAAGCCAACAGGAAAAGCAGCTGTTTCAAATTACAAAATAAATCTAAAGGAGTTTATAAACATATATATCTTTTACAGTACAGCCTTTAAACAGTAACCATCAGTATTGAATCAATGAGCCACCATCTCACCTTTCCATTGACCTCATATATTTTGGTTCCCTTTTGGAGTGCAGAAAATTCTGTGAAATGACCCTTGAAAAGCCTATTTCTTGTTGATTAATTTGAGTGTTTACCCAGTCTTAGTGTATGAAAAGCAAATACATTCAGAGGCGTAACTAGAAACCACAGGGCCCAGGTGCAAGAAGGCCCCCCCCCCCCCACCCCACCCACACAAAAAAAAGTGAATATGATACATATATTTTTTTATTTTAACATTTAAAACAAACAAAAAAATGTGAATCAGATTACGTCTGCACAAGTACTGTATATAGTGAGTTAGTGACACAGTCTGTAATCTGCCGGTGAGATGGCTGGCCTGACCCTACCCGCCCCAGTACTTTATAAAGTGACCACAGTAGTCTGTGACATGGTCCAGCCCCCCCCGTACTGTATATAGTGGTACTGTATAGTGACACACAGTCACATACATACATACACACACACACACACACACACACACACACATACATACATAAACACCAATGGGTAAAACAGAAACACTAAGCCCTGTAGTCAGAGACACTAGTGAAGCATCATGTCACACTCACATGATATCAGTTCAGGCAGTGGCAGGTCAACGTTTTTTATTGGAATTTTTTTTTTTAAGCTGGGCCCCCACCCTCAGGGGCCCAGTCTCAGTTGCGACCTCTGCACCCCCTGTAGTTTCACCCCTGAATACATTACTTTAGGATTAGGATGAAAATGAAAATTAAGCCAACAATTACCCGAGTTTAATCTGAAGTTTTTGCAGAGGGAACTAGTGAATTGAAATGAGGACCCATATGTACCCAGTGAAAACTACCATTAAATCTTAATTGCTGCTAACAAAATATCTTTCAGCATAAATTCTTTAAATGTGCATTAAACTTTGAGGGCCAGATTACGAGTTGAGCCAGATCGCTAATTGTGCTAGAAGTAACATTTTTGTGCATTTTGATTTGCGCTAATATTACAAGCTGAAAGTAAAAAGTTATCGCTCTTGTACTAACCCGACATGCGCAACAAGCCAAACTTGCAATGCATGATAACCTGTGATCGCTTTAGCGTAATCGTGATTTACGCTAAAATGATTACCACAACTTCAGAGCTCTAGTTTATTTATTTATTTATAAAATATTTTACCAGGAAGGATACATTGAGATTTCTCTCGTTTTCAAGTATGTCCTGGGTCCACAAAACATTGCATTGATACAATAGGGTACAATAAAATACAAAAACAATATTAATACATATTATATGCAAAATGTAACATAGAACAGGTAGGAAATATATAATCAACCATGACAGGTGCATTCTGTTTTAAGATATGTAGAGAGGGATCTCTTAAAGGATATTAGGCATGGGGAAGGTTTGAAAGTGTGTGGGAGGTCGTTCCATAATTGTAGTGCTCTGTAGGAAAAGGAGGATCGAGCTGCTTTTTTTTTGTATTGAGGCAAAGTAAATAATGCTGGTACTAGATCGGAGGTTATGGGAGGTGGGAACAGCCGGGAGAGCATTCTGCTCAGGTACGGTAGGAGCTTCCCAGAAAGGCTCTTAAACACAAGGCTGGAAAGATGGAGGGTGCGTCTGGATTCCAGTGACAGCCAGTTTAGTTCTTTTAGCATGTTAACTGTTATGCAATACAAAAAAGTACACTGCAAAGTACACTTTCTCATAATAACACCATAATAAAAATTCTTTAAAAAAAAAATTGCACACAAAATTTATAAGGGCTCAAAGATATGAGATCTTAGCAGTTAGAGAAAAAAAAGGCAGGCAAAGGGCTATATATATATATATACTGTATATGTCTATATATGTGTATATATGTATTTACAGACATATACACATATAAACACATAAATACATATGTACATATATATATATATATATATATATATATGTGTGTGTGTGTGTGTGTGTGCATTGGAGCCCTTTGCAGTTAAGTAGATGAAAACATATAAAAGCATATTTATGCAATATCCATTTTTAATAAAGGTTTTAACTATGTATTTAATGTAAATATTTGGCATTCCATTGTTCTGCACATAGCAGAATATGTTCTAAGTATTTCTAAATAGATATTCTTATATATATACAGTGTATATGTATATATATATATATATATATATATATATCGATACCTCAATATAATCATATATATATATATATATATATATATATATTGTACAAACAACCATCAGATATATGTGAAATATTTATATTTTTATGTTGGGTTAGCACACATGAGAATATGCAATCGGGGTTCCACAATTGTGGGATGTTAGGGGTTTTTTTTTCCACTTTTTTTTTCTCCATTGACTTCTATGTGGAGTACGTGGAAGCACATGTGATATTCTAACTTCGACTTTTTGCACTTGTCGGGTTATCGCACAAGAAAAAATATTTTACTTTCAATTCATAATACGAGTGCAACCTGACGCACGCAAAAAGCTTACTTCCAGCTCAAGTAATGCTCAAGCGGGAGTGTTAAATAGCGCTCCACTTGTAAACTGGCCCTGTATTGCCTAATTGCATTAAAAGCATAACAAAATTGTGTTTTAAGGAAAAATTATAAATCATATTGAAAAATTACACAGGAAAAAAATATTTAAGGTGCACAGTAGAAACATAATAAAACTACACTATACATGCAAAAAACACATTTATAATACAAAATTCAAAGCATATCGTTTTCCTTATAATAAAATAAGTTTCCCCACCTCTGCTTAGTGGGCTGAACAGGGGCGTCCCATCAGTGTAGCTTACATTTCTCCAACAGGACTGGTGTATTCTCTAATCATTTCTTCCTGAAGAACTCAGAAAGGGAGTAAAAATACACAAACACTTTTTTACCCTAATAGATAAAGACGTGTATAAAAACAAAAGTGATTGTAAGGTGTAATGTATACTGAATGCAGAGTAACCTGATTCCTATTGGCTGCAGCAGCATTTAATCTTTAAAGTGTGCCCCCTGCTAACTCTGACCTCTCCCTTTCCAGCAAGCTTCATTAATATCTATAGGAAGCAACTCTCAGGGACAGCCCAAAGTATTGATCATCAGGCCCTAAGACACATCACTTACATGGCTTCAAATGATTTTAAGTATATGATCCTTTCATTTTAGACACATTAATAACAGATTAAATACAAATAATTCCTATAGTTCTGTTATCTATATAAAACATGTTTTGCTATATTTCATATCAGATTTCAGCATTGACAAACTTGAGATATCACATGTATATTTTTTTTAATGTTTTACATATCTGGTGTATATTTATGTATTTAATGATATTTTTTTTTTTAAAGAAACAAGAAGATATTTACTTTATGAAAGGAGCCTACGAGGAAGTGATTCAGTATTGCACAACTTATAACAGGTCCGGGATGGCGATGCCACTCACACCCCAGCAGAAATCTTTATATCTACAAGAAGAAAAGAACATGGGAACAGAAGGGTTGAGAGGTATATTCAAAGATCAGACATAGGATTGTGGCACGTGGAAGGCTGTTTTTAATGGTGCCCAATTTTGCACCGTGGGAGTGGTAGTGTGTAGAGGTCAGAAGAGCATAGGAAGAGTTGAGAAGTGTGTTCTGGGATGATGTGAGGATACAAGGGATGAGAATTATGATTGGTTGTAAAGGTGTGAGCTTGATATCTTCAATGACCATTTATGTTGTATGTAATGCTTTGGGATGAACATGAGCATTTGGTAAACTGTGGTGGGTGCATTTATTTATGATGAGGAAACACTACAGTTGAAGCAGAAGGTTGGGAATTGGTCAGAAAGGAGGATGGGGAAATTTAAGATATGAATGAAATTTGTAAGAACCAGGTAGGGTTCTTCTCAATGAGCTGAAGATGAAGTCCAATGAAAGTAAAGGAGGTAATTAGTGTGGTTGATAGGGGGTATCAAAATCAGTTTAGGATATGTCTGACTAATGCAGTATCTTAATAAACTATGTCATTTGCATGAATTATATGAGTATTTTGTTTGTAGTTATTGTTTTGAAGATATTGTGGAAAAATATGAAATTAAGCAAAAAGGAAGAAACAGTAAATTGCCTTTCCTGTTTGGAATGCATGGCTAGCTTAAAGGGATATTAAACAGTGCTCCTTTGGTTAAGACAAATATGTTCAATCTAAAGTAAAGAAACAGACTGTGTAAAAAAACAGCAAATATTTTGTACATAGAAATGAGCCCATAACTTACCTCTTGCAATCTAAAGGAGGTTTAGAACCCTTAATTTGAAATAAGAGATTCTCCTCTTATGATTAAGCAGCTTGCTTTCTACATAACATGTTTCTTTTGAAGATAGCAATTTCTTAAACCATTATAAATGATGTCATGATAAAATGGAAGGGATACTTGTGCCTCTTTTTTGAAAAAAAAAAAGGATATGGGTTGAAAACAATTTTGCGCTTGATTTGGCAGAAATGATTAACGTCAGCCGATACAAGTGGAGTGCAAAAATGTTAGCGCTTAAGGTAAATCGACAGCGCTTCCATGTTTGTGCTGGTATTACAAGTTGAAAGTAAAAAGTTATCGCTCAAGTGAAAGACTCAGGCGCACTAAAATCTGGATATCGTATGACGTGATCATCAAACACTCTTTCCCCATAGACTTTTATGAGGAACACCTAAAAACATATTACATTTATTTAAAATTGATATTGGATATTTCAAGGTATTTGAATGAGAAGGGATCAAAAGTTTATGTGTGTGTGTGTGTGTATGTATGTATGCATTTATGTACAGTAAATATACAGCCATGGCCAAAAATATTGGCACCCCTGCATTTCTGTCAGATAATGCACCACTTCACCCAGAAAATTGTTGCAATTACAAATATTTAGGCATTCTCATGTTTATGTCTTTTATTTGTATTGGTATGACACAAAAAAGTGGAGAAAAAAAGCCAAATCTGACACATTCCACGCAAAACTCCAAAAATGGACTGGACAAAATTATTGGCACCTTCTCAAAATTCTAAGAAATCATTGCATTCCAAGTTTGTGATGCTCCTGTAATTTGTAATTAAACTCACATGTATTAACAGGTGCTAACAAAATATAGAAATCACACCAGCAACCAGTTAAAATGGTGAAAAATTGACTCAACTTTTCTGTTGTGTGTCTCTGTGTGCCACTCTGAGCATGGAGAAGAGAAAGAGCAGCAAAGAATTGACTGAGGATTTGAGAACAAAAATTGTGGAAAAGCATGGACAATCTAAAGGTTACAAGTCCACTTCCAGAGATCTTAATGTTCCTGTGTCCACTGTGCGCAACATTGTCAAGAAGTTTACAGCCCATGGCACTGTAGCTAATATCCATGGACGTGGACGAAAGAGAAAAATTGATCAAAGATTGCAACAAAGGATTGTTCGAATGGTGGATAAAGAACCTCGATCAACTTCCAGACAAATTCAAGCTGACTTTCAGGCACAGGGTACAAATGTGTCAGCTTGCACTATACGTCACCATCTGAATGAAAAGGGACGCTATGGTAGGAGACCCAGGAGGACCCCACTGCTGACACAGAAACATAAAAAAGCCAGATTGGTGTTTGCCAAAACTTACCTGAGGAAGCCAAAATCCTTTTGGGAGAATATGCTGTGGACAGACAAAACAAAATTACAGCTTTTTGGTAAAGTCCATCATTCTACTGTTTTCAGAAAATGAAATAAGGCTTTTAAAGAAAAGAATACAGTCCCAACCGTCAAACATAGTGACGTTTCACTGAGGGTTTGGGGTTGCTTTGCTGCTTCAGGCACTGGATGTCTTGACAGTGTGCATGGCATTATTAAATCTGAAGACTACCAAAGAATTATGTGGTGTAATGTAGGGCCCAGTGTCAGAAAGTACTGAACTAGCCAGCAATGAGTCCAGATCTCAATCCCAAAGAGCACCTGTGGAGAGATCTCAAAACAGCAGTTGAGAAAATGAACCCTTCCAATCTGAGAGACCTGGAGCAGTTAGCGAAAGAAGACTGGTCCAAAATTCTAGTAGAGAAGTGTAAGAAACTCATTGATGGTTACAGGAAGTGATTGATTTCAGTTATTTTTTCCAAGGGGTGTGCTACCAAATATTAAATTGAGGGTGTTAAAAATTTTGACTAGTCCACTGTGATATCAGTCCCTGGGGGTTGGGCGTTTCTTCAGTTTGCAGTACCATTGATTGGCCATATCATGCCTTACCCAGTATTGGGGGCCGTTGTTGCTAGTTTTTGGTTGCTATGGCAACCACCCATAGGCCATAATCAGATTAAAGCACATATGGCTTATCAGGGACTGATATCACAGTTTCCCAAAAGGTTTTTCACTGCTCCTTTAACCTATTGTGAGCATTGCTATGTACACAATTTTGCTATGTGGTTCTTTTAATAAGATAGGGCACTTGGTGTTCACTTTTAGTTAATATGTTTATATGATTAGGTAGTCACATACACTGGGAGGACAGTGGGAGTCTACACCTGTTGATTGCAATTCTTTTAGCACTGTTTGGGTTGTGTTCAAACACAACCCATAACTTTCAACTTGTAATATTAGCAATGTTTAGCCAGGTCGATATCCATTGAAAGTATTGTGTGCATCAAAGGGATGTTGGTCACGCTAAAGCTTCTCTGGTAAATCTGTTTTTCCCTTGAGTTGTAATATCAATTGCGCTCTAATTTTAGCGCAATCCAGAGACACTGATATTGCACCGTGTGCTATCAGTAGCGCACCACTTGTAATCTTGTCCAATGTCAGTGTGTTGTTCCAGTGATCACAATCACAAAATGCCTCTGCCGTTAATACTGCCCCCATTTTCAGAGTCTGTGTCCACCTGGCATCACAGAGAGCAGGAAGCATCTGTTGCCTGCAGTATTACTGCACAAGCAATTGCTTGAACTGTTGCTCCCCCTGCAGTGCTTGTCAATCATCCCAGTTAATCTTCACCAGTATGACTCAACTCAGCCACCCAACGGTTGCAAAGAGGCTAAGACCACAGCTACTTAACTAGTGTTTCAGATCCTCTCGCACAAGCCTGCAATGCTCTGGCTCTGAAGCTGCAACCACTTCATACGTGGGGCCCAAAGTCATTATTTGCCTCGTTAATCTCTTGATTTTAAAATACCAAAATGAAATGGTCAGGATTAACGGCAAACAAAATGGCGATGTTGTGGCTTTAGCGATGACATAACAAAATCAAAGAACCTGTATATTAATTGATCCCTTTTAACATTTTGTAGTAACCTGTGCAATCAACTTGTAGTGCTCCAAAACCATATAATATGTGTATATGTCTTTTAAAGGGATTTATTGGGTTATTGATTTAGCTACTTATTAGTGTAAAAGTGCTCATGATTTATTTTGTAGCTTAAATTGATTAAGCAGGTAGCATTGTACTTGTTCGGTGATGCTTCATAATGTCATCCAATATGTCCGGGCTAATTTCAGTGTGTTTTACAAACGCGTAAAACCAATGTTACATTCTAAAAAGGTTTGGGGTACTTGATGATAATTGGAAAAGTTTTGTCCTGGATTTATCAAGTCCTTTTAGCTGTGGGATTTGTTAATGTAATTGTGTTGTTAAGTATTGAGAATTTGGATTGTGAACATGTTAAATATTGGGCTGTTTTTCAGCAAACCAATAATAAAAAAGTGCTGCTGCCAAATAATGAATATGGCTGATTGTGATTGAGTCAACATCAGCAGCTAGTAACATGTCAGTAAATATTATGATCAGCCCCATGATTTGATATACCCATGAAACTCCTCACATGATTGATAAAAATATTATTATAATAATCAGTTAATGAAGGGCCCTTAGGTGGTGGGAAAAATGTAGAAGGAGGTGGTCACTGGGGCGTACTGTCTCTTGTCATTTACCTTCAATTTATCAATCTTATAATACTAAAGGCAACACAATAGGGACATAATACATAGCTTATGCAACTACTGGTCACAGAACACATCTGTGCAAGTTCCAAAGATTACGTCAATACATGATCAGCCAATAGTTGTGTTTGTTAATATGAGACTGTATGTCCCAATATCCTATTATAAATAATTTGTAGAAAACTAAGTATATGTATCAGCACACATAAAACCCAAAAGCAAAAATAATAAACTAAAACATACCCTATAAAGGCATTGCTGTTAGCCACAGAGGGCGCAATATGGGAGCATTGACCTCACAATCAGCATGTGACTCTGTGACTCTCCTATGAATGGCGCTCACTGTAGTTACTTGGGGTATTGAAATAGGGGCTTATTAAGGAGTTGTACTCTAATATTATATTCTGATTGTCATAATGTGCACTTTTGCTCAATTGGAAATAAATGTAGCTATATAGTGTCTGGTTTTGTATAAATTAACTAATTTATTCTAAACAATTTACCCTGTAATTTTTGTGTATATTTAATTTTTTTTTTAAACTGTTTCAGAAAATATATTAATTTCTATGTATAAATATATATTTGTGCAAAAATCCATCAGATATATGTTTAAATATCTCTTTAAGAATAAATAGAACATATTCTGATATGTGCAGAACATTAAATTATGAAATATGCAATATTATCTTCTTATGTTGCGCTTTTAAATAACTGTGATCGTGTTTGCTCCAACTTTTTCAGTTCTATTGAAGTCTATGGGGAAATGCGATTTTGCATTTGCAACTTCTATTTGTTACTGCAACATTACGAACACAAGATCGCAAACTTTTTACTTTCAACTTGCAATACAAGTGCGAATCTATGAGCTGAAAAAAAATACTTATAGCGGTTTTAAAGTTGGAACGTGAGCACAAACTACTGCTCCACTTGTTTTCAATGTTTGCTGCACAAATTATCATGAAAGAGACAGTAAACGCTGGGGAAAATGTTACATAATTCAGCACTATGTGCAAAATTATGTAACATTATCATAGCCTTTTGTGTGATTTTCTTTTTCTTTTGTAAATGTCTAATTTGTCACTTAAAACTATAATTACCTCTTGTGCGAAGCCGTCCTCTTCTGCGAGGCTTTTTTTTAAAAAATAACATGACACGGCTCACTTTCTAATCACAGCAAGCCCGATCACGACATTCAACTACATGTAGCACGCTCCAGCACCAGATACAGCAGCCAACATCTTTACCTACTGCTGGAGCCTGCTACATGTAGTTGAATATACAATAGTTAGTGAGTACAGCACTATCTGTGTGAAATGGTGCACGGTGCAAGGGGTAGCTGCAGCAGCCTCTGTGATCAATATGCACTCGTAGTAACACCAGCACCAGTATCTTGGATATAAATATTTTATTAGAGGTTACATTAAAAGCAGCAACGTTTCGTGGTGAACCCACTTAGTCATGCTAGATTGTATCACACTGTTCAAATAACTTATACCTTTCTTTGGCGCCAACAGGCTTCATTTTGGGAAGTGTCACACCCCCTAGTGGTTACTAAATACAATGTATATACAAAATTTAAAAACAAATGTATCTGACTAAACAGTTTAAGAATGGCAACAATAAACATATATATAGCCTTCTCATGATTGTATATATGTACCCAGGCTTTATACTAATTATCATGGATTACCTCCCCAGTTTAAATATCTTATAACAAAAAAATCTCAAAAGAATCTCAAAAATGTTAAACACATGGGTAAAAGCTTAAACATGATATGCATTCAATAACTTTAATAACTAAGGTATTTTACCCATGTGTTTAACATTTTTGTAATAAGATATTTAAACTGGGGAGGTAATCCATGATAATTAGTATAAAGCCTGGGTACATATATACAATCATGAGAAGGCTATACATATGTTTATTGTTGCCATTCTTAAAGGACCAGTCAACACATTAGATTTGCATAATCAACAAATGCAAGATAACAAGACAATGCAATAGCACTTAGTCTGAACTTCAAATGAGTAGTAGATTTTTTTATAACAAATTTCAAAGTTATGTATATTTCCACTCCCCTTGTACCATGTGATAGCAATCAGCCAATCACACATGCATATACGTATAGTCTGTGAATTCTTGCACATGCTCAGTAGGATCTGGTGACTCAAAAATTGTAAATATAAAAGACTGTGCACATTTTTTTTAATGGAAGTGATTTGGAAAGTTGTTTAAAATTACATGCTGTATCTGAATCATGAAAATTTAATTTAACCTGAGTGTCCCTTTAAACTGTTTAGTCAGATACATTTGTTTTTAAATTTTGTATATACATTGTATTTAGTAACCACTAGGGGGTGTGACACTTCCCAAAATGAAGCCTGTTGGCGCCAAAGAAAGGTATAAGTTGTTTGAACAGTGTGATACAATCTAGCATGACTAAGTGGGTTCACCACGAAACGTTGCTGCTTTTAATGTAACCTCTAATAAAATATTTATATCCAAGATACTGGTGCTGGTGTTATTACGAGTGCACATGTAGTTGAATGGCACGATCAGGCTCGCTGTGATTAGACATGGGGTGTTATTTGAAAAAAGCTGCTGCACAGAAGACGATGGCTTCACATAAGAGGTAAGTATAGTTTTAGGTGACAAAGTAGACATTTTAAAAAAAAATCTAACAAAAGCTATCTTCATTTTTCCCAACGTTTACTGTCCCTTTAAATCAACAATTAAAAATGAATTGTGTTTTGGGGATAGCTTAAGTAACGTATAAATAACAGAAAAAGTTATAATATTAGAAACTAATACACAGCCCACACCCAGCTGGCAACATTTTTTGTGGAAGGCACTGTATTGCGTTGTATCTCTTCATTTTTCAATTCATTTTTTAGATAAGAACTAGAATGATCTAAGCTGCCCATATTCACATATGACTTGTAATTCCTATTTGTTATCAAAATCTGTTTATCTAAAAATTTGTACTAATGTAAAATATTGACATAGTTCCCTCTTTTCCTTATAGTGCTTGCTCTGGCGTCTGGAGCAGAGCTGGGGAAGCTCATGTTTCTGGGACTCATTGGTATAATTGATCCTCCAAGAAGTGGGGTGAGTGAAGCAGTGCAGATCCTTCTGGAATCTGGCGTGTTGGTGAAAATGATCACTGGAGATGCGTTGGAGACAGCACAGGCCATTGGTGAGGAAATACGTGTTCTCTCATTACTAAAATCGTGTCTGGATATTAGTAGGAAATGTAGTTTTAAGAACACTGTTCCCAGCTCAAAAATCTGTGCAATAAGTAATGCTTTGAATATAGTTAAATGATTTATGATTTTAAAAAGTTTACATTAAAGTTAAAGTCAATCCTGGGGTTTGTGAAACGCTAGGATTAACCATTGAAACAAATAAAGGTGACTTTCATTCATGAAATATAAAATACTTCATGCTAAAAACTCCTTTACTTGTTTCAAGCGTTCGCTATTCTGAGCTGCTAATTCAGGCCACGTCAGAACGCTGTTTTTCTAGAGAGGTGACGTTTTCACCTATTAGCCAATAGCCGTGCGGGAGCAGCACAGAATGGCGAACGCTTGAAGCAAATAGATGAGCTTTCTGCATGAAGTTTTTTATATTCCATGAATGAAAGTCCCCTTTATTTGATTCAATGGTCAATCCTAGTGTTTCACAAACGCTAGGATTGACTTTCACTCTAATGGTCATTTTGTAGAAAATGTAGCTTATTTTAATTTCCCTCTGCATCTAGCGAGATAAATCTTGTTTCTCTGCATTCCAGATTTAATTTCTTGCCCAGTACATTCCTATGTGTGAAACTCTAGCAAGTAATATAAAGCTTTGCTATCTGTAATAAAACTCCATTGTTTACTGTTATTGTTTACTTTAGCTCAACACAGGAACTCATGAAGGTTAGTTTGCAAAAGATGACCCTATATTTCCTAATTTTGTGTTGGTTAAACCTGTGAATACTTTCAAATAACTAGTGTTTTCTGAAGTTTTTCATGGACCTACACAGAGACAAAAATAAGCAACCAATGAGAGAGTATCATCAGCAATTACATTGTGTGCATGTTTGCAGATTGACAATCCTAACAACTTTGGTTCCAGAACACTCTAGTCTAGGGCTTGGTTAGGTTGTCCTGGGGCATGGATAGGCTGTCTTGGGGTTTGAATAGTCTAGAAGGACAAAGGCAGGGAGGTTTTTTTTTACCTTTTTTACCTTCTCTGTGGGCAAAATAGAAGACTGGGTGTTTTTGCTTTCAGTTTAGTTTTTAGTTTCACATTCAGCCCTCATAGTTTTTGTGGCAATATTAAAAAAAAAAAAAAAATCTGGCTTCTATTTATTCCTCCACAGGAAGGAGCATTGGTCTTTCCAATGGACACCTAAAAGCAATTTCAGGGGAAGAACTGGATCGAATTGATGAATCTGCTTTGCCATCCATTGTTACAAAGGTTCATAAATACGTTGTTTTTTTTTATCTTCTGCATTCTAATTGTTGCATTCACATGGGTATGCTGACTATTTTTATCTTATGTGTCTTAGGTATCTGTGTTCTATAGGACAAGTCCAAAACATAAGCTGAAAATTATTAAGGTATGGATTTATTTCAGATTAAATTAATCATGCACTCAGTAGGCATCAATACATGAATTACAGGCATTAGAAAAATGATTGTTCTTGAAGAAACATTCAACTCTCACTTCCTGTCTATGTATTTGTGTGTGTCCCATCCACAGGCCTTGCAGCATACCGGAGCCATCGTGGGAATGACTGGGGATGGGGTAAACGATGCAGTCGCCCTGAAATGTGCAGATATAGGAGTTGCAATGGGGAAAACCGGCACCGATGTCAGCAAAGAGGCTGCAGACATGATTTTAGTGGATGATGATTTCTCTACGATTATGTAATTATCTAAGGAATATAAAATTCAGTGATCTACGGCTGCATGATGTGCTTTGTGACATGTTTGTTTTGTATTAGGAAAAGATGCTTGCATTAGAGAGGCTTTCTGTACTGTTTAATATTCTCTCACCTGTTTTGACAAAGTGCAGACTATTTATAGTATTGGTTCACAAAGTGACATTTCTGGGCTATTAAGCAAGTGTAAAGTCTAGTGATGGACATTTACTTATGGGCAAATGAGCCTATTGCCAAATTTATCCCAGTTTCTGCCGTGTCAGCCTAGAAGCTTTAACAAGGCATCTGTTACTTAACATTTGCTGATCTTATAGCCAGCACTAACAGAGGTTATGTTGTGTCATAAATCCTTTGTCACTTGTTGCTATTCACATTTACCCTACAGGGTTAGTCCCTAACCAAGAGCAAGGGCAGCAGGTTAAAATGACATGAAAATCAAAATTAAACATTAATGATTCAGGTAGAAAATGCAATTTTGAGACATCTTTCCATTTACTTCTATTATCACATTTACTTTGTTAAAAAAGCATACCTAGATAGGTATAAAAGCAGCGATGCACTACTAGAGCTAGATGGTGTTTGGTGCCTACACACACCTGTTGTTATTGTGTTTATCTAGGTCCCAATGGTGCATGCTTGCTCTGGAACTGACTTTAGCAATATGTTTATCCCCTATGCAGATGTTAAACACATTGGCCTTGATCACAATCTATCGGCGATTTGCTCCAGAAACTACTTTTTTGTTTTCTGAACTGGTAGCTTAGTTTCTCAAGTGATCACAATGCTATATTATTTCATGTGTTAAAGGATTATGACAGAAAAACTTTTTCTTTAATGATTCAGATAGAGCATGCAATTTTGAACAACTTTTTTTTTTTTAAATAGATTTTTTTTTATTGAGATTTTAGACAATGACAATAAAAGACTTTAGTCCATTTACAGTAACAGAATATATATATATATGCAGGTTGATATGGTACATAATAAGCTATACAACAGGTTTATGAACCTAAGATATATACGTCTGTAATGATTCCTTTGAAGGGAATAGTGAATAAATTTGTGAATAAGGACCTAATAAAAATCCCTCTATATATGACAATATATGACTGTGTATTAGAATATGATAAAACATTTACAATTATAGGGTTGCTAAGGACATATCTATTGATCAACCAATGAATAAGTGGACTGAGCTTAGTGAAATCTTTTTTGGTAGGGTGAACATTTAGTATGTAATGGTAAATAAAAAAAATAAAAATTGAGGGAGATCAGCAGACAAAAGCTGCCCGAAAGTTAAAGAGAGGGGGGCGTGGCCAGGGAATTTTAATGATATTATTATAATGAGGCGTATTAACAAGCAGGTTTCTCTTGGAGTCAATATAAAGCCAATGAAATGCATAAATAGAGGGTTACCACATTTAAGAGATACACCATGAGTAACCTTAGATTATAGAGGATATACAGAACCATAATCTATTATAAAAAATATCAGTTACATATCATCTATATGTAGCAATATGAATTATTGCCTGGGAAATGTTAACGACAAACACATTGATGGAGTGCGGTCTGCATATATCACAATACCTATATATCTAGATTTTTATGAACGCATACAAATATAACAATAACACAATAAGGAAATATACATATTCTAAAATCTCAGTTTTTCTAGCATATATTCCTCAAATAATTAGAGTGCCACCCTTGGATCTTGCTAAACTATTAATATAGGCCAGAGGGATTATAATATTGACATTATGAAATAGTGTGATGACGGGACATGGGAACCTGTTAGTTAGGGGATTAATGACTCTAGAGATGGAGTGCAAGATTGAATGCTACCGAAGGTTATCCAAGTTGTAAGTATGTACCTAAAAAAAAAACCACTGCTAATCTACTAGTGTAAAATATGTGCTTAGCTTCTAGTAATTAGACTAACGCTTATTATAGGCATGACGTGCATCTGTGAATGTCGATGTAGGGACTTTATAGCATAGTACAGAGCATGTGGGCACATGAATTAGCTTGAGTATAACATGGCTAAGTTATAGGGGCATATGTATGAAGGTCTGGCGGACCTGATCCGATACTGCGGATCAGGTCCGCCAGACCTCGCTGAATACGGCGAGCAATACGCTCGCCGTATTCAGCATTGCACCAGCAGCTCACAAGAGCTGCTGGTGCAACGCCGCCCCCTGGAGACTTGCAGCAGGGGGGTGTCAATCAACCCGATCGCACTAGATCGGGTTGATTTCCGGCGATGTGTGTCCGCCTGCTCAGAGCAGGCGGACAGGTTATGGAGCAGCAGTCTTTGTGACCGCTGCTTCATAACTGCTGTTTCTGGCGAGCCTGCAGGCTCACCAGAAACACGGGGCATCAAGCTCCATACGGAGCTTGATACATATGCCCCATAGTCTCATGTAGTGTATACAACCACACTTCTGGTATAGTTAACAACATCAAATCTACATCAGGTATTGAGTGTTAACTGGGTGAGGTATTTAGAGCTAAACAGTATTGCTTCAAATTTTGAACAGCTTTTAATTTACTTCTATTATCAATTTTTTTTGTTCTCTTGGTTTCTTTTGTTGAAAATCAGGGATGTATGCTAAGGAGCTGGCCCATTTCTGGAGCACTATATTGTAGCAGTTTTGCAGGAATGTTATCGAGTTGCAGGAGCACTAGATGGCAGCACTATTTCCTGCCATGTAGCTCTCCAGATGCCTACCTAGGTATCTCTTCAATACAGAATATCATGGGAATTATGCAAATTTGATAATAGATATAAATTAGAAACTTTTTTTAAATAGTATGCTCTGTCTGAATCACAAAAGAAAATTTTGGGGTTTCATATCCCTTTAAAATCCCACCACTGTGAATGAGTTTTCAACAGAAAAGCTCCCACAAAAAGGTGTTGTGTGTAAAGTACATCTTTTCAAAACTGGGAGGTCTCCCAAAATTGACACATACAATAGCCCATTCACGCCTCTTAAGGTTACAGGAATGATCTATTTGTGCAACTCCTTGCAAAAAAAATACTCATTTGCGTGTGTGACATTAACCTATTGCCATCAGTCTACATCCTCAACACTCAGTAACCATATGAATGCCATATGTATCTTGGCATGATGGACATACTTCTATAGTTACTTTAAAACCCCATCTACAAATGGCATGTTTTTATATTTCATATTTAATTGTAAATCACAGTCGCACTGTCGTGATTGTCACTAACAATACTGCCATATTTTTTAATCAGGTTTTTAAAGGAGATTGCACAGCTATTTCCAAACAGTCTATTTGCTTGAGGTTTGTTAGCATAAATGGTATAGATTCATTAAAACTCTTCTCTTCAGGACCCTTCCTAAGAGACCATTAAATGAGATTGCACCTTTTTGAACAGATTTTTTGTAGCCCAAACTTGTTCACGAGAGTGTCTTTCAAAGTGCTTGCACCTACATTACTAAACTCACAGTCACAAATGCTCATTCCAAGTTGCAAGTTCATGTAGGTGCAGGCATTTTTAAAGGCACTCTCATGACAGTGTTTGGACTTATCATGCATTAAGGCTCATTCCATATAAAAACCCAGACACAGAGGTGCGTTCTTGTTTAAGGGTCTCTTAGGAAGATACAAAAGTAGCAAGGCAATGGAGTCACAATTTACAGTTTACGTAATACTAAAATCCAGTAAAAAAAAAAAAAAAAAGATATTTTGCATATAAACTAATTTTCACCATTTTGTTTTCAGTTCACACCAAAATGGAAACGGTCCTTTAAGAAACAATAGAAATAAACTTGTTTAAAATAATACTTGTGCAAAGTCTGCCCATCCTGACAACATAAAAGATGCATTTAGATGGATTAGCAGTGGTGAGGATGGAAACGGATTGCAATAGTCAACTATGAAAGTCCAACCTTTTTAACCTGTTTAAAAAGATGGCAGTACTGTTAGTGACAGTACAAGTGTAATTTGCAATTAAATAGTAAAAATTAAAAATAAAAACACACCATTTGTTAGATGGGGTACTGAAGTGAGTTTTCCTATAAATCCCCTGAGTTGCGCATATGATATCACATAGTCAACACATCTACATATGTATATGTCCCTTTACATATGTAAATGTGTGCCATGTTCCCTGTATACAGTGCCTCTCCAATAGTGATGAATTGGGCTTTAATATATCAATACCATGTATGCTAACAAACCTTTAGAATGTCTCCAGTGGCCATTTCAGTGTGTGTAATTTATGTGCAAGCAAATAAACTTATTGGAAATAGTCGTAAAATAGTGTACTCAAAAAACCCTTCCAATGACTTACCAAGTGCCTCGAGGTGTTGAATTTTATAAGCCCAAAAAATCTCAAAAAGCTGTTGAAAAGTGACTCGAAAAATTATTATGATCGCCAACATCTTTTCAGTTCCATAGCGAAAATAGGACTTTTATCGAGGACCCAAAAACCCATTTGCGAGTATGGGAATCAGCCGAAAAAGCATTATTGTGATCACGTTGAATTAAAAAGTAGCCTTTTCAGCCTAAAAAAGAGCCGATACCGCTGCTCCCAATAGATTGTGATCAAGGCCATAGTTGTATGAAAGCAATAGTAATAATAGATAATGACAGCAAAATTAAGCAACAGCCCAGTTTGTCACTGTGTGTTTTTATGTTTAGAATAGAGTAAAAGCTAATACATGTTGACAAATGTAGCATTACTACACAATTTATTTTTGTTGTCAATTCAAGTTAATTAATATTATGATTACATTTTACAGGAGTGCAATTGAGGAAGGAAAGGGGATATTTTATAATATCAAAAATTTTGTGAGATTCCAGCTTAGCACGTAAGTACAAATAAAATATCAGTGTGTTATATTTTCTACTGCATTGATACTGCACTGTATCCACATACATACATTTATCAAATAATATATATTTTTATTTTTTTAATAATATAATAATATTCCAATCTAAAGGTTTATTGTTGGAGAAATTCCTTAAATAATATTAATTCACTGATATTCAATATTTGCACCCTAACCAATCACAATAGTAAAAAAGTTTGTTAAACATTGTTCTTCACCAGTTGAAATTAGGCATTTGTTTTTCTTTTTGACAATTACGTTACTTTCCACAAACAACTGAGCTGAACTCCCCTCCTTTGTATTTCCATACTTATATAATATACTCACAGGGGCAGATTTATCATTATCCGCAAGCTGGGAACCTGTCCTACCGGGATCACAAGTAGCAGGCAGCTTTCACTGCCCGTATTAATCATTACACGAGCAGTCACAATGCTGCCCTCTGGTATTGCACAACCAATTAAGTGAGAGCAGGGCTTGTCAATCACTCCCATTGAGATTAGTGCAGGGTGATCGCTATGATAATGGAGAGGTTCAAAATTTGTGGCTGCAGGCTTGAATGAAAGGATAATTCACAGCTTAATAAATGTACCTCATATTTCACTATTTATGACAAAACTTCCAGGAGGAATAGTATTTCTTCTGTTTAAAGAGACATGAACCACAATTTTTTTTCTTTTATGATTCAGATAGAACATACAATTTTAAACAACTTTCCAATTTATGTTTATTATCTAATTTACTTTGTTCTCTTGGTATCCGTTGTTATAAAGCATGCATAGATAGGCTCAGAAGCTGGGAACAAGCTGCTGATTGGTGGCAGCATATATATAACTCTTATCATTGGCTTACTGGTGTATTCAGCTAGTTCCCATTAGTGCATTGCTGCTTCTTTAACAAAGGATACAAAGATAATGAAGCAAAATATATATTAGAAGTAAATTGGAAAGTTGTTTAAAATTGTATGTTCTATCTGATGTCCCTTAAATATTCACTTTACTTAATGTTACACTACAAAATTACAGAATGATGTATAAAACAAACATGAGAGTAACAAGAGCAGGAAAGCGGTAAAGGAGGAAGAAGAGGGATTTAAAACAAAAACATAAGTAAGAATAATTAGTTAAAGATGAGATACCTGTAACCCATGCACCTTTAATATTTACCTTTGTAGAACCATTTCTGGCTATGGTATCATCGCTGTTGAGGAATGGACAGAATTGCAAGTGGATAATTAGGAAAAACATAGGGATAACAGTTAAGCGCGAGGGATAAAGGGTATATCATGGGGGTTGCGTGCATCGAGTTTTCCACTCGTATAACAAGTTGGAAGTAAGATTTATGCTACAATGAATATCGTGTCCTCAGAGCTCTTGTTTACTGTTTTTCAAAACAAAAAAGTGTAAAAAAAAAAATACATTACAAAGTACAGTTACACTCATAATAACACCAATAAAATGTATTCCTAAAAAAGATTGCACAAAAAAGATGTAAGGGCTCAAAGATATGAGATCTCAGTTGTTAGAAGAAAAAAATATATATATACTCACCGACCACTTTATTAGGTACACCTTGCTAGTACCGGGTTGGACCCCCTTTTGTCTTCAGAACTGTCTTAATTCTTCATGGCATAGATTCAACAATGTGTTGGAAACATTCCTCAGAGATTTTGATCCATATTGACATGATAGCATCACACAGTTACTGCAGATTTGTTGGCTGCACATCCATGATGTGAATCTCCCGTTCCACCACATCCCAAAGGTGCTATAGTGGATTGAGATCTGGTGACTGTGGAGGCTATTGGAGTACAGTGAACTCATTGTCATGTTCAAGAAACCAGTTTGAGATGATTTGAGCTTTGTGACACGGTGCATTATCCTGCTGGAAGTAGCCATCAGAAGACTAATAAAGGGATGGACATGGTCAGCAACAATACTCAGGTAGGCCGTGGTGTTTAAACAATGCTCAATTGGTACTAAGGGACCCAAAGTGTGCCAAGAAAATATCCCCCACACCATTACACCACCACCACCAGCCTGAACCGTTGATACAAGGCAGGGTGGATCCATGCTTTCATGTTGTTTACACCAAATTCTGACCCTACCATCTGAATGTCGCAGCTGAAATCAAGTCTCATCAGACCAGGCAACGTTTTTCCAATCTTCTATTGTTCAATTTTGGTGAACATGTGCGAATTGTAGCCTCAGTTTCCTGTTCTTAGCTGACTGGAGTGGCACCTGGTGTTGTCTTCTGCTGCTGTAGCCCATCTACTTCAAGGTTCGACATGTTGTGCTTCAGAGATGCCATTCTGCATACCTTTGTTGTAACGAGTGGTTATTTGAGTTACTGTTGACTTTCTATCATCTCGAACCAGTCTGCTTATTCTTCTCTGACCTCTGACATCAACAAGGCATTTTCGTTTACACAACTGCCACTCACTGGATATTTTCTCTTTTTCGGACCATTCTCTGTAAACCCTAGAGATGGTTGTGCGTGAAAATCCCAGTAGATCAGCAGTTTTTGAAATACTCAGACCAGCCCATTTGGCACCAACAACTATGCCACGTTCAAAGTTACTTAAATCCCCTTTCTTCCCCATTCTGATGCTCAGTTTGAACTTCAGCAAGTTGTCTTCACCATGTCTACATGTCTAAATGCATTGAGTTGCTTCCATGTGGTTTGCTGATTAGCAATTTGTGTTACCAAGCAATTGAACGGGTGTACCTAATAAAGTGGCCAGTGAGTGTGTATGTATATATATATATATATATATATATATATACAGGGAGTTCAGAATTATTAGGAAAGTTGTATTTTTCAGGATTAATTTTATTATTGAACAACAACCATGTTCTCAATGAACCCAAAAAACTCATTAATATCAAAGCTGAATAGTTTTGGAAGTAGTTTTTAGTTTGTTTTTAGTTTTAGCTATTTTAGGGGAATATCTGTGTGTGCAGGTGACTATTACTGTGCATAATTATTAGGCAACTTAACAAAAAACAAATATATACCCATTTCAATTATTTATTTTTACCAGTGAAACCAATATAACATCTCAACATTCACAAATATACATTTCTGACATTCAAAAACAAAACAAAAACAAATCAGTGACCAATATAGCCACCTTTCTTTGCAAGGACACTCAAAAGCCTGCCATCCATGGATTCTGTCAGTGTTTTGATCTGTTCACCATCAACATTGCGTGCAGCAGCAACCACAGCCTCCCAGACACTGTTCAGAGAGGTGTACTGTTTTCCCTCCTTGTAAATCTCACATTTGATGATGGACCACAGGTTCTCAATGGGGTTCAGATCAGGTGAACAAGGAGGCCATGTCATTAGATTTTCTTCTTTTATACCCTTTCTTGCCAGCCACGCTGTGGAGTACTTGGACGACGTGTGTTATGGAGCATTGTCCTGCATGAAAATCATGTTTTTCTTGAAGGATGCAGACTTCTTCCTGTACCACTGCTTGAAGAAGGTGTCTTCCAGAAACTGGCAGTAGGACTGGGAGTTGAGCTTGACTCCATCCTCAACCCGAAAAGGCCCCACAAGCTCATCTTTGATGATACCAGCCCAAACCAGTACTCCACCTCCACCTTGCTGGCGTCTGAGTCGGACTGGAGCTCTCTGCCCTTTACCAATCCAGCCACGGGCCCATCCATCTGGCCCATCAAGACTCAAACTCATTTCATCAGTCCATAAAACCTTAGAAAAATCAGTTTTGAGATATTTCTTGGCCCAGTCTTGACGTTTCAGCTTGTGTGTCTTGTTCAGTGGTGGTCGTCTTTCAGCCTTTCTTACCTTGGCCATGTCTCTGAGTATTGCACACCTTGTGCTTTTGGGCACTCCAGTGATGTTGCAGCTCTGAAATATGGCCAAACTGGTGGCAAGTGGCATCTTGGCAGCTGCACGCTTGACTTTTGTCAGTTCATGGGCAGTTATTTTGCGCCTTGGTTTTTCCATACGCTTCTTGCGACCCTGTTGACTATTTTGAATGAAACGCTTGATTGTTCGATGATCACGCTTCAGAAGCTTTGCAATTTTAAGAGTGCTTAATCCCTCTGCAAGATATCTCACTATTTTTGACTTTTCTGAGCCTGTCAAGTCCTTCTTTTGACCCATTTTGCCAAAGGAAAGGAAGTTGTCTAATAATTATGCACACCTGATATAGGGTGTTGATGTCATTAGACCACACCCCTTCTCATTACAGAGATGCACATCACCTAATATGCTTAATTGGTAGTAGGCTTTCGAGCCTATACAGCTTGGAGTAAGACAACATGCATAAAGAGGATGATGTGGTCAAAATACTAATTTGCCTAATAATTCTGCACTCCCTGTATATATATATATATATATGTGTGTGTGTGTGTGTGTATGTATATATGTGTGTATATATGTATTTATGTATTTATAAGTGTATATATGTATTTATAGACATATGTACACACATAAACACATAAATACATATATATATATATATATACAGTATATATATCTGATAGATATATATAGAATATGTATTTATGAATAAATAGAACATATTCTGCTATGTGAAGAACATTGGAATTTGAAATATTTACATTTTCATGTCAGGTTAGTGCACTTGAGAATATGAGATCGGATTTGCTCATGAGTAGGGTATTAGGCTTTTTCCACTTTTTTTGCCCCATTGACCTCTATGGGTGAATACGTTATCGCGCGCGTGATATTCTAAGTTCGGCTTTTTTACGCACGTCGGGTTAGCATGAAAGCGAAAACAGTTTAAGCAAAAAGCTTACTTCTAGCGTTAATGGTAATGCTCGAGCAGGAGCGTTAAATAGCGCTCCACTTGTAATCTGGCTCTATATATTTTGTAAGACAATAAATTAGAACATATTTATGCATTTTCATGCAAGTATGTTAACCCATTATGAAACTGAGCTAAAGCTAAGAAAAAAATAAAATACAAGCAATGGGTTATATTTTGGGCACAAAATATATACTATATTTTAACACAGTAATTCCTTAAACATAAAATATTCTATGGCGTATTACATTTTTTTCCCTGTAAAACATGTTTCAATGGTATTGGCACCCCTGAATTAAATTTAAAATAAAACCTGTTATGAAATTGTATCATTTTGTTAATTGGTCTCAGGCTATAAAATTGTATTGATGCCTTTCACCTGCTCCTGTTTCTCTGGGGTATGCATATGAGGTTGCACGCATGTAAAATCCTTTTCTCATCTATCAGCATGAGTAAAAACAAAGATATTTTAGCTAAAAGAAGACAGATGGTAGTTCACATTCATAGATCTGATAATGACCCTAAAAAATGCATAAACAGGTAAAAATACCAGGAAAAACACAGATCATTAATCAAACAGTTTCAGATTTTTTTTAACTGTTCCACAAGAAGAGGATGCATGTTACCCCCATGCATGGTGTGGGAGGAAAACAAGAATCATAGTTTCATAACAGTATATTGGGGTTATCAAATCACAGAATCATCTGTTAGATGGCACCTCTATGCCAACAAGTTCTTTGGAAGGGTTGCACAAAAGCAGCCCTCACTGAGCCTAAACTATAAATTGCGGGGCCTGAAGTTTGCAAAGCATTGTTGGAAATACAATTAGAATTGTGCATTGTGATGAGACAAGCATCAGACCATGGTGACAAAAAGGTGACTTCATACAAATAAAGCACCTGATACCCAAAATAAAATATGGGGTTGATCATTGATGCTTCTAGTGGTCCAGGGACTCTTCTTAAGATTGACACATGTCTTTAATAACCTGATTTCCTCTGCCAAAAGATTGAAACTTGTCCATAAATGTACCATTTAACAAAACGGTGACCGAAAACAAAAAGCAGTACCTTTCAACTGCCTTATCCAAGTCTCCGTAAAATCTGTGACCCAGAGTGAAGAGGGCAGTCGACAACTGCAAGCCTAAGACTATCAAGAATCTTGACAATACAGGAAGAGGCTGAGTGCTGTTATTTACCATTTGGAAAGTTCAAAACATATTGAATATAGGGGTGCCAGTACTTTTGTTTTGCACTACTTAATAAAATAATTCTGTTTGAAAATGTATTGTGTTAAAATGAAATAGCTTCCACACTTACATTTGATAAAACAGTGTGCACATTAACTTTTGGAAAAATATGTGTGTATATATAGTTTTCAAAGAAAAAGGCACTCTCCGTTTTTCATAAGAACTCTACTGTAGTTTACTAGAGTAAAGTAGAGTACTTATGAAGAAAACGGAGAGTGCCTTTTTCTTTGAAAACTATATATGACTGGCTTTAAGTGCACCCCAGTGGTTTATGCTTACAAGTGAGTGCAGGATCCAGATTGGATATATATATATATGTGTGTGTTAAGAGCCCGTGATAAGGGATGTAGTAGCACTGGTTGTAAAGAGAAAATGGTAAACACAATTAATATGTGTGATTGGATAACAAATGGAATACAGAATACACAGCAAATCAAACACAATATGAAAAAAACACTATAAAATTGAGTGGAAAGCAGAATTCTAAATGTCCCAGATGCTTGACCACTTATATGTTGTATATACACAATTGTAGAATTCGAGACTTGGGGTATGGGTGGAATGCAAACTTACAAAAAAGAACCTCAATCGTATGAGGTAAGGAAACAGCACATCAGGAAATCCCTCTCGGTAGATTAGGCTTGGCCCCTTAGGGTATAGGGGAAACTTCCAACAGCAAGCTTGTCTTTTTCCCTGCTGCTTTCCCGGGTATAGGTGAAACTTCAGGGGGTTGAAGCCCTTTTTCCTCGGCCTCTTTCAGTGTGGATCCTCTCAGGATAGTATGGCAGTCGACTCAAGGTTCCAGTTTCATTTAGACTCGTCAGTATAGGAGGAAGTAAGCGGCTAACGACTGTAAAAGTGCGGCAAATAGCGCAGCATGGAACCAGCAGCCAATCAGTCGTTAGCCGCTTACTTCCTCCTATACTGACGAGTCTAAATGAAACTGGAACCTTGAGTCGACTGCCATACTATCCTGAGAGGATCCACACTGAAAGAGGCCGAGGAAAAAGGGCTTCAACCCCCTGAAGTTTCACCTATACCCGGGAAAGCAGCAGGGAAAAAGACAAGCTTGCTGTTGGAAGTTTCCCCTATACCCTAAGGGGCCAAGCCTAATCTACCGAGAGGGATTTCCTGATGTGCTGTTTCCTTACCTCATACGATTGAGGTTCTTTTTTGTAAGTTTGCATTCCACCCATACCCCAAGTCTCGAATTCTACAATTGTGTATATACAACATATAAGTGGTCAAGCATCTGGGACATTTAGAATTCTGCTTTCCACTCAATTTTATAGTGTTTTTTTCATATTGTGTTTGATTTGCTGTGTATTCTGTATTCCATTTGTTATCCAATCACACATATTAATTGTGTTTACCATTTTCTCTTTACAACCAGCGCTACTACATCCCTTATCACGGGCTCTTAACACACACATTTTTTCAAAAGGGGGGGAAGCACTGTGCCAGCCGGGGATTCCGTTTTCTCGGCCAGCACAGTTGCCTCTCTCCTCTTTAAGGGATAGCTGCTATAGGGTTGGTTTTTTGCTCCCAGGGGATCACCACCTTCTAGATTGATATAGGTTCACTCCTCTGTGCTCCCATATCTCTGCTCCACCCTCTCAGTCCAGCGCCTTCCACTTTTTTCGCTTTCATTCCCATATATATATATATATATATATATATATATATATATATATATATATATATATATATATACACACACACACACTTTACAAATAGCATTAAAATACATAAAATATTTGTAACTTACCAATACAGGAGACATCACTGCTGGTATTAAAAAAATCAAACAGTGAATAAGTACAGTGAAAGAATAATGCCTAATCAGGCACTCTAATGACTTATGAGTATGACGGCATTGACTTAATGAGAGGAAATAGAAAATATCACAAAAAGAGTATAGATTCCCTCTACTTAAGTGAGCTTTCTTATTTGTTTCTTTCTAATTCCAATCCCAAGTCTTTACTACATAGATAATAACAGAATTTATGTTTACCTGATAAATTTCTTTCTCCAACGGTGTGTCCGGTCCACGGCTTCATCCTTACTTGTGGGATATTCTCTTACCCTACAGGAAATGGCAAAGAGAGCACCCAGCAAGAGCTGTCCATATAGCTCCCCCTCTGGCTCCGCCCCCCAGTCATTCGACCGACGGTTAGGAGAAAAAGGAGAAACTATAGGGTGCCGTGGTGACTGTAGTGTATAAAGAAAGAAATTTTTCAAACCTGGTTAAAAACCAGGGCGGGCCGTGGACCGGACACACCGTTGGAGAAAGAAATTTATCAGGTAAACATAAATTCTGTTTTCTCCAACATTGGTGTGTCCGGTCCACGGCTTCATCCTTACTTGTGGGAACCAATACCAAAGCTTTAGGACACGGATGAAGGGAGGGAGCAAACCAGGTTACCTAAACGGAAGGCACCACGGCTTGCAAAACCTTTCTCCCAAAAATAGCCTCCGAAGAAGCATAAGTATCGAATTTGTAAAATTTGGCAAAAGTATTCAGAGAAGACCAAGTCGCTGCCTTACAGATCTGATCAACAGAAGCCTCATTCTTGAAAGCCCATGTGGAAGCCACAGCTCTAGTAGAATGAGCTGTAATTCGTTCAGGAGGCTGCCGTCCGGCAGTCTCATAAGCCAATCGGATGATGCTTTTCAGCCAAAAAGAAAGAGGTAGCAGTATCTTTCTGCCCTCTCCTCTTACCAGAATACACAACAAACAAAGATGATGTCTGTCTGAAATCCTTTGTTGCTTCTAAATAGAACTTTAAAGCACGGACCACATCTAGATTGTGTAACAAGCGTTCCTTCTTTGAAACTGGATTCAGACACAGAGAAGGAACCACAATTTCCTGGTTAATATTCCTGTTGGAAACGACCTTTGGAAGAAAACCAGGCTTGGTACGTAAAACTACCTTATCTGTATGGAATACCAGATAGGGAGAAGTACACTGCAAAGCAGATAATTCAGAAACTCTTCTAGTAGAAGAAATAGCAACCAAAAACAGAACTTTCCAAGATAGTAACTTAATATCTATGGAATGCATGGGTTCAAACGGAACCCCCTGAAGAACTGAAAGAACTAAATTTAGACTCCAAGGAGGAGTCATGGGTCTGTAAACAGGCTTGATTCTAACTAACGCCTGTACATCTGGCACTGCTGCCAGACGTTTGTGTAACAAAACAGACAGAGCAGATATCTGTCCTTTTAAGGAACTAGCTGACAAATCTTTATCCAGACCTTCTTGGAGAAAGGAAAGTATCCTAGGAATTTTAATTTTACTCCAAGGGAATCCCTTGGATTCACACCAACAGATATATTTTTGCCATATCTTATGGTAAATCTTCCTAGTTACAGGTTTTCTGGCCTGAACCAGAGTATCTATGACTGTATCTGAAAACCCACGCTTAGATAGAATCAAGCGTTCAATTTCCAAGCAGTCAGTTGGAGAGAGACTAGATTTGGATGTTCGAACGGACCTTGTACTAGAAGATCCAGCCTCAAAGGTAGCTTCCATGGTGGAGCCGATGACATATTCACCAGGTCTGCATACCAAGTCCTGCGTGGCCACGCAGGGGCTATTAGAATCACCGAAGCCTGCTCCTGTTTGATCCTGGCTACAAGCCTGGGAAGGAGAGGAAACGGTGGAAATACATAAGCTAGGTTGAACGACCAAGGTGCCACTAATGCATCCACCAGTGTCGCTTTGGGATCCCTGGATCTGGACCCGTATCGGAGAACCTTTGCGTTCTGGCGAGACGCCATCAGATCCATATCTGGAATGCCCCATAGTTGAGTTAACTGGGCAAAAACCTCCGGGTGGAGTTCACACTCCCCCGGATGAAAAGTCTGACGACTCAAATAATCCGCCTCCCAGTTGTCCACTCCTGGGATGTGAATTGCAGATAGGTGGCAGGAGTGATCCTCCGCCCATTTGATGATCTTGGATACTTCTCTCATAGCTAAGGAACTCTTTGTTCCCCCCTGATGATTGATGTACGCTACAGTCGTCATGTTGTCCGACTGGAACCTTATGAATTTGGCCTTTGCTAGGTGAGGCCACGCCAGGAGCGCATTGAATATCGCTCTCAGTTCTAAAATGTTTATCGGGAGAAGAGACTCTTCTCGAGAACATAGACCTTGAGCTTTCAGAGAGTCCCAGACCGCACCCAAGCCTAAGAGACTGGCGTCGGTCGTGACAATGACCCGTTCTGGTCTGCGGAAACTCATTCCCTGAGACAGGTGATCGTGAGACAACCACCAGCGGAGAGAATCCCTGGTTACCTGGTCTACTTGAATCTGGGGAGACAAGTCTGCATAGTCCCCATTCCACTGATTGAGCATGCACAGTTGTAATGGTCTTAGATGAATTCGAGCAAAAGGAACTATGTCCATTGCTGCAACCATCAATCCTACTACTTCCTTGCACTGAGCTATGGAAGGCTGAAGAATAGAGTGAAGAACTTGACAAGCGTTTAGAAGCTTTGACTTTCTGACCTCTGTCAGGAAGATCTTCATTTCTAAAGAATCTATTATTGTTCCCAAAAAGGGAACTCTTGTTGACGGAGACAGGGAACTCTTTTCTACGTTCACCTTTGAATGATGGAACTCTGAGGAATTTTGAAGATTCTGGGAGCAGTGGCTAAACCGAACGGAAGAGCCACGAACTGGTAATGTTTGTCCATGAAGGCGAACCTCAGGAACTGATGATTTTTTAGATCCAGAATTGGCCTGAAAGTTCCCTCTTTTTTGGGAACTACAAACAGGTTTGAGTAAAAACCCAGACCTTGTTCCACTGTTGGAACTGGGTTTATCACTCCCATTTTTAATAGGTCTCCTACGCAATGTAAGAATGCCTGTCTCTTTATCTGGTCTGAAGATAAGCGAGACATGTGGAACCTTCCTCTTGGAGGAAGTTCCTTGAACTCTAGAAGATACCCCTGAGAGACTATTTCTAGTGCCCAGGGATCCTGAACGTCTCTTGCCCAAGCCTGAGCGAAGAGAGAAAGTCTGCCCCCTACTAGATCCGGTCCCGGATCGGGGGCCACCCCTTCATGCTGTCTTGGTAGCAGCAGCAGGCTTCTTGGCCTGTTTACCCTTGTTCCAGCCTTGCCATGGTTTCCATGCTGGCTTAGGCTGGGAAGAGTTGCCTTCTTGTCTGGAGGCCGCAGAGTTAGGATTCGGTCCGTTCCTGAAATTGCGAAAGGAACGAAAATTAGATTTATTCTTAGCCTTGAAAGGCCTATCCTGTGGGAGGGCATGTCCCTTCCCACCAGTAATGTCTGAAATAATCTCTTTCAATTCCGGCCCGAAAAGGGTCTTACCCTTGAAAGGAATATTAAGCAATTTATTCTTGGACGACACATCCGCCGACCAGGATTTTAGCCAAAGCGCTCTGCGCGCCACTATTGCAAAACCTGAATTTTTCGCCGCTAACTTAGCCAATTGGAAAGCGGCATCCAAAATAAAGGAATTAGCCAACTTTAGTGCGTGAATTCTGTCCATGACTTCATCATATGGAGTATCTTTTTGGAGCGAATTTTCTAGTTCCTCGAACCAAAAATACGCTGCCGAGGTGACAGGAATAATGCACGAGATTGGTTGAAGCAGGAAGCCTTGCTGAACAAATATCTTTTTTAGCAATCCTTCCAATTTTTTATCCATAGGATCTTTAAAAGCGCAACTGTCCTCAATAGGAATAGTCGAGCGCTTAGCTAACGTTGACACTGCCCCCTCAACCTTAGGAACCGTTTGCAATGCGTCCCTTCTGGGGTCAACAATGGGGAACATTTTCTTGAATATAGGAGGTGGAACAAAAGGTATACCTGGCTTTTCCCACTCCTTAGTCACTATATCCGCCACCCGCTTGGGTATCGGAAAGGCATCAGCGTGCACTGGGACCTCTAAGAATTTGTCCATCTTGCACAATTTCTCTGGAATTACCAAAGAATCACAGTCATCAAGAGTAGTTAGGACCTCCTTAAGTAGGGCGCGGAGATGTTCTAACTTAAATTTAAATATTACGACATCAGTGTCTGCCTGCTGAGAAACTTTTCCTGAATCAGAAATTTCCCCTTCAGACAGGCCCTCCCTCACTGCCAATTCAGATTGATGTGAGGGTATAACTGATAAATTTTCCAACCTGCTCATCTTCTGTATTTAAAACTGAGCTGTCGCGCTTTCTAGGGTAGGATGGCAGTTTGGATAACAGATTTGCTATTGAATTATCCATTACTGCTGTTAACTGTTGCATAGTAACAAGCATTGGCGCGCTAGATGTACTAGGTATCGCCTGCGCGGGCAAAACTGGTGTTGACACAGAAGGAGAGGATGAGGAACTATCCCCACTACCTTCATTAGAAGAATCATCTTGGGCAATCTTATTCAATGTGGCAGTACTGTCCATACTTTGTTTGGACGCTATGACACAATTTGCACAAACATTAATTTGGGGAAACCACCTTGGCTTTCATACACACAGAACATAAGCCATCTGAAGGTATAGACATGTTAGACAAAATTTGGCAGGCTAATAATGCAATAAAAGCGTTTTTAAAGAAAAGCGTTACTGTCCCTTTAAATAATAAATAGGCACACTTTATTACTGTTATATTGAAAAACAATGAAGGCAATGTCCGATTTTTACAAAAATTTTACCCCAGAGTCCTAATGCCCTGAAAGTATTGCACACCAAGTTTCAAGACTTTAACCCTTAAAATGAGCAAACCGGAGCTATTTGTTCAATTAGACAATTTTAGTACACTACAATCACAGCCACAGCCTTGCTGCGGCTTTTTACCTTCCCTGAGAGTTATTCAGCACTGAAATAAACCTTCCGGAGTCTGTTTTAGGATGTCACAGTACCCCTCACATGAAGCTGCATGCACTGCCATGAAAGTAAACTGCGCAATTGAGGCGCGAAAACGGGGCCTCCTTCCTCTGCATACCAGAGTGAAGGGGCCTTCCTGACTGAAATAGCCGTCTAACTCAATGCCAGGCGATAAAAAACGTTCCCAAAGTGCTTTTAAGTGCACAAAACACTCTAAATGCCATTAAAATATGAAATAAAACAATCGATTTAGCCCACAATAGTGTCAACCAGTGTATAGCCCATTTGTAAGCCTTAATCTGTTATGAGTCTAAGAAAATGGGTTACTTACCCCTTCAGGGAAAAATGACAGTCTTCTACCATTAACATGTCTTGTTAGAAATATGACTGATCATACCTTGAGCAGAAAAGTCTGCAAACTGTTCCCCCCAACTGAAGTTCTCTGTGCTCAACAGTCCTGCGTGGGAACAGCAATTGATTTTAGTTACTGCTGCTAAAATCATACTCCTCTTTAAACAGAACTCTTCATCCTTTTCTGTTTTAGAGTAAATAGTACAAACCGGCACTATTTTAAAATAACAAACTCTTGATAGAAGAATAAAAAACTACAACTAACACCACATACTCTTTACCATCCCCGTGGAGATGCTACTTGTTCAAAGCGGCAAAGAGAATGACTGGGGGGCGGAGCCAGAGGGGGAGCTATATGGACAGCTCTTGCTGGGTGCTCTCTTTGCCATTTCCTGTAGGGGAAGAGAATATCCCACAAGTAAGGATGAAGCCGTGGACCGGACACACCAATGTTGGAGAAATATAAGCTAGGTATTTCAGCACCAAGTAAGAATCACAACCATTGTAAAATGTTATTAATTGACTTGATGCTTTTACAGGAGCATTTCTGCTTTAAGTCTAATCACCTTATCAACCATCCTCAACTTACCAAATCCTCTGAATGCCATGCAGATTCTCTGGATCAACATCATAATGGATGGGCCGCCAGCTCAGAGGTAATTATAACATTGCTTTCTTACTGAGTTATTCTGCTTTATTGTGGGCTACAGATAGATGATAGAAAATTATTAAAAACTTATGTACATGGAGTAAACAATGTTAGAAAAAGCCTGGAAATTATTATTGCTTGTGGTTTGAAAATTAGAAAGAGACAAAATTAAGGTGAGATCCCAATCCAGTTTTAAACTTAACAACCAATAGAGTGAACAAAAACGTCAATTAAACTCTGTAAGAATTGTTTGTTGATATTCCTGCCAGTAGAAAAGTTTACAACCTAAATGTAATCTACCCTTATCAACCAACTAAATTATTTCTTTGTAATGTTCCATACTGCATTCGTATAATGCCTACCAATAAGAATTCAGTCATTTTAAGTATTTTGCCTGTTAAGTGTAACGTTTCGGCTAGTCTAAAGCAGGCAGGCATGTAAATAGCATAACTGACAAAAAAGGGTGACTCTAATATATTAGTAGAGCAATGTATTTATTTGATTTCTTAAAGCATCAGATAAATGATACAGAAGTATTTGTCAGTACAGTTGTATAACATTTTTATCTGTTTTTATCTTTCTTTTCTTTCAGTTTGGGAGTGGAACCAGTAGACAAAGACGCTATCAAACAACCTCCCAGGAATGCCAAAGAGGCCATTCTCAGCAAAGCACTAATCCTGAAGATTTTACTTTCTGCGGCCATCATCATCAGTGGCACATTATTTGTCTTCTGGAAAGAGGTGACAGCTCTTAATTATATCTAGTTATTTCTAATAGAAATCGATTGTAATCAACAATGACAGAATATAGGGAGAATGTATACCAAATGCACACCACAGATTCACAACCTTTTTCTTAATAAAAACCCTTTTAACCAAAATAAATGTGGTTCCTCATATGCCAGTAGTTTAATTGTTTTGTTTATAAGAGAAATATATGACAAAGTAAGATTCAAAATTAATTTGCGTATTTCTTCTTTATTTAAATATTATTTTTTCTATCTGTTCATCACGTTCTTGCCCTTTCTTTCTTCCATTGTTATGGTATCAGACACTTCTATTAAAATGTGACTATTGTCTGTGATAATATTGTTCTCATAAGGTCAAGATCTGGCATCATGACCACATTCTTCAAAAATATCACCAATCACCCTTCTCAGGACTGGTGAATGGCAACACCATGGTTAGGGTTAAAGAGAACTTGTGACAGCTGTGTCCCCTTTTACACTGATGAGCAGACGCACTGCCTGGTGATGACAACAAGGAAAGAAAAAAACAGTACAGAATCAATTTTATTCTTCATCTTTGTCTATTTTGTTTAAAGGGACATGAAACCCAAAATCTTTTTTTCCTGATTCATAGCATGCAATTTTAAACAACTTTCTAAATTTACTTCTGTTATCAAATTTTCTTCGTTCTCTTGGTATCTTTTGTTAAAAATCAGGGACGTAAGCTCAGGAGCGTGCACGTATCTGCAGCACTACTTCCTGCCATGCAGTGGTGCAGACACCTATCTAGGCATCTCTTCAACAAAGAATACCATGGGAACAAAGCAAATTTGATAATAGAAGTAAATTGGATTTATTTTTTAAATTGTATGCTCTGAATCAAAAAAATAACATTTTTGGGTTCCTTATCTCTTTAAGTAGGTGCTCATATTATAGGGAACTATTGTGCACCCCAGGAATACTTTTTGACAGATTTGGATCTTGAAATTCTCTCCAAAAAATTACAGAAATCTTATAATTTGGATGTCAGAGATGTTGTTGATTCTCAATTTGATAGAAAAGTAATTTTGTCTGTTAATTATGTTTCTAATTCATTTCCATGAATTCCTCATTATGATGTTTTTTCTTCTTGTCTAACTGGATTTTATTGCTTTGGTAGCTCCTTGTTGG
Source organism: Bombina bombina (assembly GCF_027579735.1). Taxonomy (NCBI): domain Eukaryota; kingdom Metazoa; phylum Chordata; class Amphibia; order Anura; family Bombinatoridae; genus Bombina; species Bombina bombina. The sequence continues at coordinate 1,255,099,760 of NC_069499.1, forward strand.
TGAATGGATTACCCAAGAAAGGGAGAAATCTAATTTATTATTATTATTATTATTATTATTAATAATAAATTTAAAAAATGTCTTATTCTTGGTAGGACTAAGCCTCTTAACTTGATGTTGCCTTTGTGATTAATTGCAAATTACAAATTTCTAAAGGGTGACATTTGAGGGTTTTGTTTCTTCCCCCATAAATTGGTCAGATTTTTGTCTGTGTGGGTGCTACTTCTAGATTGATCCATGTAAAGTGCATAGTGGTAGAAACCTTGCAAACTGTTTGTTTAAATAATATATTTTATTGTTGTTCACAGATTCCAGATGGAAAAGTAACTCCTAGAACTACGACAATGACTTTCACCTGTTTTGTGTTTTTTGATATGTTTAACGCTTTGGCCTGTAGGTCTCTGGTAAGTCCCTTCCTGTATTGTATGATACTACCAAGATTTATAAAATGTTGTCTGTATATGAGTTTTGCTTAGATTATCCCAGCAGCTCACCACATTTCAATCACTGCTTCCTAAGTAGCACAAATAAATTAACTTTGCAGTTTTGCCCATTTAAAGTACAGGAGATGTTCCTAATGGAAACTATGCTGATCCTAAGCTCACATAAGTATAACACAACATTTCCACAGCTAGTGAGACACCAGTATCATTTTTTGCAGAAACACTTGATTATTATTTTAGCATCCACTGGAATTACAATTTCTCATATTCTTATTATTAATAAAGCCCAGCTGTGTTCCATATTATGGAAGAAAATACAGAGCAATACTCAAGCAAGTATAGATGAGTACAGCTTTACAGCGTTTCATATAAAGAACACTGCATAACAACATAAACATTTCTGAAGATAAAATTTGTGTTTCTAAAAAAATTTTAAGGGCCTCACCGTACTGATGAGACTAATTAGAATATCTCACCTGAGGGGCGAGGTTTTGAATATCAGGCCCTAAGGGTCAGATTACAAGTGGAGCGATATTTAACACTCCCGCTCAAGCGTTTACTCCACTAGAAGTAAGCCTTTTGCACACATCGGGTTGCACGTAAAAAGCTGAACTTAGAATATAGAATAGTTGATAACCTATTCCCCCACAGAAGTCAATGGAGCAAAAAAAAGTGGAAAAAAAGGTAACACCCTACTCATGCTTAAACCCGATCGCATAATCTCAAGTGCACTAACCTGACATGAAAATATGAATATCTCAGATTACAATGTTCTTCACATAGAAGAATATGTTCTATTTATTCAGAAATACATATTTCTACATATATCTGATGGTATTTTGGCACAATATGTGTGTACAATATGTATCTATAACTATGCATATATATATATATTTAGGTATAGATATATACAGATATATATATATATATATATATATATATATATATAAGAATATCTATTTAGAAATACTTAGAACATTTCTGCTATGTGCAGAACATTGGAATGTGAAATATTTACAGTAAATGCACAGTATAGCACTTTATTAAATACGAATATTGCATAAATATTTTTTTATGTTTTCATCTGCATATACATTTGTATTTGTGTTAATATGTGTGTGTATATATATATATATATATATATATATATATATATATATGCTGCAGCAATCTAAAAAGACAAGTGCACAAAAACACCTCTCATAGTGCAAATCAGTTTAATAAAGACAAACACATACAAAACAAATAACCCCTAGGGTATTCCCTACTCACAGAGGTAACCTTAATCGTATGAGGTAAGAAAGGGCAGATGGATATCAAAGTGTCCCCACTTGTTGCACAGACGATATCACCAGAGGTTCTTCAATTCAATATAATTCCAGTTGATCCAAATGTCCTTATTGGAACACACGGCCAATCCTTTCAATGGTAAGCTCTTTATTCACAAAGTCCACTGTTATTAGAAGTGCCGCTGTAAATGTACTGTAGATACGCTGTGAGTAACTGCAAACTTACACAGGACTCAGCTCAGCGTGTATGATGCAAGTGACGTAAGGTGGGCTTACCATTGAAAGGATTGGCCGTGTTTTCCAATAAGGACATTTGGATCAACTGGAATTATATTGCATTGAAGAACCTCTGGTGATATCGTCTGTGCAACAAGTGGGGACACTTTGATATCCATCTGCCCTTTCTTACCTCATACGATTGAGGTTACCTCTGTGAGTAGGGAATACCCTAGGGGTTATTTGTTTTGTATGTGTTTGTCTTTATTAAACTGATTTGCACTATGAGAGGTGTTTTTGTGCGCTTGTCTTTTTAGATTGCTGCAGCTGTACCACTCAACCTGAACCTTGAGTCTTTTTTTGGACGAGCAGCACTGAACACCTTTCTTTGATATACTTCAACCTAACAGAAGGATAAGACTCTTTTATATTCTCATTTTTTATTTTTCAATCATTTTATTTTTATCATATGTTGTCTTTTTATTTTGCATTATTCAGCAATTATTGAATATATGTTGGTTAAAAAATCGTATTCCTATACATTCAATTTTTTTAAAAGTATTATCTATTGTGAGTGTGCGCAACTCTATCTGTAGTAGTAGTAACACTTGAGTGTACCTACCTCTATAGTATTTATATATATATATATATATGTCTTTAAATACATATATACACATATAAATAAATACATATGTACACACATATATACATATATATCATGACATGTATAGGTATGTATCTCATGTTAAAGCCCTTTGCCTGCCTTTTTATTTTACACCTGAGACCTCATATCTTTGAGCCCTTATCACATTTTTGTGCAATATATGTTTTAATAATTTTTATTAAATAGTGTTGTTATGAGTGTAACTGTACTTTTTAATGTATTTTTAATGTGTTTTGTGACACTTTTTTGTTTTGCAAAACAGTTAATCAGAGCTCTGAAGATGCGGTAATCGTTCTAGCATAAATTGCGCTCAAGCAATCGTCTTTACTTTCAACTTGTAATATGAGTGGAAAAGCTGACGTGCACAAACACCCATTATAAACCCCTTATCGCTTGTGCGTAACTGTTAACGTGCAACTTGTAATCCTTAGATCGTTTTATTGATACACAAATGCTCACCAGTAACTATGTGTTTATCCTCTGCAAAGGGACTGTACTCACAAGTAACAGTACAGTGCAGTTCCTGAGCAGGACATAGTCAATTAACCAATCAGGAGTGACATACATCAAAAAAACGACCAATCAGACCCTGTATCCTAGTGAGCAAGTTTAACTCTGCTTTTAACCCCATGGCAGGGGTGAAACATATGATGGTCGATCACAATTTTTTAGAAAATCTTGTCAAATACTGTATCTACAAAATCTCCATTGACTTTAATAGTGAATTTTATAGAAAAATCATTAGATAAACTTTCTTAAAGGATTGTGTTGTGAGCAACCCCATAGTTACCAAAAAGCCTTTGGGGCCGATTTATCAATGTCTGTCCGACATGATACGCTGTAGCGTATCATGTCCAACAGACATCGCTGAATGTCGACAGCATACGCTGTCGGCATTTAACATTGCACAAGCAGTTCTGGTAAACTGCTTATGCAATGCTGCCCCCTGCAGATTTGCGGCCAATCTAGCAGGGGGTGTCAATCAACTCGATCGTATAGGGTTGGGCGGATTGATGTGCGCAGCCTCAGAGGCAGTGGACCAGTTAAGGAGCAGCTGTCTTAAGACCGCTGCTTCATAACTGCTGTTTTCGGGGAGCCTGAAGGCTCGCGCAGAAACAAGGGCATCAGGGGCCAATCGGCCCTTGATAAATCGGCTCCATAGTGTAGTATTTATAGAACAGGTAGATAGTAGTGATAAAATAATTAATTAGAGAAAAAGTTGTACATTAAAATGTGCTTTGTTGTGAGCAACCAAAGTATTAACAATACTCAGCTTTCAATATTGTGTCTTTATTTCAGAATAAAACTATATTTGAAATTGGTATTTTCAAGAACCGTATGTTCTGGTATTCTGTAGTGGGATCCATCCTGGGACAAATGGCTGTAATCTACATCCCTCCTTTACAGAAAGTGTTCCTGACCCAGAATCTCCATGTAGTAGGTAAGTCTAACATATGTTTATATAATAATATAAGTGAGATAAAAGGTTAATATAGCGCAATCTACTAAACATAATCATTAGCTAAGCATTCTGCCTCATTCCATGTTTGCAATTTGGTTATGTTTGCTGGCATGTTCTACATAAACCTACAAAAGTATATTATTTGCTTTGTGTAATACTAATCTGCCCTCTACATTGTGTGCCCTCTATACGTCTATAAACAGCAGCCATCCTTCCACTGACTATTCACATAACAAGGGTCAAGACTTTTCTAAAACGTTCTATCAGCAACATCAATGAGCATGTTTGGACATTGCATTATTTGTAAATAAACAAACAAACCAACCAACAATAAATACAATGGCAGCCGGGATCTTTTACTCCATTGGGGGTTTTGTGTTGTATAAATAAAGTTTCCAGTCCTGCCCGACTAGAAATTTGAAACATTATTTCCTAGTGTTATAAATGCACATACAATGTGTACAAACCTGTTTCTGCGTACAGCTACCTTTGCGCAAACACTGATTACTGGTTCTGTCATTGAGTGCATCTGCCAGCTGTATAACTGTTTCATTTATGTAAAATTACACAGCATCTAGTTATCTGTGTGTAGAAAAATTACATAACCGTTATATATGAAGTATTCTATATTTTCTAGCCCCAGATATTTTTTGGAATCTAGCAGTGCCCTTCAAATAATTATAATCTCTCTGTAGCACATCAAATATATTTTTTAACTTCATAAAGTATTTTTTAAAGAGGGCAAACTTGTATCAAATAAATCAAGTGGTTTTAAATACATTTATAGATGTTTCAGTATTGAAGCAAGCTTATCCTTCTTCCGCACTTTAAAGGATCGTAAACTTTCCACTTTTTATAATCAGATCCTGAATGTTAGTGATATTTTAGATGGACTTTAACTGATCACTTCTAATGAAGATGCGCTTTAACGTACTTTTTAATCTATCCGGGCCATTCTAATACCCCACACTCCGGCCGCCAACTTCAAAAGTAATATTTTTTGTAGTAGGTGGAGATTAGATTCTTCTGATTAATTCCCTAGTTTCCCAGTCTACTGTTTTACAGTCTTTTGCATTGCAAATTACTGAAATAATTTGCACTGAATTATTTATTCTAAATAAGGGTTATTGTATAAAGTTGTTTTCTTTGTTTTAGATTTACAAACCAAATTCAGCTAAGGCCTTTCACAGTTACATTTTTGCGAAATTGTGAATGTTCCCTATCAGGATGCCATAAATATGACATCAATAGCAACAGTCTGAATGTTTAGATCTATCTTTTAGCTTTGCTTTTGTGAAAGATAGCTATGTATCTTAATGTTTTGATAGTTAATTCTTCAAGCTCCTATTCCAAGCATCCTTTTCAGCCATCTACTGTAATTTAAATTTGCTTAAGTTGTTGGCTATTCTTTACAGGCTTCTAAAAGCTCTAAATTATCATGAGGGCAATTTGGAACAAGAAGGAATGCTTTTGGGTTCCCCTTTCTAGTTCAATAAACTGACAATATTCTGAGATTCATTTCTCTCTTATGGCCTATGAGCTCACCCCCACCTTTTCAGCTTGTTCTGCTATGACTAAGGTTTAGTCATATAAAGGTATAAGGAAGGTTTAGAAGAAATATGAAAGCAGCCACTTCACAACATATATCCATTAAGTTTTACAATTGCAGCAAGTGGCATTTGGTAGGAAGTGTTGCAATGTGCGCTAACTTATGAAAATTATTATCTTTTTCTCTTCACCTCGTGAGTAATATTGCTACTAACCCACCACTAATAGCTCGTGTTACAATAACTTTTATGTGTGTCTCATGTGTGGTCTCTCCCTTGAGGTGCAGATTAACCTCCTACATTTAGCTCTGCTCATGAGTTTGTCAATTTACTTAAAAACATCGATTTTGGAAGTTTTTATCTTCTATTTGAAAGCACAGTGTAGAAACAGTGAATTTGTACGATAAATGCATATTTGCATTAGAAAAAACAGAAACATTATTCATATCAGTGTGAACCAGAGATTCTAAAATACAAAAATGAGCTCACTAATATGCATTATACTGTCAGTTATTGACCTGATATGGACGAAACAGCTTCTAATCTACACTGGACCTTCTGTGCTTGGTATTCAAAGGAAAACATTTTTTATTGATTTCATTTTTTGGAGGGGGGGTTATGCTGTTTTTTGCTTTATATTTCTTTGGTGAATGGATGGCTATAAAAATAGTTAGTTTAACTGTTCAGTCATGTAGCCATTTATCTGCACTCTGTAATTAAAGGGTTAAATAAAAAATATTGTAATATAAAAAGGTTATCTAAAAGCTGTTTGAACTTAAACCAATATCATATGCATGTGTGTACTGAAATGACATATCTGTATACTCATTGGCTGACTGACTACTACAGCTGTGCTTGGTGAAGACGTAACCTTCATATCAATATAATACATTTTCAATACTCTATACTTGGTGAAACAGAATGAAGAATTGTGCACACACAGCTAGATTACGAGTTGTGCATTAGTCTTTTAATACTGAAAGTATGGCATTTTCAGCTTTAAAACAGCAGCCATTACAAGTCTTGCCTGTATAGCTTTACCGCAAGCCTTTTGGCCTGTACCGCAACGTCAGTACCGCACTCGGAAAAATGACGTTTTTTCATGGGATTCCCATAGCACTGCCATTACGAGTTTTGCGGTGAGGCTAAAAAACCTGCATTACAGCCTAAAACAACAAGATCTGTACCGTCATCTGAAAGCAGTAGTTATGAGTTTTACGCAAAAAATTACATAAAACTCATAACTAAACACCCATAAACTACCTGTTAACCCAGAAAACCGAGGCCCTCCCGCATCACAGTCAATATATTAAATTTATTAACCCCTAATCTGCCGCTCCCCATATTGTGCCACTAAAAAAATATTAACCCCTATCTGCCGCTCTCCGACATCGTCACCACTATAATAAACATATTAACACCTAAACCGCCTCCCTCCCGCATTGCAAACACTATTTAAATATAATGAACCCCTAATCTGCCATCCGCCCACATCGCCCCCACTATACTAAAGTTATTAAGCCCTACACCACCGCTATACTAAAGTTATTAAGCCCTACACAGCCAATAGAATGAGAGCTGCTTAAATCCTACTGGCTGATTTGAACAGCCAATAGGATTTCAGTAGCTCTAATTCCTATTGGCTAATTAAACTTTTTCAGCCAATAGGAATGCAAGGGACACCATCTTGAATCGCGTACCTTGCATTGAAGATTCAGTGTACGGTGGCGACCGTATGAAGAGGATGCTCCGTGCCGGGTGTCTTCAGGATGGACCCGCTCCGCGCTGCCGGGATCAAGATAGAAGAGGTCGCCTGGATGAAGATAGAAGAGGCCGCCTGGATGAAGAGTTCTCGCTGCCTAGATGAGGATTTCGCCGCCTGGATGAAGATAGAAGAGGCCGCCTGGATGAAGACTTCTCACCGCCTGGATGAGGACTTCGCCGCCAGGATGAAGATCGTTCAAGCTGGACTTCAAAAACTGTAATTGGATCATCGAGGTTAGTGTTAGTCTTTTTTTAAGTTTTTTTAGGTGGGTTTTTGTTTTAGATTTGGGTTTGGGCAGCAAAAGAGCTAAATGCCCTTTTTTTTAAAATGGGTATTAGAATAGGAATATTTTTTATTATTTTTGATAATTTGTTTGTTACTTTGTGTAATGTATTTTTTTTTTTCATTTTGAGGTGGGTTTTTATTTTTAGATTAGGGCTTGGGCAGCAAAAGAGCTAAATGCCCTTTTAAGGGCAATGCCCATACAAATGGCCTTTTCAGGGCAATGGTTAGATTAGGTTTTACTTTATTTTTATTTTGTGGGGTGGGGGTTTGTATACTGTTAGGGGGTGTTTGTTTTTGTAGCAAAAGAGCTGTTAACTTCTTTTTTTTTTTAAAAGGTATTAGAATAGTAATAATTTTAATTCTTTTGGATAATTTCATTGTTTTTTGTAATGGTAGTTTTTTTCCGTGATTTTTGTGTTTTTTTATTTTTTGTAATTTTAGGTTTTAGTGTAAGGTAGCTTAGGTTTTATTTCACAGGTAATTGTGTATTTATTTTAACTAGGTAGTTAGTAAATAGTTAATAGCTATTTACTAACTATTCTACCTAGTTAAAATAAATACAAACTTACCTGTGAAATAAAACCTAAAATAGCTACAATATGACTACTAGTTATATTGTAGCTAGCTTAGGTTTTATTTCACAGTTATGTATTTAGTTTTAAATAGGTATTATTTTGTTTAATTTAGCTCTATTGTAATTATGTTAAAGTTAGGGTTAGGTTTAGGAGTAGGTGTAGGGGTTAATAGTTTAATTTCAAATTTTGCGATGTGGGGGGCTGGCGGTTTAGGGGTTAATAGATTTATTTAGTGGTAGTGATGTGGGAGGCCAGAGGTTTAGGGGTTAATAGCTTTATTTAGTTGAGGCGATGTCGGGGAGCGGCGGAATAGGGGTTTATAGATTTATTATAGTGTGGGCGATGTTGGGGTGCAGGGGAATAGGGGTTAATAACTTTAGTCAAAATATATAAATGTGTGCACTCTACTAATGTAAAAAGGATCTAAAATAGGTGCATGCAGTAATAATAATAGTTGAAAATTATGTCAAAAAGAGAGAATAACCAATATATATATATATGATTATTATGGAATGACAAGGCAGCTCTCTGATCCAGTTAAGGAAAATATTTATTTACCTCTCTCCACAAGTGTCTGCAACACCCAAACCACCAAGTTGAAACAGTATGATTAAATTACACAATCCAACATAAAAACCAAAACATAGCAAATCCAGGCCTGGAAATTAACCTAAGTAATATGAGCTGGTATAGGTTAAGATGAGCACATAAGTGTGAAAACACGCTCAACAGAATTACACCTATATTTTTTTCACAGATCCAAAAATACTGTATATTTAACAATAAATAAGGCAATGCAAACAGTACTCATAAAACACTGAACAATGCTGATACAGTCCATCTGGAGCACTTGGTGTAAAAACACACTCCGTATAGAGTTCAGTGGGACTATAATAGCCATCAACGGATGTATGTATGACACCACTCATAGGAGAAAACAAGCGAGTTTGAATGCTTCACCACAGTAGCGTTCCTGTATATCCATAGATGAAGGCGTGCGTCAGGTGTAAACAGATTGCTTGTATGGCACTGCAGCAATCACAGCGATCAAGCAACAAGTATTCTGTATATGTTACTTATTCCAGCACTTCATACCATCCTTCTCAGGAACCGACAAGGCATTGAGCAATACACTCACACTTTTCCACTTTGTTTTCTTGAATATGTCAACAGATTCCACCTCTGGGCCATAGGATTAGCTTGTTTCAAATGTGCCGGTAAAAGGAGCGTCAGACATGACGCGTTTCGCCCTCCTCTTTGTGGGCTAACTTCAGGACTTTGTCAGATGCAGTTTGTTGTTAGATCTGGCCTTTTATAGCATCTGATATCCAAATTATTTACAATGCACCTCCTTACAAATTTAAAGGAACAACCAGCAACACCATTCTAAATAATAAACGTTACTTTGTACATAATAACTGTATTATATTGGTAAAACGAAACGAGACGAGTTAGGGAACATAGGGATGATATAAAAGGAAAGGCACAAGATAGTCCTGTTGCCAGACATTTTGAAACACATCATAATTCAGACTTCACAATTATGAAGTAACTGGTATACAACGCATAAAACAACATTGTCGTGGTGGAGATGTTGATAAACTGTTATTACAAAATGAATCCCGCTAGCTGTATAGATTAAATAAACTAGCTCCCCATGGCCTTAATGAAAAGATTGATTTCTCGTGCTTCCTGTAATACTGATATATATCTGGTATACATCGTATTTGAGCCCATATAACATCTAATTAATCTGTAGGAGGATCTCTATTATTATTTATTTATAAAGCGCCAACAGATTCCCATGGGTACAAGGATTAATAGTACAATGAAGAAACAATACAATATGAGACAAAATATTACAAACGAATACAGGGGGAATTGAGGGCCCTATTCCCATGGGAACTTACAATCTAGATGGGTGGGAGGATAAGAAACAGGAGGTGGGGACTGCAAAGGTGAGAATGATATTAGTGAGGAGATAGAGGGCAACTGTTGGGTAAGTGAAGTTAATTTATAAATGAATCTCTATAATTTTCATGATGTTCAAAATCAGATCTGTAACTGTGTGCCTTGTTATTAAATATGTAAGTGTTGCCACTTTCCAAAGAGCCGATTTGACACAATTCTGGATGCAGCTAATTTATAATATTTACTATTTTATAATGGTAACAAGTTATTATGTACAAAGTAACGTTTATTATTTAGAATGGTGTTGCTGGTTGTTCCTTTAAATTTGTGAGGAGCATTGTAAATAATTTGGATATTAGGTACTATAAAAGGCTGGATCTAACAACAAACTGCATCTGACGAAGCCCTGAAGTTAGCCCACAAAGGGGAGGGGCGAAACGCGTCATGTCTGTCGCTCCTTTTACCGGCACATTTGAAACAAGCTAATCCTATGGCCCGGAGGTGGAATCCGTTGACATATTTAAGGAGACAAAGTGGAAAAGCGTGTGTATTGCTCAATGCCTTGTCGGTTCCTGAGAAGAATGGTATGAAGCGGTGGAATAAGTAACATATACAGGATACCTTTTGCTTGACCGCTTTTATTGCTGTAGTGCCACACAAGCAGTTTGTTTACACCTGGCGCACACGCCTTCATCTATGGATTTACAGGAATGCTACTGCTATATGTGGTGAGGCATTCAAACTCGCTTGTTTTCTCCTATGAGTGGTGTCATACATACATCCGTCGATGGCTATTACAGTCCCACTGAACTTTATATGGAGCGTGTTTTTACACTAAGTGCTTTGGATGGACTGTATCAGCATTTTATGTAGTTAAAGGGACACTGTACCCAAAAAATTTCTTTCGTGATTCAGATAGAGCATGACATTTTAATCAACTTTCTAATTTACTCCTATTATCACATTTTCTTCATTCTCTTGGTATCTTTATTTGAAATGCAAGAATGTAAGTTTAGATGACGGCCCATTTTTGGTGAACAACCTGGGTTGTCCTTACTGATTGGTGGATAAATTCATCCACCAATAAAAAAGTGCTGTCCAGAGTACTGAAACCAAAAAAAAGCTTAGATGCCTTCTTTTTCAAATAATGATAGCAAGAGAACGATGAAAAATTGCTAATAGGAGTAAATTAGAAAGTTGCTTAAAATTGCATGCTCTTTCTGAATTACAAAAGAAAAAATTTGGGTACAGTGTCCCTTTAGGTGTTTTATGAGTACTGTTTGCATTGCCTTATTTCTTGTTAAATATACAGTATTTTGTATTACAGTCTCATACTGTTTATTATCCTTAAAGGGACATAATACTCATATGCTAAATCACTTGAAACTGATGCAGTATAACTGTAAAAAGCTGACAGGAAAATATCACCTGAGCATCTCTATGTAAAAAAGGAAGATATTTTACCTCACAATCTCCTCAGCTCAGCAGAGTAATTTCTGTGAAAAAGTTATACTCAGCTGCTCCCAGCTGCAGGTAAAAAAATTAAAAAAAATGAAGAAATGAACAGCAGCCAATCAGCATCAGCAGTGCTGAGGTCATGAACTCTTACTGTGATCTCATGAGATTTGACTTAACTCTCATGAGATTTCATAGTAAGCTTCCTTTACCTGATTGGTGAAATAATATGAGAGTGCACGATGCTAGTCCCTTCAGATGTCCCAGGACAAACACACTAAAATGCTGCTTAGAAATCCTTTACAATGGGAGGTGGCTACTGAGGAACTTTTGAGGTAAAATATCTTTCTTTTTTACATAGAGATGTTCAGGTGATATTTTCTAATCAGCTTTTTACAGCTATGCTGCATCACTTTCAAGTGTTTAAACATTTGGGTATTATGGCCCTTTAATATCCTTTTAAATGTCCAGAATAAATGACATATCTGTTCTGAGAAAGTTAACAGGTACCAAAATGCCACTCTAAATACTTTTAAAACATTTTCATCTAGATTACGAGTTTTGCGTTAACAGGGGTGTGGTGTTAATAAGCAGTTTATGCTCACTGCTCACTTTTACAAACCCGGCGTTAGCCGCAAAAAAGTGAGCGAAGAGCAAAATTTAGCTCCACATCTCACCTCAATACCAGCACTGCTTACGTTAGCGTTGAGCTGCTAAAACGTGCTTGTGCACGATTTCCCCATAAGAATCAATGGGGGAGAGCCGTCTGAAAAAAAAACTAACACCTGCAAAAAAAGCAGCGTAAAGCTCCTGACGCAGCCCCATTGATTCCTATGGGGAAACACATTTTATGTCTACACCTAAAACCCTAACATGAACCCCGAGTCTAAACACCCCTAATCTTACACTTATTAACCTCTAATCTACCGCCCCCGACATCGCCGCCACCTGCATTATATTATTAACCCCTAATCTGACGCTCCGGACACCTCCGCCACCTACATTATACTTATGAACCCCTAATCTGCCGTCCCCAACATCGCCGACAACTACATTATATTTATTAACCCCTACTCTGCCGCCCCCAATGTCACCGCCACCTACCTACATTTATTAACCCCTAATCTGCCGCCCCCAACGTCGTCGCCACTATAATAAAGTTATTAACCCCTAAACCTAAGTCTAACCCTAACACCCCCTAACTTAAATATAATTAAAATAAATCTAAATAAAATTACTACAATTAACTAAATAATTCCTATTTAAAACTAAATACCTATAAAATAAACCCTAAGCTAGCTACAATATAACTAATAGTTACATTGTATCTAGCTTAGGGTTTATATTTATTTTACAGGCAACTTTGTATTTATTTTAACTAGGTACAATAGTTATTAAATAGTTATTAACTATTTAATAACTACCTAGTTAAAATAAAGACAAATTTACCTGTAAAATAAAACCTAACCTAAGTTACAATTACACCTAACACTACACTACAATTAAATTAATTACCAAAATTAAATACAATTAATTACAATTAAATAAAATTTGTCTTTATTTTAACTAGGTAGTTATTAAATAGTTAATAACTATTTAATAACTATTGTACCTAGTTAAAATAAATACAATGTTGCCTGTAAAATAAAAATAAACCCTAAGCTAGCTACAATGTAACTATTAGTTATATTGTAGCTAGCTAAGGGTTTATTTTATAGGTAAGTATTTAGTTTTAAATAGGAATAATTTAGTTAATTTTATTTAGATTTATTGTAATTATATTTAAGTTAGGGGGTGTTAGGGTTAGACTTAGGTTTAGGGGTTAATACATTTAATATAGTGGTGGCGACGTTGGGGGTGGCAGATTAGGGGTTAATAAATGTAGGTAGTTGTCGGCGATGTTAGGGCCGGCAGATTAGGGGTTAATAATATTTAACTAATGTTTGCAAGGCGGGAGTGCGGCGGTTTAGGGGTTAATATGTTTATTATAGTGGCGTCGATGTCTGGTTCAGCAGATTAGGGGTTAAAATATTTATTTTAGTGGGGGGCGTGTCCGAACAGCGATCTTGCATGGTCGGATTTTTACTGAGCTCCAACTGAACACTCCTAATCCGCCGATTACAAGAGGGATTTTATAGAGCAAAAACTTAACTTTTATTCCATAAGACTTCACTGCTCAGCAGAGTCTTACATATTGAAGGATCGCACTGTATAAGTGAAGTCGGAGCCCAGCAACGGACAAGAAGGCCTAGAGCGATGGCTCACACATAGGCAACGTCACCCCCCTCGAGCAATCGAGGGTTCTCGCCATTGCCAGACCTGCTTAGATTCTCTGCATATAACTTTCTTGTAAGAGGGGGCACTGGTAACGGAGCTACGACTTGGTAAGGAGATTTAACTCTAGAATCCCTGTAAAACTTGCACCTAAAATGGCTACCGCAACACAACAAGACCTAAATGACAGCTTAGAGTGCATCATGTTCCGGTTTGAAAACCTCTGTCAGCGACTCATAGCCAGCGCTCCATATGACTTTCTGATCAGTCGGATTGGCACTACAGACACAGAGATAAAGCCTACAGAGGAGGAGACGGGTATAACCACAGACACACAGCAATCAGAATCTTTTTACTCAGAGCAGACCTGAGATGTTACCCACATTAATGCAAAGTGGCACAACACTGGAAGCCTCTTATAGAGACCCGACAATTGCTTTAGATAAAGGGTGCCTTACAAGTGACACGGCCAACAAGATATATGCTGACACACGAAGAGAACTTTAACAGATGGGAAAATATTTAGCTGCACACATGGCGGGAATGGAGGCGGGGGTGGACTCCTGGACTGCCACGAATAAACAACATGAAGGTTTCCCGCTATGTAAAAACGATCTGGTCGTTTTCTTCATTGACAGAATCTATCACCCTGAGGCCCTTTACTTGGGAAAGACTGACAAGTGGTGCACGAGTTTGGTTGAAGGGACTATAGCAGATTTGGATGTGATACCACTCTTACTCACAGCCTGCCATATTAACCCTTTCCATAGAGATGCTTACAATACGAGTAAGATACAGCGCTTCCTGAGGGCTAAGTCCTGGGGTTAACAATGTTTTCATGATATGAACTCCCTACCACTAATGATAAGAAATAGGCTATGTTAATGTGGGAAGAGTACTTTCAGCCACTAAGTCGGTGTTCTGTTAAATGTAATATAGTTAATGGTGTATTTTCTGTTTTGGTTAAAGACTTTGGAGTAAAGCAGTAGGTTGGATAACGATCTTTAGGTTAACTCTATTGATATTCGCTGCATTTACCTACTAAGCCATACATGATATAGATGTGACATTCTCAACATACAGCCTTTAATTACATGTGACTACCCAGCAATGTAGCGGTCTCCTCTCTGGTGGTCAGCGGCCGGGGCCATGGGAGAGGAGGGAAATACTTATTTCTAACTGTTATAGGATTATAATGTTTTATATAATAGAGTACAAACCATATATAAACTGCTACATGGGATATATGAATATGAATATGAAAATGTACCAACCTAAGCGCTGTAGCCTATGAGGATTAATTGTTTTGTCTGTACCGCTTAGAATTTATCTGTTTAATAATGCATTTGGAGTGGGAAATCAATTAAACTCCTATATAAGGTCTATAATTCCTATACTCCAACACCAATCAGATTTTTAGTTTGCTCCGTTACCTTTATGTTTGAATATTACTTTTAATTTGGGTCATGGGCCCCCATCACTACCTTGTATTCTGTATAAGAGCAGAGAACAATATATTATATATCCAATGATAAATTTTCAGGTTAGGCTTTGGTCCTTTCAATCTCTATACCCTTTTTGTTTTCTTTATCAGCATAAAAGATCCAAGAGTGGGGGGGGCGGGTCCAAACACCGACCAAGATGGCTGCTTTTTAATTTCAGCTGAGTTCTGGAGCAGTTAGATCCGCTGTCTATCACTCCTCTGACCAACAACCTAAATCCTATCACACTGCTGAGTTATAGAATAACACCTGAGGAACGGATTTATAGGTTTCTTTTTTCTCTACACTTCGAACTTTAGCCTAGCAGACCGGAATAAACGAGGTGCGCAGCGGAGGCCTAAACACTGGCCCGCATCCTCATTTACCCTCCCGATTCCTGAAATATCAGGCAAAACAGCTATATACGCTGTCATCAATTTCTAGAGCACAGGGCCACTGCCTATTGCTTTATACCCTATCGAGTACTATACTGAATAATCCAGCCATGGACGGGTTATATTATGCTATACAGGCCATGCTGACAGACTTTGAGATTCAGATGCACAAAGTCATAGGAGACGCACTGAGACCACTGAGCCAGGGTACTCCCGACTGTACCTTGAGTTGCCAGGAGTCTGTAACCGATCGCAATGTGAAGATAGACTTCTGCTGCCAAGATTCAGAGAGAGACGACATCACAGAGATGCAGAGAGCTGACCAGCATAAAATTGAGCCGGTTTCTGCGTACCCGTCTCCAACTCTCAAGCCAACATATACTCCGGACCCCCCAACAATCCAGAGGGAGACACAGAGAGTCATATTGGCAGCATGGGGCGAGCAGGAGACACGGACTATAGGAGATACCGTCCTGACCGGACCCAAGAGTATCTCTGACAACGACCTGATCTTGCCTTATGCTAAATATGGAAATACCAGCTACCGCCTTGTGAGTACCACAATTAAAGATATTGCGATAATCCGCAGACACTACTGGATGGTAGATGAGACACTAACTGCCAGTGGGGGGACACTCCGCAAAGATAAGGCCACGCAAAACGGAATCCTATTAGTATACCCAGCCTCCCTGAAGAGAATTAGTGGAGCCGTAGATGGCAGGTTGCGACTATATGGAGCTTACATAGGACTTCAATTGTGGAGCTACCGCTGCCCCAGCGTTCAAGAACCGGCTGGGGTCGGTTAAAATTTTGACTAAGCGCTGGGTAATGCCGGACTCCATTGCTCAGCTAAGCTGATATTTGCTGGGGACTTCCCTAAATACCCTATAACGAGTAATGGATCATAATCCAGATGATATTGCAGTTTAATAGTTTTAGTTCTTTGTTTTTTGTATCATGTTTAGTTTGCTCTAATTTGCTTAAATGATGTTCAGACTGTTTTCTTTATATACCTTAACATATTTGATTGGTCTCATGTGTACTTATGTATAATCTTGGCTATATGTATCTTTGGGCTCCAGCCCTGGGCTCCACGGTAGGCATAGACTAAAGATATCCACTATTAAATGTCAGGGTATATGGTAATATCGTAGTTAGTGCAGAAGTCTTAATATCTATTTGCCCCCTTCTCCAATAAGCCCCAGTAAGTATGCCCATGCAACCCTCGTGGGGTGATTCCAAATATGCTTAGAGCTTTCTGGCTTAGTTCTTAAGAGCAATTGGTATTTATTTACATCCTATCAGTTATGCAGCTCTATATCTCTCACCTTATTACTTTTACAGTCTCCTCCACATATGTGGGTATGGTGTGGTATGACTGACCCTTCCTTATGGCTGGTTTACAGTATCTTAGTCCTCTATAGCTGATCATAAATACTTCTTTTATATAAACTGAATATATCAGCTGTGTTTAAATTATGATTTGAAGGCCCAAAAGTGATATAAATATTTGAAGTATAAGGCATAAAATTGGTAACTATGTTATGATAGCCTGTAACTGGTCTATATGGGACCTGATATTAATACATCCCTCCTGTAAATTTCTTCTTTTCTGTATTGGAAGCCCAAAAGTGGCTCCATTTGTATCACAGGAGGTAGAAACTTGAGGATTAGTATTGGATAATTTTATGATTTATTTTATTATACTATAATTGCTTTGATATAATGGCTGAGTTACTGTATTTTATTTTTCTACCTATGTATACATTTATTCGCTCATATGCCATCCCATGGACATGGAATATATCACCTGTTGGCTTTTTGTTGTAATATTACATGTCAGATTTTCTGTATGTTTATCTTAATCCTCAATAAAAATATTTAAAAAATAAAAAAAAAAAAGATCCAAGAGTGGTCTTAACCTTTATATATAGGGACTAAAAAGAGGATTTATGTTTAAGCATTTTGTTCATGTTCCTAACACATTGTCTGTTTTATGAGTAAGATTTATTTCCTAAATGACTATGTGAGACTTGTATTTTGTATAATTCCTCAATAAAAATATTAAAATAAAAAAATAAAAATGTATTTTAGTGTTTGCGATGTGGGGGGGGCCTCGGTTTAGGGGTAATAGGTAGTTTATGGGTGTTAGTGTACTTTTTAGCACTTTAGTTAAGAGTTTTATGCTACGGCCTTGTAGTGTAAAACTCTTAACTACTGACTTTAAAATGCGGTACCAGGCTTGACAGGAGAGGGTCTACCGCTCACTTTTGGTCAGACTCGTAATACCGGCGCTATGCAAGTCCCATTGAAAATATAGGATTCGCAATTGACGTAAGTGGATTTGCGGTATTTCCGAGTCTGGCCAAAAAAGTGAGCGGTACACCTGTACCTGCAAGACTCGTAATACCAGCGGGCGTTAAAAAGCAGCGTTAGGACCGCTTAACGCTGCTTTTTAACCCTAACGCACAACTCGTAATCTAGGCCTTTGTTTGTATTCAAATATGTAGGAGTGCAGGGCTTAATTGCTAATATATAATATACATATACAAATTATTGTTATGTGTCTTTAAACTTGATTTCTATCTTTAACCCAAACCTAAAACTTACAGTTTTCTCCAGGTGACACAAAATCACATAACTACCTGTTAAAAAAAAAACTGACACATTTTCTCTTTTCCCACAGATCTGCTGTTTCTAACTGGACTTGCATCTTCAGTATTCGTAGTGTCAGAACTAATAAAAATCTGTGAGATTCACTGTTGCAGAAAAAAGACAGTCAAGGTTCTTGAAGAAGAAATTTAACAAGAGGGCTACCTGTATATCCTTGTCAACCTGTTCCTCCCGACACTGTGACCCCATGATGTGATTTTTTTTTAATGTCACTTGGCAATGCTGTATGCTATTTTACGTATTTATGTAAAATTGACACGTCTGTGTTTTATGGAAGAAAAAAAACAATTACCAGGCATGATTATCAGAAAGACTTACAACAATACATAACACATTTTTTGGATCAGCTGAAAAACAAACCCTCAAACATTGTCATTTTTTTTTTTTTTTTACTTTTTAAATCATTTCAAAATAAAGACTAATCATTTATTTTTTAAATTGTTGTGGATTGTTTTATCACAGCTGTTAGATGTGTAAACCCTTTAAGGGACATGAAACCCAAAGAATTCCTTTCATGATTCAGATAGAGAATATCCTTTGTTGAAAAGCATACCTAGGTAGGCTCATGAGCTGGGAACTAGTTGCTATTGGTGGCTTGTCCTTCTGGGATCACAAAGAGCAGGAAGCCTTCACCAATCAAGTGAGAGCAGGGCTTGTCAATCACCCCTGTAAGATCAGTCCAGGGTGACATCTGAGGTGAGGGAGAGATGCAGAAGCTGTGGATGCTGGCTGGAATAATAGGGCAATTCACAGCTTAATAAATTCATCTATTTCACCATTTATAACAAAACTTCCTGGAGGTACAGTATTTCTTCTGTTTAAAGAGACATTTAACCTGATTTTTTATTTTATGATTAAGATAAAACATAGCATTTGAAACAATTTTCCAATTTACTTCTATTATCTATATTACTTTGTTCTCTTGGTATCCTTTGTGGGAAAGCATACATATATAGGCTCAGGAGCTGGGAGCTAGCTGCTGATTGGTGGCTGCACATATATAACTCTTGGCTTACAAATGTGTTCAGCTAGTTCCCATTAGTAAATTGCTGCTCCTTCAACCAAGGATACAAAGATAATGAAGCAAAATATATGATAGACGTAATTTGGAAAGTTGTTTAAAAATATATGCTCTATCCGATGTCCCTTTAAGGAGACTCTGTCATCCTTACAAAAGAGCAGCAATTTAATATTTAGGCATGAAAATGTGTAAAACGTAATGTAAGTGCCATTATAGTGAAAAATGTCATGCTCCAATTCATTAGAGCATGTAAAGTTATCACTAGCGACCATGTAACTCTATTTGTTTAACTCTGTGGAGGTATTAAACACATAGTTGAAGTACTATGGGTTGGTCCACTGCTGTCGATTGATGGGTAGTCACAAGCGATAATTCAACTATGTGTTTGCAGGATTATACAAATAGATTTGTAGTATCTTTAGTGTTTAAATTTAAACTAATATAACAGTATCAGTTGTGTACTTCCTGTTGTTACATTTACAAAAGGCTCGATTTATCAAGGCCTTCTCCTCTTCTCACAAGAGAACCTGCAGTCAGGATGTATCTAGCAGCGGTCATCAGACCGCTGCTTCCCTACCCTATTCAATCTCAATTTCAATCTCCCAGGTCTTATCCGACCGGAGAGATTGACAGCTCCTGCCCCCGCGTGATAGGCTGTGCACAGCCAGGGTGCGTGATTGCACGCAAGTGCAAAATAGCTCTTGTGTGCAATGTTAAATTATGATAGCAGATTGCTGCCCGCCAGAGGAGAGCTTGGGTGGTCATGGGCGAATATATACACCCCTGTCCTCCCATGATTGATAAATTGAGCCCTTAGTATTAAATAAAAAAATGTAAAACCACACTTCCTATTAATGTTCATTGGCTTATAGGTACTTCCTACTCATAGGGTTGGCAGGTGTCCATAGTATTCCGCCAGACAGTCCAGTAAAATCTATGCAAAAATACTGAACACACTGCTATGTGGGTGATATGTGTAGCCACTGGGATAAGTCTAGGGAGGTTTAAATAACTGCTCTTACAAAGTGGTAACATTATTTGTATGTAACTGGCATCCAAGGTAACAAGATCACTGCTCAATTGGGAAATATTATATGCAATATATATATATATATATATATATATATATATATATATATAATAGTGGGGGAAAGGCTGGAACCTAAGGTAGATCTTTGGGGAGGGTCATTGTGTAACCCAGCAAACCCATTGTACTGAGTCACCTATTGCTCATCCAGTATTTTTGTGAAGGACATTAGTTGGATGTACACAACATTTGTATTACATTTAATTTAATGTTAAACCAATTTTGCAATATTAGTGCTGAACGTCCTACTACATTAAAAGCATGCTCCATATTTCCAGCACACAGACAACACACATCCATTGGCCCAAATAGTAAAAAATGTAATCAAAATGTTATACACAATAGCTGAAGTAGTGAATATGAAAAAATAGATTATAGAAAGCACAACCCTGAGCAAAACTGTTTAATAAAGAATACAAAAATTACCAACAATTTATGTAAAAAAACACAGATGTTAGGGCAAAATATTAAAACACAGCAAACACACAATCGGAAAGAAAAGGCAACAATATATAAAAACAAAGAAAGCGAAGAAACACTGAATAGCAACTACGGGGCCAATTTATCAGGTGTCTGTCTGACATGATCCGCTCAGCGGATCATGTCCGACAAACATCGCTGAATGCTGACAGCATATGCTGTCAGCATTTAACATTGCACAAGCAGTTATGGTGAACTGAAGGCTCGCGCTGAAACAGCTGCATGGGGCTGATTGACAGCTTGTTAAATCAGCCCCTGTTTGTGATAGGTGAAATTCAATCGGTATAAAACTCCCATTAATTATTGAAAATGGGAATATCTAATAGAGCTACTTTCAGTTTTACCACAAATATATTTGACATAAAAATTACACAAATCTCTTACACAGCTTGCAGCATTGGGGGAATAAAGTAGGGACACAGGAATGAGAGACAACAAAAAGCAATTCCACTTGCTCCATATTTTCTCTGATTCTCAGGCTTGAGGAAATGCCGGTGCTGGAAGATGAGTAAGGCTAATACAGCCAAAACGCGTCACATGGGTTTTACAGCGTTTTAAATGTGAACATTAAATATTATGTTTTAATCGCTTGGAAGTGCCCACCTTGCCTTTTGTTGTGGATATCTTATCTGTTGGTCAGAGCACCTCAGCATGTAGCTGTGCACATCTGAGCCTATTGTTACAGTACCAACAGGATACCAAGGTTAATACCAGATGAACAATGTCCTGCATAGGGAATCAGCAATTCACAACCAAGCCAGTTTTCAGGTTTAAAACAGAATGATATTTATTAAAAGGCTATGCCTAGTATTTATGCAGGTCTGAACCCCCCCCCCCCCCAGATGGGGGTTGAAAGGCTGTTGTACATTACATGGAGGGAACAAGCCCTTTGACATGATACAATAGGATTATATTACTTAAACACTTCAACCACAAGACACTCTTGGCCCTTCTTATCACTTAGGCGTTTTCTCTCTGGAGGTGATCAAACAATAGAATGCTTAGCACTAATTAGATTATAGCTGGAGCCAGCAACTCTGTCTTTGGAAATTAGTTTCTTAGCTAAACACAATTAACTCCTTCAGTCCTGACAGAAGGGTCTGTCACATATCTCCCCCGTTGTGGAACACTCCGGCAGACCCGGCTTGACCCTTTGGCGGGTCAACCTGGGGATGACCGGACTAGGAGGTGGTAGGCATGTCAGTTTGCCAGGACAATCCATCTGTATTCCCGTTATGAAAGAGAATTCCTGTCCATACAAAGAAGGGTTCAACTTCCTCAGTGCCCAGACTAGGGCTAAACAGTCCTTCAAAATCCCATCAGCTTCTTTACGAGTTTTCTGTACCTGCTCTTTATAGGTATCCACAATCCCTTCATACTGACATAGGGTGCCCTTGAGTTGCTGCACCTCACTATGAGCCAGCGTCAGCTTCTCCTCAAGTGTCGCTAAGTTTGTCTTTAAGGTTTCATGTCCCACTCTCAAGCTGGTGTTTTCTGCAGTCTGTCGGTGCAGCTTGTCTAGCAGAGATTCACGTTCTAAACGTGCTTTTTCATCTGCGCTCCTCTTCTCCTTCATCAGCGCATTGTAACGGGACCTCCACATATCAATAGCGGATAGAGATTTACTGAGCTCAGCGTCCTGGGGCTTAGCAGCAGGTGGGTCAGTCTCTGCTGCACGGATCTGGGCATGGGTAGTCACAGAGTTAACATCAGCGGGACCCATAGGAGCGTAGGCAGAAACAAGGGGGGCCAAGTCATTTCCAAGAAGAACATCAGCAGGTAAGTCCTTCTTGACCCCCACATTCACAGGTCTAGCGCCCACTCCCCAATCCAAATGTACCCTGGCAACAGGTAGGCTGAACACATCGCCCCTTGCTACCCTCACAGCCACAGTGTCTCCAGTGTACTGTTTCTCAGACACCAAGTTCTTTTGAAGCAAGGTCATGGTAGCACCAGTATCCCGTAGACCACTGACCTTCTTCCCATTCACTTTAACCAGTTGCCGGTTATTCCGGTGGGCAGCTTGCACAAGGTCTGCCTCATGTAGGATGCTCCAGCATTCTTGCGCCTCTACGTAGCGGGCCGCAGGCTGAGGATTACGTGGGATTCCGCCGGCAGGTCTTCTCCAGGACTGCGCTTGGTTCGCTGCGTTTAGGGGACACTCTGGTCTTTTGTGCCCTAGTTGCTTACATCCAAAGCATCGAATCGGTTGTGAGTAGCCCCGCAAATTGAACAGGGCTCTCTGAGGGTAGTTCGTGGCCGGAGGCCGTGTGGTATAGCGGTGCGCCGGGGTTTGGTAACTGGCAGCTGCTGGGGTGACTGGGGGTCTGTACTCCACTCTAGCAGGGGGCTTAGTGGTAGCAGTGTCCAGTTTGCGGGCATCCGTATACTCATCTGCCAAGCGAGCCGCTTCCTGCAGGGTGGAGGGTTTACGGTCCCGAACCCACTCTCGAACTCCTGCGGGTAACTTGTCGAAGCAATGTTCCAACAGGAATAGCTGCAGCACCTCTTCCCCAGATACGGCTTGGCACCCCGCTATCCAGTGAGCTGCTGTGCGGTGCACCTTACATGCCCACTCAAGGTAGGAATCTCCAGCTACTTTAACAGTGTCTCTGAACCGCCTCCGGTATGCCTCCGGTGTAACCGCATACCTGGAGAGCAGAGCCTCTTTTACAGTATTATAATCCCTGACTTCCTCATCTGGAATGGCCCGAAAAGCCTCTCTGGCCCGGCCGGATAATTTTCCAGATAATATCGTGACCCAGTCCTCTGCGGGTACCTTGTGTAGTGCACATTGCCTCTCAAAATCCGCAAGGTACCTATCAATCTCTCCTTCTGTTTCCAGGAAGTTTTTAAAAGCTGCAAAATTTACTTTTCTCTTTTCCATCTTAGTCAGTATTGTAATAATCCCCCTCTTCCTGAGGTTACTGGCTTGTGTAGTTGCTCTTCTGGGCGATAAGGTTCATTCCGTCGCTGCCACCAATGTTACAGTACCAACAGGATACCAAGGTTAATACCAGATGAACAATGTCCTGCATAGGGAATCAGCAATTCACAACCAAGCCAGTTTTCAGGTTTAAAACAGAATGATATTTATTAAAAGGCTATGCCTAGTATTTATGCAGGTCTGAACCCCCCCCCCCCCCCCCCCAGATGGGGGTTGAAAGGCTGTTGTACATTACATGGAGGGAACAAGCCCTTTGACATGATACAATAGGATTATATTACTTAAACACTTCAACCACAAGACACTCTTGGCCCTTCTTATCACTTAGGCGTTTTCTCTCTGGAGGTGATCAAACAATAGAATGCTTAGCACTAATTAGATTATAGCTGGAGCCAGCAACTCTGTCTTTGGAAATTAGTTTCTTAGCTAAACACAATTAACTCCTTCAGTCCTGACAGAAGGGTCTGTCACACCTATGTAGTCCCATATCATCACACTCCCACCTCTGTGCTTCACTGTTGGGACTATGCATTCACTGTAATAATCCTGGCCAGGTTCACGCCAAACCTGCTGAACCCCATCTGAGCCAAACAAATTTATCGTGGTCCTAATCTGGCCAAAAAATGTGCTTTTAATATTCATCAGTCTTCTTTTCATGCTGTTCAGCAAAGTTTAATCATGCAGTATTGATCCAAAGAGCAAGCAAGGGTTTTTTCTTGGACGCCGTCCATAGAGTTTGATAGAGTTTGACATTATGCAATGTTCTTTGCACTGCCTGAGCTGTCACAGAGACTCTAATTTCCATTGATAACCCCTGAGCCAAGTCTGAAGCACTTAACCGTCTGTTTCTAAGTGGTAGATTGTGCAAGTAGCGCATGGTCCGTTGCATCATTTTAGGAAGACTATTTAGGAGGCTATTTCTATACCTATTGAATACTGCTGTAACTGTATTTCAACTGATTTTTAGTTGGTCACTGATCTTCCTGTATCGTTTTCCATCTTTGTGAAGTCTCATAATCAGATTTTTCAATTCCTCTGGCAATTCTTTTCCATGTGAAGCCATGATACAGACATGCAGATAGATACAGCCCTTATGTCCAAAACTGAGAAAGTTCTGGTGTTCACAGGTCATTTTATAACTATATTCATGCAATTAGGCAAATTGGAAATCTTTTAATGATGTAACTTGTGTGTTAGTGATCACTAGTGTATTCACTTTTGTTGCATTAAATTGACACTGAACCCAAATTTTTTCTTTCGTGATTCAGATAGAGCATGCAATTTTAAGCAACTTTCTAGTTTACTCCGATTATCAATTTTTCTTTGTTCTCTTGCTATCTTTATTTGAAAAAGAAGGCATCTAAGCTTTTTTTGGGTTCAGAACTCTAGACAGCACTTTTTTTATTGGTGGATTCATTTATCCGCCAATCAGCAAGAACAACCTAGGTTGTTCACCAAAATGGGCCGTCATCTAAACTTTCATTCTTGCATTTCAAATAAACATACCAAGATAATGAAGAAAATTTGATAATAGGAGTAAATGGGAAAGTTGCTTAAAATTTCATGCTCTGAATCACGAAAAAAAAAAAATTTGGGTTCAGTGTCCCTGAGGCTGAAATACAATTGTTGTTGCCTAAGTGAGGATCGATTCACCTACATGCCGATGGAGAGGAGTCTTCAGCAGTACGTCTAAGACCGTGTGTTTTTTTCGCTGATCGCAACACCTCAAATCTTTCATTTCTCTACAGAGCGGAGACATAGCGAGGAACAGCTCCCTCAAAGCCCAAGTACTTTCTTACTACTATAACCTCTCGTATACACCACTGTTATTGCTACAAGTATCTGAACAATGTATGTGATATGTTAGATTCATGATAATGGATATGGGTTACATTGTTTTATGTTGGTTTTTATTTTTTACTCTTTGGGTATTTTTCTTAAGTTTTTATGTTTTCTCCCCCCCCCCCCTTTTTTTTCTCTCCCTATAGACTGTCCCTTTAACACAGAATTTCCTGTATAAATAAAAAATTGCTCAGGTTGGCTTCACAAGTGCCTTTCATGTTTACTAAGATATTAAATGCAGGACACCTGTTCCTATACTAGCAAAAACAAGGTACTTTTAAGCACTTTGCTTCCTGACATGATTCCATTAGCAAAATGCACTTTTCATGTGGCACATTTCACTTGCATTTTTACCTACATGACTAGCTTTGGTAAAAAGCATTTAAACTACATGCAGAAGGCTAAAGTAAGCTATTTCAGAACAGAGCAAGGGTTACTAACATCTGGATTTGCACACAAGAAGAAATCCGGCTATGAAAAGAGCTGAATGCCTTCTGTATTCGGCAGCTAATGAAACTGACAATGCATATGCCTACTATGTTGAAAAAATAAATAAGAAAAAGACTGTTGTGGTAATTTATTTGTAATTGTTCAAACTGGCAGAAAGTGACATATTTACCATGGCCAAAATGTACCATCTTTGCAGGCAGACAGGTTCGCAAGTAGTGAACATGTCCGTCTGCAATCACCAATTTGCGATGTTAGAGGTTACTCGTGCAATGCTTCCCCTACTCGAGCGCAACCTATTGCACTACAGCAGGGCATGTCAATGACCCTGAATGAATTAGTGTCTGGGCAATTGATCTCACTACCGCTGAGGTGGCAGAGAGGAAAAAGAAGCAGTTCCTGCTTCTTAAATATATGGCAGAAAGCTTGTTTATGCTAACCTGCTCCACATTGCCCAAAAAGCTGTGAATGTGGCTTCATAAATCTAGCCCTATGGAATTGATATATAGTTCCTGGGGATTTAAATGGACATTACTTTTGTTCTTGTCCCACACTCCCTAGTGAGCGCAAAAAGGAAATTCTGCTACCTGGGTTTTATTAAAAAATATGGCATATTGATTATACCAGCTATTGATTTAAAGCATTGCAGAAAAAAAATAGGTTACAGAATTTATAGTATGGCCTCTACTAGGGAGTATGAAACAAACACAATTTTTACACAAAAGCTGGAGGTGATTAATATACCATCAAGACAAAGCATAAGTTTGCATTAGCTATCTCTTGTTCACATATAGACTGAAATAGACAAAATGAATTAACTATCTCTTGTTCACGTATAGACTGAAATAGACAAAATGCATTAACTATCTCTTGTTCACATATAGACTGAAATAGACAAAATGCATTAACTGTCTCTTGTTCACGTATAGACTGAAATAGACAAAATGTCCCCCCCACCAAAAACAAAAAAAGTCACAAACGTCACATACTAACATTACTTGTGCAGAACACATAAGTAAACTTCATTTACTATAATTCTGAACATGAAGAAGAAAATGCAAAAAAAAATAAAATTATTTTTTCAAGATTTATTGATACATGTGCTAAACAATTGAGTCCATACCCAAGCCAGGCTACATGAATTTTCTTTTTAAGGAAATTATTTCCTTGCATCAATTCCTTTTAATACATGCTAGTATCTTAAGTATCATTCTGCCACTATATAAATCCCTGATAAGATCTCACTTTGAGATTGAAGAGTAGCTCTGGGGACCAATTTTAAAAACATAATTTATGCTTAACTGATAAATTAATTTAATTCATAGTGGTGAGAGTCCACGATCCAATACTCCTGGGAATTACTCTTCCCTGCCACTAGGAGGAGGAGGCAACTAGGAGAAGGCAAAGATTCCCAAACCCCAAGAGCTTTATAAAACCCCTCCCACCTCACTGGTAAATTGGTCTGACGTATAGCCAAGCAAAAGAAGTAGGAAATGTAATAAGAACAAGAAATTAGCAGCAGGGAAAAGAAAATAAATAAACCAAAACAACTGGTAAGCATAAATTATGTTTTCATTCATACAGGTGGTAAGAATCCACAATCCATTACTTCTGGGAACTAAAACCCAGAAAAACTAAAACCCAAGCTGTGGAGCCCACAAGTAATGAGAAATAAGGCCGGGATAAAATGAACATCTTTTTTCACAGTGACAAATAATCCACAACCCAAATAGAACACAAAAAACAGGGTGATATGCAATTAAAATGACCAACAGACAAAATCTAAAACTGAGGCCAGGCCAGCAGAGCACTGAAAATCGCTCTCAGTTCTAGAATGTTTATAGGGAGAACTGACTCCTCCCGAGTCCAAAGACCCTGAGTCCTCAATGACCCCCTAATTGCTCCCCAACCTAGAAGGCTTGCATCCGTGGTCACGATCCCCCAGGAAGGTTTGCGAAAGCAAGTTTCCTGGGAGAGGTGTTCCTGAGACAACCACCACAGAAGAGAGTTCCTTGTCGCCAGATACAAAACTATTTGCGGAGACAGATCCGCATAATCCCCGTTCCATTGCCTTAACATGCATAACTACAGAGGTCTGAGATGGAACCGAGCAAATGGAATGATGTCCATGGAAGCTACTATTAGACCAATTATTTCCATATATAGAGCCACTGACGGTCGAGGAGAGGACTGAAGGACAAGACAAGAGCCGAAGATCTTTGTTTTCTGACCTCTGTCAGAAATATCTTCATTAGTAGGGAGTCTATTATGGTCCCTAAATACACTACTCTTGTGGCTGGAATCAGAGAACTCTTTCCCAGATTCACCTTCCAACCGTGAGAGTGAAGAAAAGACAAGATCTCTGTATTACAGTTTGCTTGTTGCCTGAACCAGAATGTCATCCAGATAAGGCACTACTGCAATGCCCCAAAATCGGATCACTGCCAAAAGAGCCCCCAGTACCTCTGAGAAAATTCTGGGAGCTGTGGCAAGGCCGAATAGAAGAACCACAAACTAAAAATGATTGTCTAAGAAAGCAAGCCTTAGAAACTTGTGATGATCCCGGTGAATGGGAACATGAAGGTACGCATCCTTTAAGTCTATGGTTGTCATAAACTGACCCTCTTGAACCAAAGGAAGAATGGAACGTATAGTCTCCATCGTGAAGGACGGTACTCTGAGGAACTTGTTTAAACACTTTAGGTCTAAAATAGGTCTGAAAGTCCCCTCTTTCTTTGGAACCACAAACAGATTTGAATAAAATCCCAGACCCTGTTCCTGTAGAGGAACTGGAACTATAATTCCCAGGGCAAAAAGATCCTTAATACAATTTAAGAACGCCTCTCGATCTGGTCTACAAATAATCTTGAGAGAAGAAACTTGCCTCTGGGAGGAAAAGTCTTGAATTCGATCTTGTAAACCTGAGATACAATTTCCAGGGCCCACAGGTCTGGGACATCTCGCATCCAAAACTGAGCAAATTGAGAAAGCCTGCCCCCTACTAATTATTTCATGGATCGGGGGCCGACCCTTCATGCTGACTTGGAGTCAGCTACAGGTTTCTTAGACTGTTTCCCCTTGTTCCAAGACTGACCAGACTTCCAGGAAGACTTGGATAGTTCCTGCTTGGAAGAGAAAGCGGAGGGTTTACCTCTAAAGTTACGAAAGGAACGAAAATTACCCTGAAGCCCTTTCTGCTTATTCTTCTTATCCTGAGGAAGAAAAGATCCCTTTCCTCCTGTGATATCTGAAATAATTTCAGCCAAACCTGGCCCAAACAAGGTCTTACCCTTGTAGGGAATAGCTAATAACTTAGACTTAGAAGAAACATCCGCAGACCAGGATTTTAACCAAAGGGCTCTGCGAGCTAGAACCACAAAACCAGACATTTTTGCTCCCAGTTTAATGACCTGTAAGGAAGCATCCGTAATAAAGGAATTGGCTAACTTAAGAGCCTTAATCCTGTCATAGATCTCCTCAAGAGGAGTATCTGTCTGAATAGAATCAGACAAGGCATCAAACCAGTAAGCTGCAGCGCTGGTAACAGTAGCAATACATAACGCAGGCTGCCATTGAAGACCTTGGTGAACATACATTTTCTTTAATAATGCCTCCAATTTCTTATTCATTGGATCCTTAAAAGAACAACTATCCTCTATGGGAACAGTGGTCCTCTTAGCCAAAGTGGAAATAGCTCTTTCCACCTTAGGAACCGTTTGCCACGACTCTTTAATAGAGTCAGCTATAGGAAATATTTTCTTAAAAATAGGAGATGGAGAAAAAGGAATACCAGGTCTCTCCCACTCCCATGCAATAATCTCAGAAGCACGGTCTGGAACAGGAAATACCTCCATCACAGAGGGAACATCAAAATACTTGTTCAGCTTACTAGACTTCTTAGGGTTAAGAACGATAGTAGTATCCGAGTCAGCCAAGGTAGCCAAAACCTCCTTAAGTAACAAGAGGAGGTGTTCTAGCTTAAATCTGAAGGACACAACTTCAGCATCAGTAGAAGGAATTATACTGCGTGAATCCGAGATTTCACCCTCAAATGCACCCGAAGAATCTTTATCCTCAGACTTATGAGAGGAAATACTTTGGATTAGCCACTTCAGGATCAGAAACCTTACTTACTGATTCTTTAAACTTCCTTTTGCGTTTTCCCTGCAGCATGGGAAAAGCAGACAGCGCCTCAGTTACCGCTGAGGATACCTGGGCAGCAATATCTTGCAAAGTAACCCCAGATGGAGCATGAGAGAAAATGCAGGGCACTGCATGTGCAGATGAATAGGATTGGGACGCTTGAGGAGACAGCTGCGGCACATCTGAAACAGGAGGCTCCTGAACAGCATCCGCCTTAGCTAATGATGGCTCAGGGTCAAAAAGTATATATCTATAAGCTAAAGTTCTTTCAATACATGAAGAACAAAAAAAGTACTGGGGGTTCCACCTGGGCATCAAAACATAAGCTACAGGTAACATCCTGCACAGCCTCTTGATCCATAATACAACAAAATAAATTTAAAAAAAATAACTTTTTTTTATTTTTATCTTTTAACAAAGGATATAAGACAGAACAAAAAAACGTTCTTAAATAAATGTTCCCTTTTAATTTACCAAATCAAGAAAACATACCCCAGGCAACACTCTACACCTCAGCAGAATTGCTGAGGTGCCCTACCTGTCCTGCAACCTGCAGCAAACTGAGGAAAAAAACGATCCTGTTTGCAATCCGGATTCCAGAGAAGCAAAAACAGGAAGAAGCCTTCTAAACAGCAGAGCCATCTGAAATATACAAACCTCACTCTACAGGAAGTGAAGAAAAGCACCAAAAAAGAACTCTGACATCAAAGAATCAGAACCTCCCTAAAAGGGGCGGTCCTACAGCTGACAATGTCCCCCTGCAGTGTTTCAGCTGAATAAGTGCCAAATTTTTCCTTGCTTACATAGAAAAATAAAACTGTCACTTACCTTAATATTTATCTGTCCGGCAGTAGGACAGCTCACCTGGTTTGAGAGGATGCCATCCCTCACATGGACCTGTGGAAATACAGAAAGACTGAATAAACTTACTCAGGCTATCCAAATAGGGCAGCACATTTTTTGGGGAAAACGCAGTATGGATTGTACTCCACAAGTTCCCAATTGCTTAAAAGCCACCACTGCCCTACTGAAGAGACTGGCACGGCCTAAGGCAAGACCCTTTAGAAAGATCAGAGCAAACCTACTCTGCTTTTAAAAAAAATAAAAAAATCTTGGATTGTAGATCAGACACCAAAACTTCACCTCCTCCTTGCACCGCAGGCAAAAAGAGAATGACTGGAGGTTATGGGTAAGGGAAGTGACATATATAGCAGCTTTGCTGTAGGGCTCTTTGATTCCTCCTGCTGGCCAGGAGTGATATTTCCACTAGTAATTGATTATTCCGTGGACTCACCATATCTTAGGAAAGAAAGAAACATGTTTACAGGTCTGTCTAGGGGTATATTCACTCTTTTATGGTATTAATATGATATATTCCCCTTTCATTATCACAAGCCATACTCTACTTTGAGTCTCATTATTGCTACAGGCCTAAGCATAGGATCATTTCTACAGGAAGTGCAGAATTATTAGGCAAATGAGTATTTTGACCACATCATCCTCTTTATGCATGTTGTCTTACTCCAAGCTGTATAGGCTCGAAAGCCTACTACTAATTAAGCATATTAGGTGATGTGCATCTCTGTAATGAGAAGGGCTGTGGTCTAATGACATCAACACCCTATATCAGGTGTGCATAATTATTAGGCAACTTCCTTTCCTTTGGCAAAATGGGTCAAAAGAAGGACTTGACAGGCTCAGAAAAGTCAAAAATAGTGAGATATCTTGCAGAGGGATGCAGCACTCTTAAAATTGCAAAGCTTCTGAAGCGTGATCATCGAACAATCAAGCGTTTCATTCAAAATAGTCAACAGGGTCGCAAGAAGCGTGTGGAAAAACCAAGGCGCAAAATAACTGCCCATGAACTGAGAAAAGTCAAGCTTGCAGCTGCCAAGATGCCACTTGCCACCAGTTTGGCCATATTTCAGAGCTGCAACATCACTGGAGTGCCCAAAAGCACAAGGTGTGCAATACTCAGAGACATGGCCAAGGTAAGAAAGGCTGAAAGACGACCACCACTGAACAAGACACACAAGCTGAAACGTCAAGACTGCGCCAAGAAATATCTCAAGACTGATTTTTCTAAGGTTTGACTGATGAAATGAGAGTGAGTCTTGATGGGCCCGTGGCTGGATTGGTAAAGGGCAGAGAGCTCCAGTCCGACTCAGACGCCAGCAAGGTGGAGGTGGAGTACTGGTTTGGGCTGGTATCATCAAAGATGAGCTTGTGGGGCCTTTTCGGGTTGAGGATGGAGTCAAGCTCAACTCCCAGTCCTACTGCCAGTTTCTGGAAGACACCTTCTTCAAGCAGTGGTACAGGAAGAAGTCTGCATCCTTCAAGAAAAACATGATTTTCATGCAGGACAATGCTCCATCACACGCGTCCAAGTACTCCACAGCGTGGCTGGCAAGAAAGGGTATAAAAGAAGAAAATCTAATGACATGGCCTCCTTGTTCATCTGATCTGAACCCCATTGAGAACCTGTGGTCCATCATCAAATGTGAGATTTACAAGGAGGGAAAACAGTACACCTCTCTGAACAGTGTCTGGGAGGCTGTGGTTGCTGCTGCACGCAATGTTGATGGTGAACAGATCAAAACACTGACAGAATCCATGGATGGCAGGCTTTTGAGTGTCCTTGCAAAGAAAGGTGGCTATATTGGTCACTGATTTGTTTTTGTTTTGTTTTTGAATGTCAGAAATGTATATTTGTGAATGTTGAGATGTTATATTGGTTTCACTGGTAAAAATAAATAATTGAAATGGGTATATATTTGTTTTTTGTTAAGTTGCCTAATAATTATGCACAGTAATAGTCACCTGCACACACAGATATCCCCCTAAAATAGCTATAACTAAAAACAAACTAAAAACTACTTCCAAAACTATTCAGCTTTGATATTAATGAGTTTTTTGGGTTCATTGAGAACATGGTTGTTGTTCAATAATAAAATTAATCCTCAAAAATACAACTTGCCTAATAATTCTGCACTCCCTGTATATGCTACTACCTTGTTAGAGAGAGGTATAATCTGCCGTTATAGCAGTATACAATCTAAGGAAAGTGTGATATGTACATACAGTATATATGCTCAAGACATCTTT
This sequence comes from Bombina bombina, assembly GCF_027579735.1. Taxonomy (NCBI): domain Eukaryota; kingdom Metazoa; phylum Chordata; class Amphibia; order Anura; family Bombinatoridae; genus Bombina; species Bombina bombina. Next base: position 1,255,133,267 of record NC_069499.1, read on the forward strand.
CAATGTAGTAGCCAATTACTTGACGAGAGATAGTATACTATGTCTATGTTACTTAACATTTACAGTGTTATAATACTGGGTCTTCGGTCGGGACCTTAGAGTATAATCACCTACCCTATATCATCTACTACTAGATGTTTTTAACAGTGAAATGGTTCAGTTGCTACACATCATATAGAACATTACTCATAGTATCTTACTAGCATCAGATTGCTGTTATTATATCTCAAGCCCTTTATGTCCATTACATATAACGGATAAGTCCTATTATAATAGTCATAATACTTTAATTAGACTATGGGCTAAATTTATCAAAGCCATTCTCCAAAATAGCTCATACGAACTGATTGTCATATTCATCAAAGCACTCTGCGCCTATAATTGCGCAAATCTGAAAGAAACTTCTTCGCACTCAGCATGCATTCACCTAGGTGCACAGGCGCGCTCCCAAGTGCTACAATTTACATTAGTAATAGGCATATTTTAACAGCCGACCTACAAATATGCCCAGTTTCTTATTTATCATTGCTTTGCGCCGATAGGGAACTGCAATTTCGGCTTTAATTGCGTGTTGTATATTTCGCCATTCAGACTGAGGCGAACACCATTATAATACATGCTTTTACATTTTGTGATGCAGTACTTTCTTCTTTTAAGTAATTTTTCAAAGGCTCAGCGCCAAGAAGAGACTGTTATTGCCAGAAATTTGTGCTTCCACTGGTGCATATGGGTACCAACAGTTTTATATACAGTTGTGCTCATAAGTTTACAAACCCTGGCAGAATTTATGATTTCTTAGCCATTTTTCAGAGAATATGAATGATAACACAAAACACGAGTTGACACAAAGGGGTTTGAATGGCTATTAAAGGTAACCATCCTCACCTGTGATCTGTTTGCTTGTAATTAGTGTGTGTGTATAAAAGGTCAATGAGTCTCTGGACTCCTGACAGACCCTTGCATCTTTCATCCAGTGCTGCACTAACGTTTCTGGATTCTGAGTCATGGGGAAAGCAAAAGAATTGACAAAGGATCAGTGGGAAAAAGGTAGTTGAACTGTATAAAACAGGAAAGGGATATAAAGATATCCAAGGAGACTTGGCTGGAAGAATTATACCCTAAACAGTGAGGCAGCAGACAAGGGGGACTAGATCTAACTGGTTGTGCAGCCAGAGACCAGAAGAGACGTGAGCGGTATACTTTGCTAGCAGGGCGTCTGGTACAGAAATAACCAAGAAGCGGCCATCTTACCATCCTCGTGGCACATCATCGCCCACACAGTTCAGGCTTCTCTCTTTACTACTCCTACAGATTCCTGTGATAACCCAGAAGAGCTGAAAGCTTATCCCATTTTTCTACCTCTTGCTGCATAGTGCTCCAGGGTCTCAATACTCGACATCATGGAGGAACTTTGCAACATAATAGATGTGGCATTCAGGAACGCAGAGAGAGAGCTCCTTCATTTAATATTGGGTTGTGCCTCCTCCCGACACTCCTCTAGTGTGAAACGACTGAGCTTGGAGACAGAGTGTACAAGTGACCCTGAAGTATATGAGATGAGAAATCAGAGGGAACCACATGACTTACTGATATTAGAGGGAGCCCCGAGGGTGAAACAAGTTGAGGAGCGTCGCCCGCAAAGAGATATAATGACCCTGCAGTCTTCCGCCAGATCAGTACTTACCGGCTATCTAATTACGCCAAAAGCAGTCTGGAAATGGGGAAGAGATAGCATGCGGCTGGAGATATTCCTTCCTGAAGCTACAAACGATGGGGACCTGGAGAGCGATCTTACTGAAGAGACTAACTTGTCCCTGGGAGGTGCGCTGGATGTGCTCTCTGAGGCTGATGCAGTTTTGCTGGATCCCTCTATTTGTTCCGCCTCAAACTCTTCATACTCCCATATGCAGACCAGAATGTCCTTATACTGCTGTCTGGACAGTACAAGCAGTCGGAGTTGGCTAAGGTTCCTGCTAGGAGCGGCCTACAGCTATGTATTATAGGAACTGATCTCTACTAAATAGACTTTTACCGTAGTGGAGTTTGTTGTTGTTACCCTTTTTCTTACTCGCTTAACAGAAGTTATGTTTGCATGTATGTGTGTCAGTGTGATTGTGCGCTTAGATTATGATATATAGCATAGTTAAATGAAGGCTGGATAGTGAATATTTTGAGACCTACTTTAAATCCCACCTTTTATTGTTAGAATATAGCAGGCTGTGTACCGCATCCCCTATATTAGATATAGTTCTACAGATATTAACCATTGTTGCACTTCCCTGCTGGAACAATTCAGTTAAATCCACTAGGCAGAAGCGAGTACTGTATGTAAGGACTCTAGTTACTACATAGTCCTTAGGGGATACCTGTGTCCAATATAGAGTTATTGATTAGATAAAATGTTGTGCTAAGGGAGCATACCTCTAATCTTTGTATTTGGCCTGATGAATTATGACCAAATGTTACTATGTAAGGTCTTAAGATAAATTGTTTCGGCTACCTACTACCAACCCATACTCTGACTACTGTACTTATAGTTAACTCACCTGCTGCCTGGGTATAGGGCCCGTACCCAGGTGATGAGGTTAAAATATTATAAGATATGGGGACATAGACAACCAACTCCTTTCTAGTTATGTTATGGCCACACCTTAGGTCTACACCTACTTAAGCCTTACATACACATATATAGGATCTTTGGTTTTACACTTAAATGCAAGATTATATTATATTTATGTTGAAATTTCAGGTCAGAGACAACTGTTACTTATGTGTATACATGATTTCATTTTGTTAGTTCTGCTATGGCAGTTAAGTATGGTTTATATATATCACTAGGGTACAGACTCCATACATTTTGGTACCCCACAGGTTTCAAACCTACTCTTTTTCATTTTTGTACAGTAGTGAAACTTGATTTTTAGTGGGTCATGGAACCGCATCCTCCATAACAGTCTCCCCTTAATATATATCTGGAGGTAAAATGAAAGAGATATATTATACATATATCTCTTTGGAGATTGACGAAATTCTAGTCTGTTAATCTCCAGCTAGTTCATTGAGGATTGCTATATTTACTCAGAGTTATGTAAGTATTTGCACATATATTTGGTAGGCGAATTCCTACTTATTCATCATAAACTGAGGCTCTCAGTTATTTGTGGTACCTTCAAACTGTCCTATAGCCACCCAGCTCCTTCTTCAAATTTACAATGCCCAGATTTTAGCAGTAAGATGGAGACTTGTCTGCCCCCTACCCTGAATGATCAGATTTATCTCTATAGGCCTTGAGTTTTCCATGCTTTTCATGTTTTATAGTTTATAATGAGAAAGATAAACACCAAGATTTATATTCCTGCCTTAGCAGGTTCATGGTTATTGGAGTTTTGGCTCCGCCCTCCCCCCAATTTTTGTTTACTGAGTAAGCAAAGGAACGTAGATTCCATAGAAATTCTCCCTACTGTTTATTATATATTTGATGTAAGATAGCGGCCTTAGATATCCCCACCCTTTATTACCCCCTATGACATAAATGATCAAGCTTGTACTAGTCCCAAGCTGCTTATATTTCAAGTACTCTTGGTACCAAAGTGACTGTTTAATAATCTGAGACATAATTTGTCAGATATAAAAGAGGTCAGGAATCAAATATACAGGTTGTTTGTTATTATTCACATATGTTTATCTTTAACATTGTTTATTGCTTCTATATGATGGATGTGAATAACAGGCTCTACTTGATAATGTTATTACTATGCAGATGTATACCTATATCCATAACTGTCCTGTAAGCTTGTTTATGATTTATATGTTGTTGGACCTCAATAAAGAAAAAACTATATTACAAAAAAAAAAAATTATGCTTACCTGATAAATTTATTTCTCTTGTGGTGCATCCAGTCCACAGATTCATCCATTACTTGTGGGATATTCTCCTTCCCAACAGGAAGCTGCAAGAGGATCACCCACAGCAGAGCTGTCTATATAGCTCCTCCCCTAACTGCCACCCCCATTCATTCGACCGAAGACAAGCAAGAGAAAGGAGAAACTATAGGGTGCAGTGGTGACTGTAGTTTAAAAAATAAATAACACCTGCCTTAAAATGACAGGGCAGGCCGTGGACTGGATACACCACAAGATAAATAAATTTATCAGGTAAGGATACATTTTGTTTTCTCTTGTAAGGTGTATCCAGTCCACGGATTCATCCATTACTTGTGGGATACCAATACCAAAGCTATAGGACACGGATGAAGGGAGGGACAAGGCAGGTGCTTAAACGGAGGGCACCACTGCCTGTAAGACCTTTCTCCCAAAACCAGCCTCCGAAGAAGCAAAAGTATCAAATTTGTAGAATTTAGAAAAGGTATGAAGCGAAGAACAAGTCGCCCCCTTACAAATCTGTTCAACAGAAGCCTCATTTTTAAAAGCCCATGTGGAAGCTAATGCTCTAGTGGAATGAGCTGTAATTCTCTCAGGAGGCTGCTGGCCAGCAGTCTCGTAAGCAAAACGGATTATGCTTCTTAACCAAAAGGAAAGAGAAGTTGCCGAAGCCTTTTGGCTTCTCCTCTTTCCAGAGTAAACCACAAACAAAGCAGATGTTTGATGAAAATCTTTAGTTGCTTGTAAATAGAATTTTAAAGCACGGACCACATCAAGATTGTGTAATAGACGTTCCTTCTTTGAAGAAGGATTAGGACATAGTGAAGGAACAACAATCTCCCGATTGATATTCTTATTAGATACCACCTTAGGAAGAAACCCAGGTTTGGTACGCAACACTACCTTATCAGCATGGAAAATGAGATAAGGAGAATCACATTGTAAAGCCGATAACTCCGAAACTTGTCGAGCCGAGGAGATAGCTACCAAAAACAGAACTTTCCAAGACAACAGCTTGATATCTATGGAATGCAAAGGTTCAAATGGAACCCCTTGAAGAACTTTAAGAACTAAATTTAGACTCCATGGCGGAGCAACAAGTTTAAACACAGGCTTGATTCTAACTAAAGCCTGACAAAACGCCTGAACGTCTGGAGAATTAGCCAGACGCTTGTGCAAAAGAATAGACAGAGCAGAAATCTGTCCCTTTAAGGAACTAGCCGACAATCCCTTCTCCAATCCTTCTTGGAGAAAAGATAATATTCTAGGAATCCTGACTCCATGAGTAACCCTTGGATTCACACCAATCAAGATATTTACACCATATCTTTTGATAGATTTTCCTGGTAATCGGCTTTCGAGCCTGAATTAAGGTATCAATGACTGATTCAGAGAAACCACGCTTTGATAAAATCAAGCGTTCAATCTCCAAGCAGTCAGACGCAGAGAAATTAGGTTTGGATGGTTGAAAGGACCCTGAAGTAGAAGGTCCTGCCTCAGCGGCAGAGTCCATGGTGGACAGGATGACATATCCACCAGGTCTGCATACCAAGTCCTGCGTGGCCACGCAGGTGCTATCAAGATCACTGAAGCTCTCTCCTGCCTGATCTTGGCGATCAGACAAGGGAGCAGAGGAAACGGTGGAAACACATAAGCCAGGTTGAAGGACCAAGGCGCTGCTAGAGCATCTATCAGCGTTGCCTCGGGGTCCCTGGACCTCTGCCTATAGAATTATCTTTGAAACCTCCAACATTGCTAGGGAACTCCTTGTTCCCACCTGATGGTTGATGTAGGCTACAGTCGTGATATTGTCCGACTGAAATCTGATGAACCTGACCCCAGCAAGCTGAGGCCACGCCTGAAGAGCATTGAAAAATCGCTCTTAGTTCCAGAATGTTTATCGGAAGGAGTGCCTCCTCCTGAGTCCATGAGCCCTGAGCCTTCAGGGAGTTCCAGACTGCACCCCAGCCCAGAAGGCTGGCATCTGTCGTTACTATAGTCCAATCTGGCTTGCGGAAGCTCATCCCCTTGGACAGATGGACCTGACATAGCCACCAGAGAAGAGAATCCCTGGTTTCTTGATCCAGATTTAGTAGAGGGACAAATCTGTGTAATCCCCATTCCACTGACTGAACATGCAAAGTTGCAGCGGTCTGAGATGTAGGCGGGCAAACGGTACTATGTCCATGGCCGCTACCATTAAACCGATTACTTCCATACACTGAGCCACTGAAGGACGAGAAGTGGAATAAAGAACACTGCAAGAGTCTAGAAGTTTTGACAATCTGGCCTTCGTTAGGTAAATCTTCATTTCTACCGAATCTATTAGAGTCAATAGAAATGAAACTTTTGTTAGAGGTGATAGAGAACTCTTTTCTTCGTTCACCTTCCACCCATGGGACCTCAGAAATGCCAGAACAATGTCCATATGGGACATGGCGATTTGAAAAGTCGACGCCTGTATCAGAATGTCGTCTAAGTAAGGGGCTACTGCTATACCCCGCAGCCTTAGGACCGCTAGGAGGGACCCTAGAACCTTTGTAAAGATTCTTGGTGCCGTGGCCAACCCGAAGGGAAGAGCCACAAACTGGTAGTGCCTGTCTAGAAAGGCAAACCTGAGAAAACGATGATCTTTGTGTATCGGGATGTGAAGATAAGCATCCTTTAAGTCTATGGTAGTCATATATTGACCCTCCTGGATCATAGGAAGGATGGTTCGAATAGTCTCCATCTTGAAGGATGGGACTCTTGAGAAATTTGTTTAAGATCTTGAGATCTAAGATTGGTCTTAATGTTCCCTCTTTCTTGGGAACTACAAACAGATTTGAATAGAAGCCCTGCCCCTGTTCCTCCTGCGGAACTGGGTGGATCACTAACTAGTAGGTCTTGAACACAATGTAAGAATGCCTCTCTCTTTATCTGGTTTACAGATAAATGTGAGAGATGAAATCTCCCTTTTGGGGGAGCGGTTTTGAATTCCAGAAGATAACCCTTGGACACAATTTCCAATGCCCATGGATCCTGGACATCTCTTGCCCAAGCCTGGGCGAAGAGAGAGAGTCTGCCCCTACTAGATCCGTTTCCGGATCGGGGGCTGCTCCTTCATGCTGTCTTAGAGGCAGCAGCAGGCTTTTTGGCCTGTTTCCCCTTGTTCCAAGCCTGGGTAGGTCTCCAGACCGGCTTAGACTGGGCAAAAGTTCCCTCTTGTTTTATGTTAGAGGAAGTTGAAGCTGCGCCACTCTTGAAGTTTCGAAAGGGCCGAAAACTAGACTGTTTGGTCCTTAATTTGTTGGACCTGTCTTGAGGAAGGGCGTGACCTTTTCCTCCAGTGATGTCAGAAATGATCTCCTTCAGTCCAGGCCCGAATAGGGTCTGTCCTTTGAAGGGAATGTTGAGAAGTTTAGACTTTGAAGTCACGTCAGCTGACCAGAATTTAAGCCATAGCGCCCTACGCGCCTGAATAGCAAAACCTAAATTTTTAGCCGTTAGCTTGGTTAAATAAACAACGGCGTCAGAAACAAATGAATTGGCTAGCTTAAGGGCCTTAAGCTTGTCAATAATATCTTCCAACGGGGTTTCAACCTGTAGAGCCTCCTCTAGAGACTCAAACCAGAAAGCCGCAGCAGCAGTGACTGGGGCAATGCATGCAAGAGGCTGGAGAATAAAACCTTGTTGAATAAAAAATTTTTTAAGGTAACCCTCTAATTTTTTGTCCATTGGATCTAGAAAAGCACAACTGTCCTCGACAGGGATAGTGGTACGCTTAGCTAGAGTAGAAACTGCTCCCTCCACCTTAGGGACCATCTGCCACAAGTCCGTGTAGCGGCGTCTATGGGAAACATCTTTTTAAAAACAGGAGGGGGAGAGAACGGTACACCTGGTCTACCCCATTCCTTAGTAATAATTTCAGAAAACCTCTTAAGGATTGGAAAAACATCAGTGTAAGTAGGTACTGCATAGTATTTATCCAATGTACATAATTTCTCTGGGACTATAATAGCGTCACAGTCGTCCAGAGTTGCTAAGACCTTCCTGAGCAAGATGCGGAGGTGTTCAAGCTTAAATTTAAATGTAGACATATCAGAATCAGGTTGAAGTATCTTCCCTGAATCAGAAAAATCACCCACAGATTGAAGCTCCCCTGCTTCGGCTTCAGTACATTGTGAGGGTGTATCAGACATAGCCACTAGAGCATCAGAGAGCTCTGTATTTATTCTAGTCCCAGAGCTGTCTCGCTTTCCTTGTAATCCTGGCAGTTTAGATAATACCTCTGTAAGGGTATGACTCATAACTGCCGCCATGTCTTGTAAGGTATATGCAATGGGCGCGCTAGATGTACTTGGCGTCCCCTGAGCGGGAGTTATAGGTTCTGACACGTGGGGAGAGTTAGACGGCATAACTTCCTCCTTGTCAATTTCTTCTGGTGATACATTTTTTAAAGCCAGAATATGGTCTTTGTAATCTATAGTAAAATCTGTGCATTTGGTACACATTCTAAGAGGGGGTTCCACAATGGCTTCTAAAAATAATGAACAATGAGTTTCCTCTATGTCAGACATGTTTAAACAGACTAGTAATGAGACCAGCAAGCTTGGAAAACACTTTAATAACTGAACAAGCAAAAAATAAAAACGGTACTGTGCCTTTAAGAGAAAAAAACAATCACATAAACTGCAACACATTGAAAAAAAGCAGTAAATTCTACGAAATTTTTACAGTGTGTATAATAGACTGAAATAGCATTGCACCCACTTGCAAATGGATGATTAACACCTTAGTTTCAAAACCGGATAAAAAAAAACAATAACCGTTTTTAAACAGTCACAACCAACTGCCACAGCTCTACTGTGGCTCCTACCTGCCCATACAACGACTTTGGAAGGCACAAAAACCCTTTAGAGGGGTCCTATATGTCAGGGGACTCCTTTAGGGAAGCTGGATGTCTCAAGCTGCAAAAACTACTGCGCACTTAGGGCGCGAAAATAGGCCCCTCCCAACATGTACTCACAGTGAGAGGGCCTTAAAAAACTATCCCTAGGCAAAATCTAGTCAGCCATGTGGAAAAACTGGGCCCCAGAATAAAGTTTTATCACCATTAGTAAAAAAAGTTTATATACATCAAGCAAACGTTAAATCTATTAAGTAATGAGAGTAAATAACAAAAAAATTACCCCTTACAGCAAGCATGATACCAGTCGTTATTAAATCACTGTAATCAGGCTTACCTTAAACAAATCAGGCACTGTCAGCATTTTCTAGCTTATTATCTCTCTAGAAAAATTTAAACTGCACATACCTCAGAGCAGGTAATCCTGCACGCTATTCCCCCAGCTGAAGTTACCCATCTCTTCAGTTATGTGTGAGAACAGCAGTGGACCTTAGTTACAAACCGCTAAGATCATCAAAAACCTCACACTTTCTGCCTGAGGCCAAAATAGTACAACTCCGTTACCATTTGAAAATAATAAACTTTTGATTGAAGATAAACTACAATAATTCACCACATCTCTCTAGCTACTTCCCTTGTCGAGAGCTGCAAGAGAATGACTGGGGGTGGCAGTTAGGGGAGGAGCTATATAGACAGCTCTGCTGTGGGTGATCCTCTTGCAGCTTCCTGTTGGGAAGGAGAATATCCCACAAGTAATGGATGAATCCGTGGTCTGGATACACCTTACAAGAGAAAAAAATATTTCCAAGGAATTGAGAATGGAAATCAGCAGTGTTCAAACTTTAATCAAGAAGTGGATGAAAGGTGCAAGGGTCTGTCAGGAGTCCAGAAACTAATTGACCTTTTATACACACACACACACACATGTGCATGTTATCAAGCCAAAATCACCAGGGTATGTAAACTTTTGATCAGGGTCATTTGGGTAGTATCTGTTGTCATTATGATTTAAAAAGCCTAAACACTGTTGATTGATAATAAATGGCTTCAGCCAAACCCTAACCACGAGTGAAAGAAATTTTTTTGTGTTATCATTCATATTCTCTGAAAAATAGCCAAGAAATCATAAATTCTGCCAGGGTATGTATTTATTTTTGCGATCTTAAATGATCAACATATGTCAAAAACAGCACAGAAACATTATAGAATTATAAGCTAAATATTAACTTAAAAAAACGCTTTTTTAATAATCAAAACATGGCGGCGTAAATATTTATAGGTATGTACTGTGATAAATAGGGAGTGCCATTTTCAACCGGCGAAATTTATCATCATTACGTCCCAGCTCGCCTGCGCAAAGTTACATCTATTTTTTCTATAAATTCTCCGGAGGCGAGCTGGGGCGCAGTTACAGGTGAAGCACAACAGAGTTTGCCTAGCCTTTGATAAATCTAGCCCTATGTCCCTTCCTTTTCAGTCATGTAAACAGAAAGTCATCCCTCCTAGAACCCACCCATATATATATATATATATATATATATATATATATGACCTTCACTCACTCCCTTCATCATTGTTCTGTCATCTTAGAAGGCTCCACCCCTTCTCCCCTCCCTCTCTTCACTCAGAGCTGCTCTTGCCCACTGAACTCACCCTCCCCCTTCCCTAAATACTTTGGTCCAAGAGTGACCAAAACAAAAAGCTAAATCCCCTTGCCCCAATTTTATTAGACTAGAAAGATTCATGAGTGTTCATTATGGCAATGTGGGGAACATTTTCCTTTTTTTATAATATAAAACTGAGGTTCCATTATATCTTGTCCGAACTCTTTTCTGACATTAGTCAAGCATGTTCTGAAATTTCACTTCTATTTATTTATTTCATATTATAGATTCTTTTCTCTTCACACAGACAATTAAAATACAAGACATAGCTCTATACTTTATAGTTATAGCTTCTGCATCTCTTTAGCAACTTACCTTTTATTATATTGATAACAATTACTTGTTTATACTGTTCTACAGGAGCACAGAATCGATGTCTAAAGCTGTAACATATCTGCTTATTTGCGTGACAATGTATATCCTATTTCTGTTATTATTGTCTATAGACAAATCTTTTATGTTACATTTCTCACAACCTCAATAAAAAAAATTAAAAAATTGTATAACTAATGCATTATCTATAATGTATGAACTAATATATTAGAATTAAGTAATGCACGCATATGAATATTGTGTTATAGGCAAATGCAATTGAATTATTATGGAATATGGCTATTGCTTTATTTTATCTTTGTGAATTTACGTGTTTGTTTGTGTGAAATGAAATTATTATATTATTATTAATTATTCATATTTATTAACAACCATTTAGATTTGAATACTAACTATGAGTACATACTTTGGTAACTTATCTGGGAGGATGTTTGCTTTAAAGGGACATTAAACACTAAATACATCCTAGATAGAATGATGCATTCAAAGAAAAGATTAGTCCATGACTAACATGTAGATGTATTTTTAAAAGTTTCAATAGTTGTTTAAAAAGTGACAAAATAAGTGTAAAGTTTTAGTGTCTATAAAACACTGGGAGCTGCCATGTTGTAACTTGTGTTACCTTCTCTGCTGTGGCCAATTAGGGACAGTTATACATAGGTCATTAGAGTGTGCAGCCAATGGTTGTGCTGGATTAAACAGTGTTCTGCACTTCCATTTCTAACAGGAACTGAAAAGCTCACAATTTCAGAATGGAATTACAGGCAAATAGGAAAAAATAAATAATGAAAGTATATTGCAGAGTTGTTTTATATATACAATTTATCATTTTATATTACCAGCCCAAAGTGTTTAATGTCCCTTTAACCTTATATCATATTTGGCTTTTCAACTAATACCGTTCCTTATTTAATGTCTTTTGTACATTCATTTTGTTCTTAATTGTGTATTGCTTTTAATCTGTTTGCATTATGCACAAGGGGTTAAATGACATTAATAAGATATCATCTGTATGGTTGCTAAGTATATGAGTAAGCGTCATTAGGGGGAGCGAAACGTGTCCGACCTGTTAGCCTCTGTCAATCCTGTGGATTTTTTCATCTTTTTTGTATGAATAACGTATTTCTATTATTTCACTCCGAGTAGTGCCTATATTTTTCTTTGGACTTTATAGCATCAGTACCTTACCTCTGGAATTGTAACCATTATTTTGGCCTAATGCGTGTTTTGTACTTGCTGAAGGTCCCATCTCTTTTACACAAAAACGGCTTTGTAATTCTTAGAAAGACAAGTTTACAGCACAGTACACACACTGCCATGTACAATGGTATGTCAATGTCTGCAGCTGATGGAAAGAACAAATAATACTGCTACTGGTGTAGTAAAACACTGTAAATGTATTAATAGTAATATAAACACATATACATGATAAATACAAGCTCCCTCCTTACGTCCCACTGCTCCCATTCTGCATCAACAGCAGATGCTTACAGAGAATGACAGTTTCACTCTCTGTAACAATCAGCTATCTGGCTTCATATGGTACCGGAGCACGATCAGTGCTCCCATATCATATGAAGGCATATGCCTTCTGCCCCCTGGTTTGTGGCTCCTGCTATTTAAGATGACCGCAGGAAGCGCCACATGTGCCTCTGTAGGTAGGTACTAAGTTAACACAGCACGCAGGGCAAAGTACTGTGTGATGTAGTACCTAGATACACATGGCGCAAAGGGACATTGTACTGTAAACTTATCTCCCCTTGTTCCCAATGATTTATTTTACCTGCTAAAGTGTAATATTTTTTTTTCAGATAGCTCATTTGCCATTATTTTATTTGAACTAGCTGCTTTTGCCTTTTAAAAGGCAATGTAATATTGCAGTATCATCTATTGAAAATGTATGTATAGAAGAGGCAGAAACAGAAATCACCCCAGCAGGAGTTTGTTCTCAGTGCTTGGAATACAATGAGCTACTTGCCCATTGTAGCTCTACGTTTCCCACTGACATGTAATGGAAATTGCATCTTTAGTTTTATTATAGCAATTGAAAATTTCAATACCTAAGCATTGACCTTTGTGTATAAATAAGAGATAATATAAGCAAACCTTTGTTTATAGAGAAGGAGAGAGAGAGAATGAGACCTGCTCTTCCTGTAGGCTCAGTCCATTTAAATGGACATATTCTTGAGAATGGTAGGTTTTAAGTTTCAATGAACAAAAACAGTTTTTGTAAGTAGAAAAAAAAAAAGGAGCAATTTCCCAGACATGTAACATTTTGCAGCTGGTGTAACAAAACACTAGAAACACATTGAGGGGTGACAATTTTATAGTACAATATCCCTTTAATTTTTCAGATGTTTATAAATACTGCAAAATAAAATAAAGTGGTGGTTAATTTCCTCTAAAATTTTAGACATATACAAGTCATAGCAATGAGATTTTCTTTTTTTTTTATAAATCTACAGAAACCAGTTGGCAGCAAGATAGTGCCACCTTGTGGAAGCACTGAAGTATTAGCAAGTATAATGAATGAAGTGACATGAACAGCACACTTTCTTTTTAAATATAAAACTAAATAAAATGCAAAATGTGACTAACTGCCCTTGTAAATAACTGAGAAGAGTTTGAAAACTTAAAATATTTCTTACTTTTATAATACAATTGTAGGAGTGCAGCATAGACTCATTTAAAAAAAAATCCATAGCTTGCAAGCTGAATAAGTAGAGTACAAAAAAGTACCATCCATATACAGTCGTCTGTACATTGTCGACGGTTTCAGAGAGAACTTCACAGCCTTTTTATGAAACCATCCTGATTACTCACTCACTTGTGTAATTATAATCCCATAATAAAGTGAGCCGTAAAAAGGCAGAAAATCTGCAGTGCACTGATTTTCCATAAGAGCAAAACCTAGAAAATGGCTGAAAGATTTGCCAGCAATGCTGAACAGATAGAATTGGCAGAATCCCCATGTGTCACTTATCAATGCTACATATCATCATCTTCACTTTTATCCCTTAGACCCTCACTCTGGCGTCCTTTCCCGGTCATGTCAAGCAACGCTCGTGCTTCAGGGTCAGCATCTAGAATGCTTTTTTTGTTTTTAGCCTAAAAGATAAAACAGTAGAATTAGACTATTTATGACTGTAGAAGCCGAGACAAACAAATAAAAAATACAGAGGAATAGAGCAGACACTGACTCATCGCAGCTAACTCTGAATAATTATGTGGATTAACAATAAAAAGGATATTTTGTGCAACTGTTAGCTTGGATTTATAGAACATGGAAATTACTATTAAGCCTCTTATGGGGGGAATATTTAATGACTAAACAAAACATTGAAACATAAATTTTATTTGCAGGTAAGTACAAAGAGGTCTAATTACATATAATGTTTTTCCCTAATTGTCAGGAAAGGTTAGACTACAATATTTCCATCTGGCATTTCTGCTGGAAAGCTTTTTCAGGTATCTGTATAAAGTAATTTTGTAAAATAATTCTGTAGTTCCTTTGTGAAATAATTATGTAGTTCCTTTGCACCAAAACTTCCATCAATAAAGTTTGGGAATAAATAATGGGAATGATAGAGTAGAAATGGAAAATAGAGGTTTCAGAGGTGATTTGTGTTTCTCATTCTCCATCTTGGCAAGACTGTAGAGATATAAAATGCCATTCTAATTATACCCAAAAGGTAGCCATATTCTGGGATTCCCTTCTACATTTCAATAGTATACCTAACCAAACTCTACAGCAATGGTATACCTAACCAAACTCTACAGCAATGGTATACCTAACCAAACTCTACAGCAATGGTATACCTAACCAAATTCTACAGCAATGGTATACCTAACCAAATTCTACAGCAATGGTATACCTAACCAAATTCTACAGCAATGGTATACCTAACCAAATTCTACAGCAATGGTATACCTAACCAAATTCTACAGCAATGGTATACCTAACCAAATTCTACAGCAATGGTATACCTAAACAAACTCTACAGCAATGGTATACCTAACCAAACTCTACAGCAATGTTATACCTAACCAAATTCTACAGCAATGTTATACCTAACCAAATTCTACAGCAATGGTATACCTAACCAAATTCTACAGCAATGGTATACCTAACCAAATTCTACAGCAATGGTATACCTAACCAAATTCTACAGCAATGGTATACCTAACCAAATTCTACAGCAATGTTATACCTAACCAAATTCTACAGCAATGTTATACCTAACCAAATTCTACAGCAATGTTATACCTAACCAAATCAATGTACACGTTTCTTTCCTTCAAAAACATATGGCTATAACCAAACTAATTTGATATATATTCTCAGTTGCTACCTTATTATTAGAATTTTGTTTTAGTGGAAACAATGCTAACCAAAACTAGCAGTTTTTTAAAATGAGCAAACAGATTAGTTTCAAAATTATATTTAGGATGTGTTTTTACAATATAGTGCCACTTGGTGGTGATATAGCTAACATTTTTTGCAATATGGTGCAGCAAAACTGGAACCTTATAAAAGAAGAAGGATGTGGAAATGATAACACATTCAATTTACAATATATTGGTGTATGCTGTATCTAATTGGTTCATCAGCCATGTCCCTTCCAGGCAGGGCCGGTGTTCTATCAGATTTTGCTCCTTATTCAGAATCTGCTATCTATGAGTGTGCATGCTCTGTATGACGTAATCGCACTCCACATGTTAAAAGGGATGTGTGGAATGCGATTATATAATTAGCAGCATGTGCACTCAGAGGTAGCAGATTCTGACAAGGAAGTTGTCCTGTTCGATATTGCTGCGGCCACTAAATGTGCACATGCGCAGTACAATCACTTATAATGTGCGCAGGACGATGAAAAACAGAATTTATGTTTACCTGATAAATTACTTTCTCCAACGGTGTGTCCGGTCCACGGCGTCATCCTTACTTGTGGGATATTCTCTTCCCCAACAGGAAATGGCAAAGAGCCCAGCAAAGCTGGTCACATGATCCCTCCTAGGCTCCGCCTACCCCAGTCATTCGACCGACGTTAAGGAGGAATATTTGCATAGGAGAAACCATATGGTACCGTGGTGACTGTAGTTAAAGAAAATAAATTATCAGACCTGATTAAAAAAACCAGGGCGGGCCGTGGGCCGGACACACCCTTGGAGAAAGTAATTTATCAGGTAAACATAAATTCTGTTTTCTCCAACATAGGTGTGTCCGGTCCACGGCGTCATCCTTACTTGTGGGAACCAATACCAAAGCTTTAGGACACGGATGAAGGGAGGGAGCAAATCAGGTCACCTAAATGGAAGGCACCACGGTTTGCAAAACCTTTCTCCCAAAAATAGCCTCAGAAGAAGCAAAAGTATCAAACTTGTAAAATTTGGTAAAAGTGTGCAGTGAAGACCAAGTCGCTGCCCTACATATCTGATCAACAGAAGCCTCGTTCTTGAAGGCCCATGTGGAAGCCACAGCCCTAGTGGAATGAGCTGTGATTCTTTCGGGAGGCTGCCGTCCGGCAGTCTCGTAAGCCAATCTGATGATGCTTTTAATCCAAAAAGAGAGAGAGGTAGAAGTTGCTTTTTGACCTCTCCTTTTACCGGAATAAACAACAAACAAGGAAGATGTTTGTCTAAAATCCTTTGTAGCATCTAAATAGAATTTTAGAGCGCGAACAACATCCAAATTGTGCAACAAACGTTCCTTCTTTGAAACTGGTTTCGGACACAGAGAAGGTACGATAATCTCCTGGTTAATGTTTTTGTTAGAAACAACTTTAGGAAGAAACCCAGGTTTAGTACGTAAAACCACCTTATCTGCATGGAACACCAGATAAGGAGGAGAACACTGCAGAGCAGATAATTCTGAAACTCTTCTAGCAGAAGAAATTGCAACTAAAAACAAAACTTTCCAAGATAATAACTTAATATCAACGGAATGTAAGGGTTCAAACGGAACCCCCTGAAGAACTGAAAGAACTAAATTGAGACTCCAAGGAGGAGTCAAAGGTTTGTAAACAGGCTTAATTCTAACCAGAGCCTGAACAAAGGCTTGAACATCTGGCACAGCTGCCAGCTTTTTGTGAAGTAACACAGACAAGGCAGAAATCTGTCCCTTCAGGGAACTTGCAGATAATCCTTTTTCCAATCCTTCTTGAAGGAAGGATAGAATCTTAGGAATCTTAACCTTGTCCCAAGGGAATCCTTTAGATTCACACCAACAGATATATTTTTTCCAAATTTTGTGGTAAATCTTTCTAGTTACAGGCTTTCTGGCCTGAACAAGAGTATCTATAACAGAATCTGAGAACCCTCGCTTCGATAAGATCAAGCGTTCAATCTCCAAGCAGTCAGCTGGAGTGAAACCAGGTTCGGATGTTCGAACGGACCCTGAACAAGAAGGTCTCGTCTCAAAGGTAGCTTCCAAGCTGGAGCCGATGACATATTCACCAGATCTGCATACCAAGTCCTGCGTGGCCACGCAGGAGCTATCAAGATCACCGACGCCCTCTCCTGATTGATCCTGGCTACCAGCCTGGGGATGAGAGGAAACGGCGGGAACACATAAGCTAGTTTGAAGGTCCAAGGTGCTACTAGTGCATCCACTAGAGCCGCCTTGGGATCCCTGGATCTGGACCCGTAGCAAGGAACTTTGAAGTTCTGACGAGAGGCCATCAGATCCATGTCTGGAATGCCCCACAGCTGAGTGACTTGGGCAAAGATTTCCGGATGGAGTTCCCACTCCCCCGGATGCAATGTCTGACGACTCAGAAAATCCGCTTCCCAATTTTCCACTCCTGGGATGTGGATAGCGGACAGGTGGCAGGAGTGAGACTCCGCCCATAGAATGATTTTGGTCACTTCTTCCATCGCTAGGGAACTCCTTGTTCCCCCCTGATGGTTGATGTACGCAACAGTTGTCATGTTGTCTGATTGAAAACGTATGAACTTGGCCCTCGCTAGCTGAGGCCAAGCCTTGAGAGCATTGAATATCGCTCTCAGTTCCAGAATATTTATCGGTAGAAGAGATTCTTCCCGAGACCAAAGACCCTGAGCTTTCAGGGATCCCCAGACCGCGCCCCAGCCCATCAGACTGGCGTCGGTCGTGACAATGACCCACTCTGGTCTGCGGAATGTCATCCCTTGTGACAGGTTGTCCAGGGACAGCCACCAACGGAGTGAGTCTCTGGTCCTCTGATTTACTTGTATCTTCGGAGACAAGTCTGTATAATCCCCATTCCACTGACTGAGCATGCACAGTTGTAATGGTCTTAGATGAATGCGCGCAAAAGGAACTATGTCCATTGCCGCTACCATCAACCCGATCACTTCCATGCACTGAGCTATGGAAGGAAGAGGAACGGAATGAAGTATCCGACAAGAGTCTAGAAGCTTTGTTTTTCTGGCCTCTGTCAGAAATATCCTCATTTCTAAGGAGTCTATTATTGTTCCCAAGAAGGGAACCCTTGTTGACGGAGATAGAGAACTCTTTTCCACGTTCACTTTCCATCCGTGAGATCTGAGAAAGGCCAGGACTATGTCCGTGTGAGCCTTTGCTTGAGGAAGGGACGACGCTTGAATCAGAATGTCGTCCAAGTAAGGTACTACAGCAATGCCCCTTGGTCTTAGCACAGCTAGAAGGGACCCTAGTACCTTTGTGAAAATCCTTGGAGCAGTGGCTAATCCGAAAGGAAGCGCCACAAACTGGTAATGCTTGTCCAGGAATGCGAACCTTAGGAACCGATGATGTTCCTTGTGGATAGGAATATGTAGATACGCATCCTTTAAATCCACCGTGGTCATGAATTGACCTTCCTGGATGGAAGGAAGAATAGTTCGAATGGTTTCCATCTTGAACGATGGAACCTTGAGAAACTTGTTTAAAATCTTGAGATCTAAGATTGGTCTGAACGTTCCCTCTTTTTTGGGAACTATGAACAGATTGGAGTAGAACCCCATCCCTTGTTCTCTTAATGGAACAGGATGAATCACTCCCATTTTTAACAGGTCTTCTACACAATGTAAGAATGCCTGTCTTTTTATGTGGTCTGAAGACAACTGAGACCTGTGGAACCTCCCCCTTGGGGGAAGCCCCTTGAATTCCAGAAGATAACCTTGGGAGACTATTTCTAGCGCCCAAGGATCCAGAACATCTCTTGCCCAAGCCTGAGCGAAGAGAGAGAGTCTGCCCCCCACCAGATCCGGTCCCGGATCGGGGGCCAACATTTCATGCTGTCTTGGTAGCAGTGGCAGGTTTCTTGGCCTGCTTTCCCTTGTTCCAGCCTTGCATTGGTCTCCAAGCTGGCTTGGCTTGAGAAGTATTACCCTCTTGCTTAGAGGACGTAGCACCTTGGGCTGGTCCGTTTCTACGAAAGGGACGAAAATTAGGTTTATTTTTTGCCTTGAAAGGCCGATCCTGAGGAAGGGCGTGGCCCTTACCCCCAGTGATATCAGAGATAATCTCTTTCAAGTCAGGGCCAAACAGCGTTTTCCCCTTGAAAGGAATGTTAAGTAGCTTGTTCTTGGAAGACGCATCAGCCGACCAAGATTTCAACCAAAGCGCTCTGCGCGCCATAATAGCAAACCCAGAATTCTTAGCCGCTAACCTAGCCAATTGCAAAGTGGCGTCTAGGGTAAAAGAATTAGCCAATTTGAGAGCATTGATTCTGTCCATAATCTCCTCATAAGGAGGAGAATCACTATCGACCGCCTTTATCAGCTCATCGAACCAGAAACATGCGGCTGTAGCGACAGGGACAACGCATGAAATTGGTTGTAGAAGGTAACCCTGCTGAACAAACATCTTTTTAAGCAAACCTTCTAATTTTTTATCCATAGGATCTTTGAAAGCACAACTATCCTCTATGGGTATAGTGGTGCGTTTGTTTAAAGTGGAAACCGCTCCCTCGACCTTGGGGACTGTCTGCCATAAGTCCTTTCTGGGGTCGACCATAGGAAACAATTTTTTAAATATGGGGGGAGGGACGAAAGGAATACCGGGCCTTTCCCATTCTTTATTAACAATGTCCGCCACCCGCTTGGGTATAGGAAAAGCTTCTGGGAGCCCCGGCACCTCTAGGAACTTGTCCATTTTACATAGTTTCTCTGGGATGACCAACTTGTCACAATCATCCAGAGTGGATAATACCTCCTTAAGCAGAATGCGGAGATGTTCCAACTTAAATTTAAATGTAATCACATCAGGTTCAGCTTGTTGAGAAATGTTCCCTGAATCAGTAATTTCTCCCTCAGACAAAACCTCCCTGGCCCCATCAGACTGGGTTAGGGGCCCTTCAGAAACATTATTATCAGCGTCGTCATGCTCTTCAGTATCTAAAACAGAGCAGTCGCGCTTACGCTGATAAGTGTTCATTTTGGCTAAAATGTTTTTGACAGAATTATCCATTACAGCCGTTAATTGTTGCATAGTAAGGAGTATTGGCGCGCTAGATGTACTAGGGGCCTCCTGAGTGGGCAAGACTCGTGTAGACGAAGGAGGGAATGATGCAGTACCATGCTTACTCCCCTCACTTGAGGAATCATCTTGGGCATCATTGTCATTGTCACATAAATCACATTTATTTAAATGAATAGGAATTCTGGCTTCCCCACATTCAGAACACAGTCTATCTGGTAGTTCAGACATGTTAAACAGGCATAAACTTGATAACAAAGTACAAAAAACGTTTTAAAATAAAACCGTTACTGTCACTTTAAATTTTAAACTGAACACGCTTTATTACTGCAATTGCGAAAAAACATGAAGGAATTGTTCAAAATTCACCAAATTTTCACCACAGTGTCTTAAAGCCTTAAAAGTATTGCACACCAAATTTGGAAGCTTTAACCCTTAAAATAACGGAACCGGAGCCGTTTTGAACTTTAACCCCTTTACAGTCCCTGGTATCTGCTTTGCTGAGACCCAACCAAGCCCAAAGGGGAATACGATACCAAATGACGCCTTCAGAAAGTCTTTTCTAGTATCAGAGCTCCTCTCACATGCGACTGCATGCCATGCCTCTCAAAAACAAGTGCGCAACACCGGCGCGAAAATGAGGCTCTGCCTATGCTTTGGGAAAGCCCCTAAAGAATAAGGTGTCTAAAACAGTGCCTGCCGATATTATTATATCAAAATACCCAAATAAAATGATTCCTCAAGGCTAAATATGTGTTAATAATGAATCGATTTAGCCCAGAAAAAGTCTACAGTCTTAATAAGCCCTTGTGAAGCCCTTATTTACGATCGTAATAAACATGGCTTACCGGATCCCATAGGGAAAATGACAGCTTCCAGCATTACATCGTCTTGTTAGAATGTGTAATACCTCAAGCAGCAAGAGACTGCTCACTGTTCCCCCAACTGAAGTTAATTGCTCTCAACAGTCCTGTGTGGAACAGCCATGGATTTTAGTGACGGTTGCTAAAATCATTTTCCTCATACAAACAGAAATCTTCATCTCTTTTCTGTTTCTGAGTAAATAGTACATACCAGCACTATTTCAAAATAACAAACTCTTGATTGAATAATAAAAACTACAGTTAAACACTAAAAAACTCTAAGCCATCTCCGTGGAGATGTTGCCTGTACAACGGCAAAGAGAATGACTGGGGTAGGCGGAGCCTAGGAGGGATCATGTGACCAGCTTTGCTGGGCTCTTTGCCATTTCCTGTTGGGGAAGAGAATATCCCACAAGTAAGGATGACGCCGTGGACCGGACACACCTATGTTGGAGAAACGTGTCTTGCACACACAAATACATATATATACACATATATATATTATACACAGTGTATATATATATATATATATATATATATATATATATATATATATATACACACACACACACACAAATACAATATGTTTTTTTAGCACACCTAAAAAGCAGGAGTTAAAGCAGGAATGATTCAGCCCTCCGTGGTAAAAGAACTGTAGTGTTAGGACCAGTCTATATTGGGACACCTTTTAAGTGGTGACTGGCTAAGCAAAATACGGCCATATTGTGTGACTAAGATCCCAATTTTATTTAAAAAGAATAGTTGTTTGCAGGCATTTCTTTGCAGCAGTTTAAAGAATATGTTGTGCTTTTGATAATGGAGGTATGCCAATACCGTTTTGTATATATATGTCCTCCAAAAAGAGATAAGCACAGTCTTACATTACCACAACTGCCAGGGCGCACTTCACATGTATGTTTCCTTGTTTTCAAGAAGACACTCACTGGTCTTTAGTGAAAAACAACTTTTAATTCATATAAAAAAGCAAGCACATCCATAAAGTTTCAATGTCGTTATGACATATTTATCAAATGTTCTGCCAGTATCAACAATATAGAACAATCATGTTCCCAAAGTAGAGAAAATCTACTTTGGGAACATGATTGTTCTATATTGTTGATACTGGCAGAACATTTGATAAAGATGTCATAACGACATCGAAACGTTATGGATGTACTTGCTTTTTGATATGAATTAAAAGTTGTTTTTCACTAAAGACCAGTGAGTGCCTTCTTGCAAACAAGGAAACGTGTGTGTGTATATATATATATATATATATATATATATATATATACACATACATACATATACATATATATATATATACATACACACACATACATACATATATACATACATACATAGCTAGATAGATATAGATAGATATCAAAATAACAAGAGTATTGCATTGTGCAATGATACTTTTTTATTGGACTAACTATACATTTATAAGTTGAAACACTCAAAATCAATCCTTGGATTGATAAATTGTACACCTGGATAGCACTCTTTCCCCAATCTGGGGTGGCAAGATTTGGGCACAGACTGGATAACTCGGAGTGGGAGTGCTGGGGGGTATTAAAATATAACCTTTATTATGAAATTTAAAATAAAAACCAAAAACACACACAAACGAATTTCTACATATATACAATATTAAAAACACAGGATTTGGTCGGATTTATTTCAATCCAATGTTTCCTATTAGAATCAAGTAGTAATACCTTAGGTTTTATATTGTTTATTATGAGTTGTTTTTTTCAGTTAAGGCCTGTATTAGTCTGATTGGCGTATATAATACGTAGTATTTATAGACCTTATACTGCTGTATTAATAAATCTATTATTCTTTGTCTAATTGATCTATGTTACAGTCGGTCTTGTCTTCCTAAGTTCTTAGTTGAGCATACAAGTAATAGTGCAATTTTGTAGGGACTGATTTAAAGTGATATGCGACAGAATCTAGTTTTTCGTATTATAAATATTGACGTTGTAAATTAAATATCACTGTTATTCTAAAAAATGATTTTTTGGAATGTTGGATGTTGGTTGAGTGATGTTCTAGATTTAGAACTCTACTTATGGTGGTCAGCTGATTCTTTGGCTAGCAGCTACTATCTGAATATATTACAAGCTGTGCCCGATATATTCCCAGGCTGTTAGATTGAACCACGGTAACTGCTGTCTAAATATGCTAGCACAGTGGCCTAATATCTTGCCAGATTGTCATACTGTGTTCTCAAGCGCTTAGCAAAGTATATAAATAGTTAATATAAGATCTCTTACACTATTACTGTTGGTTTCACTTAGTACAAAGTGCTTGTATATAGTTTCTCAAAATAATTGATTACATCCTGTATTTAGTAAGAGTGTTCTTTGTTGTTCTTATATGGAAGTCTGAGTAGATTGCTGAAAATCATCTTAATGAAATTAACTATTTGTGTCAAACAAAATATTTTATTTTGGTCTTCCTTGTAATTTTGCTAGTTGGCGTGGCAATGTGCTTAGGCAAAGTTTTTAATGTTATGTTGTCATTGGCTCATCTATATGAATAATGTTATGTGACAGACTGTTCTTAGACTGCTAGTTTAGATGTACCAGTAATACCACTTTGATCGTTCAACACTCCTTAAATTAACTTTACTTATAAATTGTAATCAACATTGAATTTGCTTAAAACGGATATTCTCAATATCTATTGATCCAGAATGGGTCTGGTATTACTGCTGATTTTGACGTTTTTTCTGTTCAATACTAGTGTTCCCTACATTGGCTGTAGTATATATTGAATATGTGTGTTCACAAAAAGCCTTAGAAAACAAAAATGCCGATATTGGCACTACAACTTAGAGTTGAATTATGTTTTGTATTTTACCACCACTGGATAATTTTAGCATTAGAAAAGATACAATCTGACATTGTTACAAAATATAGCCATCTGGTAGTATCAAATTACTTTGTTATACCGACTCTAACTAAGTTGTTCTAAGTTGATATAAATACGGCTTGCAGCTTGGCGTTTTTTTGTGTTTATAAACTATTGGGTATTACATAAGTATACAATAATCTGCATCGAGTGAAATTTTGGCCGCGCCGTACCCTTTGAAAAAGCCACGTTAGTGGCGAAACATGTTAGGGAAATGTTTGTTATGAATGCCTCCTAACATTTTTTTAATAGCAGGATATTTTGTCTTTAATTTAACAACAAAAGTAGCAGTATCTATGAGTCGAGTTAACAATCCCTGAAACAGGGTTTAATTCAATACCGTATATTCTGCTGTAATCTTAATCGGCAATCACAGTGAGGTATTGTTAAAAGTATACTAGCACGGGAAGAGGGGAGCTAAATATTACACCCCAATACCCAATAGTTTATAAACACAAAAAAACGCCAAGCTGCAAGCCGTATTTATATCAACTTAGAACAACTTAGTTAGAGTCGGTATAACAAAGTAATTTGATACTACCAGATGGCTATATTTTGTAACAATGTCAGATTGTATCTTTTCTAATGCTAAAATTATCCAGTGGTGGTAAAATACAAAACATAATTCAACTCTAAGTTGTAGTGCCAATATCGGCATTTTTGTTTTCTAAGGCTTTTTGTGAACACACATATTCAATATATACTACAGCCAATGTAGGGAACACTAGTATTGAACAGAAAAAACGTCAAAATCAGCAGTAATACCAGACCCATTCTGGATCAATAGATATTGAGAATATCCGTTTTAAGCAAATTCAATGTTGATTACAATTTATAAGTAAAGTTAATTTAAGGAGTGTTGAACGATCAAAGTGGTATTACTGGTACATCTAAACTAGCAGTCTAAGAACAGTCTGTCACATAACATTATTCATATAGATGAGCCAATGACAACATAACATTAAAAACTTTGCCTAAGCACATTGCCACGCCAACTAGCAAAATTACAAGGAAGACCAAAATAAAATATTTTGTTTGACACAAATAGTTAATTTCATTAAGATGATTTTCAGCAATCTACTCAGACTTTCATATAAGAACAACAAAGAACACTCTTACTAAATACAGGATGTAATCAATTATTTTGAGAAACTATATACAAGCACTTTGTACTAAGTGAAACCAACAGTAATAGTGTAAGAGATCTTATATTAACTATTTATATACTTTGCTAAGCGCTTGAGAACACAGTATGACAATCTGGCAAGATATTAGGCCACTGTGCTAGCATATTTAGACAGCAGTTACCGTGGTTCAATCTAACAGCCTGGGAATATATCGGGCACAGCTTGTAATATATTCAGATAGTAGCTGCTAGCCAAAGAATCAGCTGACCACCATAAGTAGAGTTCTAAATCTAGAACATCACTCAACCAACATCCAACATTCCAAAAAATCATTTTTTAGAATAACAGTGATATTTAATTTACAACGTCAATATTTATAATACGAAAAACTAGACTGTCGCATATCACTTTAAATCAGTCCCTACAAAATTGCACTATTACTTGTATGCTCAACTAAGAACTTAGGAAGACAAGACCGACTGTAACATAGATCAATTAGACAAAGAATAATAGATTTATTAATAAAGCAGTATAAGGTCTATAAATACTACGTATTATATACGCCAATCAGACTAATACAGGCCTTAACTGAAAAAAACAACTCATAATAAACAATATAAAACCTAAGGTATTACTACTTGATTCTAATAGGAAACATTGGATTGAAATAAATCCGACCAAATCCTGTGTTTTTAATATTGTATATATGTAGAAATTCGTTTGTGTGTGTTTTTGGTTTTTATTTTAAATTTCATAATAAAGGTTATATTTTAATACCCCCCAGCACTCCCACTCAGAGTTATCCAGTCTGTGCCCAAATCTTGCCACCCCAGATTGGGGAAAGAGTGCTATCCAGGTGTACAATTTATCAATTCAAGGATTGATTTTGAGTGTTTCAGTATACAAGTACACAGCACCTCAGCCATATTGCAATTAAGCCAGAATCACAGATACTAATTTATATATATCTTATTTCTAAATCCAGAGATTTTTAGGCTACCCCAATCTCCTACTATCAGCAGTGCCATTAGTACTTTTGTTGACATTTATAAGTTGACAAGCTTTCGGAAGAGTTCCTTCCTTTATCAAGTCTAAAGCAATACTGACCAATTCAATGGAATTTACAGATTATATCTTAAAACACGGAATAACTAAGACGACAGAAAGTGCAGGGAGAGGAGGAGGGGGCTTAGGTAACAGGCAGACAGTGTCCAGTGTAGGAGAACAGACGGGAAACATATAGCTTTACATAGAGAATATACTGACATAAAGTTATATATCAACATTGAATCAATATCTATAAAGATGTGAAATTGTATATACAGGGGGAATACAAAAGTTAAAAAAAGACAAAAGTGTGGAAAAAGGCTTACCTGTGTACCTATGTATAAAGAATGTGGAATATACAATGTAATTGACTAAATGAAAGTACATTACAAAAAAACAGAATTTATGCTTACCTGATAAATTACTTTCTCTTGCGGTGTATCCAGTCCCCTGATTCATCCTTACTTGTGGGATATTCTCATTCCCCACAGGAAGTGGCAAAGAGAGCACACAGCAGAGCTGTCCATAAAGCTCCCCCTCTAGCTCCACCCCCCAGTCATTCAACCAAAGGTTAGGAGAAAAGGAGAAACTATAGGGTGCAGTGGTGACTGTAGTTTAGACCAAACATTTTTTAACCTGACTTAAATGCCAGGGCGGGCCGTGGACTGGATACACCGCAAGAGAAAGTAATTTATCAAAAAGAACAAGGGGATATGGGAACGCGCTGTACAAAACAGCATATGAGAGGTAAAGAACTATATAAGGAATGTGGATTACATAAGAGTATAATAAAAAAGTTTATATTTGTTTATAATTGTATTACAATAAGCGATGCCGGCATCCAGGGCCGCCATCAGGGGGTGACAGGGGTGACTCCTGTCAGGGGCCCAATGGGCTAGGGGGGCCCCATGAGGAAAGAACTAAAAAAAATAAAAAAATAAATTAAATTTTGGCAGCCACCAGTGGGTACTACAGCAGAGTGCTAATTGAGCATGGGAAATGTTATTACAATGAGTAAAGTATTAGCATTTGAGAGGATTTCTGAGTGTACACTAAACCACTATGCACAGTGTGAGACAGACTTGGCACTTTGTTTGTAGAGTGTGTGCCTGAGTCAGACGGCTGATCACTTTCATTTGCAGAGGAGGTAGGAATTACTTAGCAAATGTTTTTTATTTCTTTGTGCAATTTAAGATTGTAACTTCAGTGTGGTAGTAGTTGTATGGTGGGGCCAGGGGTTAATAAAAACACATTTTTTAGCAGCAGTGTATTTATGATTATTTGACAATGCTGTAGAAATTCTATATTTAAAACCATGCAGAAATGTTTCCTCCTCAATACACAAATGATATATATTACATTCCAGTTTACTGCCCCTTTATGCAAGGACTTTCCAGATACAAGGAGGCATTTTATCTAAGATTTTTACATCTGCATAACATGTTATACTCTCAGACTAAGATTGCTCAGTGTTGGAAATGAGACAAGTTAACTTAAAACTGTTCAGTTTACTCTACAGCTGACTTAATTTTGAAATGCATACCAACAATCTTAAATCCTGCATTTAACCAGATCTAATGGCATGAGTACCACAGCTTATGGTTCCACCAAGACCATATAGAGTACAGCATTTTCAAAATCCACAAGTACAGCTGACAGATGGGAACATTTGTACACTATATTTGAAGTGGTGCTCTTGGTTTGGGAAAATGGAGAAAATATCAAACAAACATATGTCAACCTTTTAAAAATACTTTTCTTCATCTAGCCATCTACCCAGATCATTAATGTACAATTTTGAATTCACAGAATTATTTTTGTTTGCACATTTACAAATATGATTCTTTAAAAAGTGATCTCTTAATTTCTGCATTTTTTTATCATGCATGTCACACACTGTTGATTTAGGGGATGCAAGGTGCATAAATGTTTCCTACTGTGAGTGTTTCTGTGGGTGTCTGTGTTTATGTCTTTGTGCTTTTGTTTGTGTCTCTATGAGTGTGTATGTATTTTTTTTCTGTTGGTATCTCTGTGAGGGTGGGTGTGTATGTCTTTGTGCATTTTCTGTGGATGTCTGTGAGGGTGTGTGCATATGTCTTTGAGCTTTTTCTATGGGTGTCTCTGTGAGGGTGTGTGTGTGTTTGTCTTTGTGTATTTTCTCTTGATGCCTCTGTGAGGGTGGGTGTGTATGTCTGTGTTTTCTGTGGATGTCTCTGTGAGGGTGTGTGTGTGTGTGTGTGTATGTATGTCTGTGTTTTCTGTGGATGTCTCTGTGAGGGTGTGTATTTTCTGTGGGTGTCTCTGTGAGGTTGTGTGTATCTCTTTGTGTGTTTTCTGTGGATGTCTCTATGAGGGTGTGTATGTATGTCTTTCTGTGTTTTTTGTGGGTGTCTCTGTGTGTGTGTGTGTATGTCTTTGTGTGTTTTCTGAGGCTGTCTCTGTTGGTGTTTCCTTGGGTGTATGTGCAAGTTTGAGTTTGTGTGTGTGTGTCCATTGTCTGTTCATTTTTAGGACATTTTGATCTCACTACTGATTATTCACATCTTTCTACAGACTTTGAGACTAATGAGACCTTTCCAGAAGTCACCAATCTACCATTTAACCTTTAAATTATTGTTTAGGCAGTTCAGGGCCCTTCCTTTCAGCCACTGCATGCTGTTGTCATCATTTACTTGGTATCTTCCTTTACAAAAAGATAATCAGAACTCCATATTTTGTTTTCTAAATCTCCTTTTTTTACAAAACTGTAGTTTACCTCATTATTTGTCAGGTCAATGTAAACCAGTGCTAAGTGTCTGTTTGGGTGTCTGTGTCTGAGTTTCTTTGCGTGTTTGCTAGAGTGTCTATATGTGAATTCTTATGTGTATGTTTCAGTGTATGTTAATACCTTTACAACATTTCCAAGTTTAAATAGACACTTAAGAATAAAGTGCATATACGTTTTAGTCACTTGGTCAAAAATTGCACTTGTCAAAGGAGGGGGGGGGGGGGGCTGATCAATGGTTAAGTCAGGGGCCCCAAAATTTCTAGTGGCGGCCCTGCCGGCATCTGTTACAAAGTAAAATAGTACAATTAAAATAGGATAAGAATCAACATAAAATATAAAACATCAGTGTGTAGTGCTGTAAGTAACTATAAAAATAATAATATGTTGCAAAGTAACACAATGTTAAAATTTAAACAGAGTCAATGTTACCATCCTTTCACAATCAGGCCAGTGATTAGAGTGTCTGATCCAGCTGTTTATATGAATGCAGGTATGACTTGGAAAATTCCCTCTGCGTTGTTTTTAAAACAGCGAAAAACTTGCAAGAATCCTCTGGCTTGTATCCAATGACTGTGAGTTAAATTTCAAAGACACATTCACAGCCGTATTTGCGGGATGTCCCGTGCTGTGGACCGGTTCCGGTCAGGAGGTCAAAGTGCAGGAGTAATGATAAGCAACGACAGACTTTGTTTCTTTGAAGTAAAAATGAATCAGACTGCTTTTAACAAATGTGGGTCATGGGTGGGAATTACGCATATAGAGTCAATTCATATATCAAAGAGGCTCAATGCACCGCACCTACCGCATATGTAAGTCAAGCAGTTGTATTGCAAGTGAAGTTTGTAACAGTGTCCATATTATTCAGATTCCAGTGCTGGACAGAAGAAAGTAGATCATGGGTATGATGGTATTTCCAGGAAAAAACAACTCTGTGAATTAGAGTTGGTCTCAACCACCTTACCTACTACTTAATTTCACAAGTTATGAGCAAATTTCTACGCGTTTCAGCCTAGTCAGGCCTTTATCAAGATCTTGATAAAGGCCTGACTAGGCTGAAACGCGTAGAAATTTTGTTCATAACTTGTGAAATTAAGTAGTAGGTAAGGTGGTTGAGACCAACTCTAATTCACAGAGTTGTTTTTTCTTGGAAATACCATCATACGCATGATCTACTTTCTTCTGTCCAGCACTGGAATCTGAATAATATGGACACTGTTACAAACTTCACTTGCAATACAACTGCTTGACTTACATATGCGGTAGGTGCGGTGCATTGAGCCTCTTTAATATATGAATTGACTCTATATGCGTAATTCCCACCCATGACCCACATTTGTTAAAAGCAGTCGGATTCATTTTTACTTCAAAGAAACAAAGTCTGTCGTTGCTTATCATTACTCCTGCACTTTGACCTCCTGACCGGAACCGGTCCACAGCACGGGACATCCCGCAAATACGGCTGTGAATGTGTCTTTGAAATTTAACTCACAGTCATTGGATACAAGCCAGAAGATTCTTGCAAGTTTTTCGCTGTTTTAAAAACAACGCAGAGGGAATTTTCCAAGTCATACCTGCATTCATATAAACAGCTGGATCAGACACTCTAATCACTGGCCTGATTGTGAAAGGACGGGAAAATTGACAATGACATTTAAATTTTAACATTGTGTTACTTTGCAACATATTATTTTTATAGTTACTTACAGCACTACACACTGATGTTTTATATTTTATGTTGATTCTTATCCTATTTTAATTGTACTATTTTACTTTGTAACAGATGCCGGCATCGCTTATTGTAATACAATTATAAACAAATATAAACTTTTTTATTATACTCTTGTGTAATCCACATTCCTTATATAGTTCTTTACCTCTCATATGCTGTTTTGTACAGCGCGTTCCCATATCCCCTTGTTCTTTTTCTATTTTGGTTTGATGTTAGGAGGTACACTTACCTTTTGGGAACAGCATTTGAGATTTGAGCGTTGTATCTTATACATACCCTGTTGTTTTGATTAAAGTAATTTATCAAGTAAGCATAAATTCTGTTTTCTCTTGCAAGGTGTATCCAGTCCACGGATTCATCCTTACTTGTGGGATACCAATACCAAAGCTTTAGGACACGGATGAAGGGAGGGAACAAGACAGGTAACCTAAACAGAAGGCACCACTGCTTGCAAAACCTTTCTCCCAAAAATAGCCTCCGAAGAAGCAAAAGTATCGAATTTGTAAAATTTGGCAAAAGTATGCAGTGAAGACCAAGTCGCTGCCTTACAAATCTGTTCAACAGAAGCCTCATTCTTGAAAGCCCATGTGGAAGCCACTGCTCTGGTAGAATGAGCGGTAATTCGTTCAGGAGGCTGCTGTCCAGCAGTCTCATAAGCCAATCGGATGATGCTTTTCAGCCAGAAGGAAAGAGAGGTAGCAGTCGCTTTCTGACCTCTCCTTTTACCAGAATAGACAACAAACAAGGATGATGTTTGTCTGAAATCTTTAGTTGCTTTCAAATAGAATTTTAAAGCACGAACCACATCAAGATTGTGTAATAATCGTTCCTTCTTTGAAGATGGATTAGGACACAGAGAGGGAACAATGATTTCCTGGTTAATATTCTTATTAGAAACAACTTTAGGAAGAAAACCAGGTTTGTTACGCAAAACTACTTTATCTGCATGGAATACCAGATAGGGTGAATTACACTGCAAAGCAGACAATTCTGAAACTCTTCGAGCAGAAAATATATCTACCAAAAACAAAACTTTCCAAGATAATAACTTAATATCTATGGAATGTAAAGGTTCAAACGGAACCCCTTGAAGAACTGAAAGAACTAAATTTAAACTCCATGGCGGAGCCACAGGTTTATAGACAGGCTTGATTCTGACAAAAGCCTGAGCAAACGCTTGAACGTCTGGCACCTCTGCCAGACGCTTGTGTAAAAGGATAGACAGAGCAGATATCTGTCCCTTTAAGGAACTAGCTGACAAACCTTTCTACAATCCTTCTTGGAGAAAGGACAATATCCTGGGAATCCTAATCTTACTCCACGAGTAACCCTTGGATTCACACCAACAAAGATATTTCCGCCATATCTTATGGTAAATTTTCCTGGTGACAGGCTTTCTAGCCTGGATCAGAGTATCTATAACTGATTCAGAGAACCCACGCTTAGATAGAATTAAGTGTTCAATCTCCAAGCAGTCAGCCGCAGAGCAACTAGATTTGGATGCTTGAATGGACCCTGTATTAGAAGATCCTGCCTCGTTGGCAGTGTCCATGGTGGAACAGATGACATGTCCACTAGTTCTGCATACCAAGTCCTGCGTGGCCACGCAGGCGCTATCAGAATTACCGAAGCCTTCTCCTGTTTGATTCTGGCTACCAGACGAGGGAGAAGAGGAAACGGTGGAAAGACATAAGCCAGATTGAAGGACCAAGGCACTACTAGAGCATCTATCAATGCCGCCTTGGGGTCCCTGGACCTGGATCCGTAGAGATGAAGTTTGGCGTTCTGACAGGATGCCATCAGATCCAACTCTGGAATGCCCCATAGCTGGGTCAGCTGAGAAAAAACCTCCGGGTGGAGTTCCCACTCCCCCGGGTGAAAAGTCTGACGACTTAGAAAATCCGCCTCCCAGTTGTCTACTCCTGGGATTTGAATTGCTGATAGATGTCAGGAGTGATCCTCCGCCCACCTGATTATTTTGGTTACTTCCTTCATCACTAGGAAACTCTTTGTTCCCCCCTGATGATTGATGTACGCTACAGTCGTAATGTTGTCCGACTGAAAACTGATGAATTTGGCCGCCGCTAGTTGAGGCCATGCCTGAAGCGTGTTGAATATCGCTCTCAGTTCCAAAATATTTATCGGGAGAAGAGACTCTTCCCGAGACCATAAGCCTTGAGCTTTCAGGGAGTCCCAGACCGCACCCCAGCCTAACAGACTGGCGTCGGTCGTAACAATGATCCACTCCGGTCTTCGGAAGCATAGTCCCTGAGACAGGTGATCCTGAGACAACCACCAGAGAAGGGAATCTCTGGTTTCCTGGTCCAGTTGTATTTGAAGAGACAAATCTGCATAATCTCCATTCCACTGTTTGAGCATGCACAGTTGCAGTGGTCTGAGATGTATTTGAGCAAAAGGGACTACGTCCATTGCCGCTACCATTAAACCGATTACCTCCATGCACTGAGCTACAGATGGCCGAGGAAGAACTCGGCAAGTAGTTAAAAGCTTTAACTTTCTGACCTCCGTCAGAAATATTTTCATTTCTACCGAGTCTATTAGTGTTCCCAGGAAGGTAACCCTTGTGAGCTGGGACAGAGAACTTTTTTCGATGTTCACCTTCCACCCGTGAGACCTTAGAAAGGCCAGAACAATCACTGTGTGAGCCTTGGCTCTGGGAAAAGACAACACCTGTATTAAGATGTCGTCCAGATAAGGTGCTACTGCAATGCCCCGCGGTCTTAGTACCGCCAGAAGGGACCCTAGCACCTTTGTGAAAATTCTGGGAGCAGTGGCCAAACCGAAAGGAAGGGCCACGAACTGGTAATGCTTGTCCAGAAAAGCGAACCTTAGGAACTGATGATGATCTTTGTGGATAGGAATATGCAGGTACGCATCCTTTAGATCTACGGTAGTCATATATTGACCTTCCTGGATCATAGGTAAGATTGTTCGAATGGTCTCCATCTTGAATGATGGAACTCTGAGAAATTTGTTTAGAAATTTTAAATCCAGGATTGGCCTGAAAGTTCCTTCCTTTTTGGGAACCACAAACAGGTTTCAGTAAAAGCCCAGTCCTTGTTCTGTAATTGTAACTGGATATATCACTTCCATCTTGAGTAGATCTTCTACACAGCATAAGAACGCCTCTTTCTTTGTCTGGTCTGTAGACAGACGAGAAATGTGGAACCTTCCCCTTGGAGGGGAATCCTTGAATTCTAGAAGATATCCCTGAGTAACAATCTCTAATGTCCAGGGATCGTGAACATCTCTTGCCCAAGCCTGAGCGAAGAGAGAGAGTCTGCCCCCTACCAGATCCGGTCCCGGATCGGGGGCTACCCCTTCATGCTGTCTTAGTAGCAGCTGCAGGCTTCTTGGCCTGTTTACACTTGTTCCAGCCCTGCAAAGGCTTCCAGGTTGCCTTGGGCTGTGAAGCGTTACCCTCTTGCTTTGCGGCTGCAGAGGTTGAAGCAGGACCGCTCCTGAAGTTGCGAAAGGAACGAAAATTAGCCTTGTTTTTAGCCTTAAAAGGCCTATCTTGCGGGAGAGCATGGCCCTTTCCCCCGGTGATATCCGAAATAATCTCTTTCAACTCTGGCCCGAAAAGGGTCTTTCCCTTGAAAGGGATATTTAGCAATTTTGATTTGGACGACACGTCGGCCGACCATGACTTGAGCCAAAGCGCTCTGTGCGCCATAATGGCGAAAGCAGAATTTTTGCCGCTAATTTAGCTAATTGCAAAGCGGCATTTGTGATAAAAAAATTAGAAAGTTTTAGAGCATTAATTCTATCCATGACTTCGTCATATGAGGTCTCCCTCTGGAGCGACTCCTCCAGCGCCTCAAACCAAAAAGCTGCTGCAGTAGTTACAGGAATAATGCAGGCAATAGGTTGGAGATGGAAACCTTGTTGAACAAATATTTTCTTTAGTAAACCTTCTAACTTTTTATCCATAGGATCTTTAAAAGCACAACTGTCTTCGATTGGAATGGTTGTGCGCTTGGCCAGTGTCGAAACTGCCCCCTCTACCTTAGGGACCGTCTGCCACGCGTCCTGCCTGGGATCAGTTATGGGGAACATTTTCTTAAAGATGGGGGGGGGGGAACAAGAGGGACACCTGGTCTCTCCCACTCCCTAGCAACAATATCCGCCACTCTCTTAGGGATCGGAAACGCAGTGTATACAGGGACCTCTAGATATTTGTCCATCTTACACAATTTCTCCGGGACCACCATAGGGTGGATAAAACCTCCCTAAGCAATACACAGAGGTGTTCCAACTTAAACTTTAGTGAATCTGATTCTGCCCGCTGAGAAACCTTTCCTGAATCAGAAATTTCTCCCTCAGACATCACATGCCTCGCCCCTACTTCAGAGTGTTGTGAGGGTACATCAAATAAACCTCCCAAAGCTTCCGACTGCTCCTCATCTGTTCTTAAAACAGAGCTATCGCGCTTTTTAGGGAAAACTGGCAGTTTGGATAGAAAGGCCGCAAGGGAATTATCCATGACTGTCGCAAGTTGTTGCAATGTAATAGGTGCCAATGCACTAGAGGTACTAGGTATCGCTTGAGCGGGCGTAACTGGTGATGACACATGGGGAGAGGAAGGCGGACTATCCTCATTACCTTCCGTCAGAGAATCATCTAGGGCTATATTTAATTTAATATTTAATATGATCTTTAAAGTGTATAGACACATTAGTGCACTTGGGACACATTTTGAGAGGGGGTTCCACCATGGCTTCTGAACATATAGAGCACGGCTTTCCTTAGTGTCAGACATGTTTAACAGATTAGTATTATACACAAGCAGGCTTGGAAAACACTTTAATCCAATAAAACTCACAATTTGAAATAAACGGTACTGTGCCTTTAAGAAATAAAAAGCGCACACAATTTTACAAAACAGTGAAAAATGTACCAAATCTTTTGACATTTTCACAGTATGTGAAAGATCCACGGTAGTCATATATTGACCTTCCTGGATCATAGGTAAGATTGTTCGAATGGTCTCCATCTTGAATGATGGAACTCTGAGAAATTTGTTTAGAAATTTTAAATCCAGGATTGGCCTGAAAGTTCCTTCCTTTTTGGGAACCACAAACAGGTTTGAGTAAAAGCCCAGTCCTTGTTCTGTAATTGGAACTGGATATATCACTTCCATCTTGAGTAGATCTTCTACACAGCGTAAGAACGCCTCTTTCTTTGTCTGGTCTGTAGACAGACGAGAAATGTGGAACCTTCCCCTTGGAGGGGAATCCTTGAATTCTAGAAGATATCCCTGAGTAACAATCTCTAATGTCCAGGGATCGTGAACATCTCTTGCCCAAGCCTGAGCGAAGAGAGAGAGTCTGCCCCCTACCAGATCCGGTCCCGGATCGGGGGCTACCCCTTCATGCTGTCTTAGTAGCAGCTGCAGGCTTCTTGGCCTGTTTACACTTGTTCCAGCCCTGCAAAGGCTTCCAGGTTGCCTTGGGCTGTGAAGCGTTACCCTCTTGCTTTGCGGCTGCAGAGGTTGAAGCAGGACCGCTCCTGAAGTTGCGAAAGGAACGAAAATTAGCCTTGTTTTTAGCCTTAAAAGGCCTATCTTGCGGGAGAGCATGGCCCTTTCCCCCGGTGATATCCGAAATAATCTCTTTCAACTCTGGCCCGAAAAGGGTCTTTCCCTTGAAAGGGATATTTAGCAATTTTGATTTGGACGACACGTCGGCCGACCATGACTTGAGCCAAAGCGCTCTGTGCGCCATAATGGCGAAACCAGAATTTTTTGCCGCTAATTTAGCTAATTGCAAAGCGGCATTTGTGATAAAAAAATTAGAAAGTTTTAGAGCATTAATTCTATCCATGACTTCGTCATATGAGGTCTCCCTCTGGAGCGACTCCTCCAGCGCCTCAAACCAAAAAGCTGCTGCAGTAGTTACAGGAATAATGCAGGCAATAGGTTGGAGATGGAAACCTTGTTGAACAAATATTTTCTTTAGTAAACCTAACTTTTTATCCATAGGATCTTTAAAAGCACAACTGTCTTCGATTGGAATGGTTGTGCGCTTGGCCAGTGTCGAAACTGCCCCCTCTACCTTAGGGACCGTCTGCCACGCGTCCTGCCTGGGATCAGTTATGGGGAACATTTTCTTAAAGATGGGGGGGGAACAAGAGGGACACCTGGTCTCTCCCACTCCCTAGCAACAATATCCGCCACTCTCTTAGGGATCGGAAACGCAGTGTATACAGGGACCTCTAGATATTTGTCCATCTTACACAATTTCTCCGGGACCACCATAGGGTGGATAAAACCTCCCTAAGCAATACACAGAGGTGTTCCAACTTAAACTTTAGTGAATCTGATTCTGCCCGCTGAGAAACCTTTCCTGAATCAGAAATTTCTCCCTCAGACATCACATGCCTCGCCCCTACTTCAGAGTGTTGTGAGGGTACATCAAATAAACCTCCCAAAGCTTCCGACTGCTCCTCATCTGTTCTTAAAACAGAGCTATCGCGCTTTTTAGGGAAAACTGGCAGTTTGGATAGAAAGGCCGCAAGGGAATTATCCATGACTGTCGCAAGTTGTTGCAATGTAATAGGTGCCAATGCACTAGAGGTACTAGGTATCGCTTGAGCGGGCGTAACTGGTGATGACACATGGGGAGAGGAAGGCGGACTATCCTCATTACCTTCCGTCAGAGAATCATCTAGGGCTATATTTAATTTAATATTTAATATGATCTTTAAAGTGTATAGACACATTAGTGCACTTGGGACACATTTTGAGAGGGGGTTCCACCATGGCTTCTGAACATATAGAGCACGGCTTTCCTTAGTGTCAGACATGTTTAACAGATTAGTATTATACACAAGCAGGCTTGGAAAACACTTTAATCCAATAAAACTCACAATTTGAAATAAACGGTACTGTGCCTTTAAGAAATAAAAAGCGCACACAATTTTACAAAACAGTGAAAAATGTACCAAATCTTTTGACATTTTCACAGTATGTGTCTAATGCTTCGATATGATTGCACAACAAGTTTCAGCCTGATTAACCTCTTAATGCCCAAACCGGAGCAGCCTAAAGCCCACAACCGGTTAACAAACTACAGCACCTTGCCACAGCAGCCTGCTGTGGCCCTACCTGCCCTTAGGGATTAGTTCTGGGGAAAACAAGCTTCTTTGAAGTCCTTAAGCAGTCTCTGTACCCTCCATGTGAAGCAGCATGAACAGCCTGTCAATATTAACTGCGCAACCGAGGAACGAAATTAGGCCCCTCCCACTCCACTCCAGAGTTGTGAGGCCTTCAAATCCCAATTAGGTGACTAAAATTATGCCATGTGGAAAAAAACCCGTAAAAACACACACCAAAAGTGTTTAAAAGTGTCTACAATTAGTATTTTGTGAAATAAAATAATCGATTGCCCTGCAACAGTGTCAACCAGCCTATTGAGCCCTGTTAAATAAGCCTTTAATTCTATACTGAGTCTCAGAACATGACTTACCCTTCCCAAATGGGGATTCCTGTCAGTCTTCTAGCATTATCATGTCTTGACTAGAAAAAGATGACTGAAACATACCTTAATGCAGTTAAGCCTGCAAACTGTTCCCCCCAACTGAAGTTTTCTGGTACTCCTCAGTCCCCTGTGGGAACAGCAGTGGATTTTAGTTACAACATGCTAAAATCGTTTTCCTCTCAGCAGAAATCTTCATCACTTTTCTGCCAGAGAGTAAATAGTACAAACCGGTACCATTTAAAAATAACAAACTATTGATTGAAGATATAAAACTACAAATCTAACACCACATTCACTTTACCCTCCCGTGGAGAGGCCCTACTGCTAGAGCCGACAAAAAGAATGGCTGGGGGGTGGAGCTAGAGGGGGAGCTATATGGACAGCTCTGCTGTGTGCTCTCTTTGCCACTTCCTGTAGGGAATGAGAATATCCCACAAGTAAGGATGAATCCATGGACTGGATACACCTTGCAAGAGAAATTTTGATAATGTGTTAAGAATCCAGAGTCCACATTAAGTCCAGAATTAAACAGGTTGAAGTGCATTATCATTTTCATTTCAAAGGTTTTTCTTTCCATTGTGTTTTTGAAGTTGCCTCTGAGAATTTTGATTTTGAGGTTTTGGATGGAGTGGTCAGGTTTGGTGAAATGGTGACCAACAGGGGTGCAATATTTTGTTTCACAGTGGTTTTTGATTGAGTGTCTGTGTAAGTTCATGAGCAGTGGTGATCATGAATACACAGGACTACATCACAGAGGGAAATAGACAATTATCAGATAAAACTTATTACAAAAAACTAGAAAAGGACCCCACCCAGGAATACACTTTGCAACTTAGAAAACTAATTAAAACATTCCCTAAACACACGCAACATAAACTGGACAAACTGGTGCCCTCTAACCCTAGCATAGGGACATTCTACATGCTCCCAAAAATCCACAAACCAGGGAACCCAGGAAGACCAATAATAACAGGCATGGACACTCTGACTGAGCAAATATCGGGCCTAGTGGAGAATATTCTTAAGCCTTTAGTTATTAACACCACTAGCTGTATAAAAGACACTACAGATTTTCTAAACAAAATCAGCCAGATAACAGAATTGCCAGAGGATACTATACTTGTGACAATGGATGTGGAATCCCTGTACAGCAATATTCCACATAAAGATGGTATTGATGCCTGCTTAAACTTTCTTTCCTCCGACAGCTCTAACCAGACATATAGTGCTTCTATAGTCAGTAAACTTACAGAATTTTTACTTACTCACAATGATTTCATCTTCAACCACTGCATCTACTTACAAACCATGGTAACAGCCATGGGCACCAAAATGGCACCACAGTACGCAAACCTCTTCATGGCTGACTTAGAACAGAGATTCCTAACCACTCACCCTCACAAACCCTTCAAATACTTTCGCTACATAGATGATATTTTCATCATATGAACAGGAGGAGAAAAAGGAAATTCATGCTTACCTGATAAATTGATTTCTTCTACGATACGACGAGTCCACGGATTTCATCCTTACTTGTGGGATATTAACCTCCTGCTAACAGGAAGTGGCAAAGAGCACCACAGCAGAGCTGTATATATAGCTCCTCCCTTCTCTCCACCCCCAGTCATTTGACCGAAGGTTTAGGAAGAGAAAGGAAAAGCTAAAGGTTCAGAGGTGACTGAAGTTGTAAAAAATAAAATATAATCTGTCTGAAGAAGGGAGGGCCGTGGACTTGTCGTATAGTAGAAGAAATCAATTTATCAGGTAAGCATAAATTTCCTTTTCTTCTACAAGATACGACAAGTCCACGGATTTCATCCTTACTTGTGGGATACAATACCAAAACTACAGGACACAGATGAAACGGGAGGGACAAGACAGAGACCTAAATGGAAGGCACCACTGCTTGAAGAACCTTTCTCCCAAAAACAGCCTCAGAAGAAGCAAAAGTATCAAATTTGGAAAAAGTATGAAGAGACGACCAAGTCGCAGCCTTGCAAATCTGTTCAACAGAAGCATTGTTTTTAAAGGCCCATGTGGAAGCCACAGCCCTAGTAGAATGAGCCGTAATTCTTTCAGGAGGCTGCTGTCCAGCAGTCTCATATGCCAGTCGGATGATACTCCTCAGCCAAAAAGAAAGAGAGAGGTAGCCGTAGCTTTCTGACCCCTACGCTTTCCAGAATAAACAAGGAATAATGAAGATGATTGACGGAAATCCTTAGTCGCCTGTAAGTAAAACTTCAAGGCACGGACCACGTCTAGGTTATGTAACAGATGCTCCTTCTTAGAAGGATTAGGACACAAGGAAGGAACAACAATCTCCTGATTAATATTCTTATTTGAAACAACTTAGGAAGAAATCCAGGTTTGGTATGCAAAACCACCATATCAGAATGAAATACAATGTGATTCGCCTTATTTTATAACGCTGAAAGCTCAAAAACTCTACGAGCAGAAGAAATAGCAACCAAAAACAAAACTTTCCAAGATAACAATTTAACATCTATGGAATGCATGGGTTCAAACGGAAATCCTTGAAGAACTCTAAGAACCAAATTCAGACTCCAGGGAGGAGTAATTGGTCTAAATACAGGCTTAATTCTGGTTAGAGCCTGACAAAAAAACTGAACATCTGCCAAACGTTTGTGAAGCAAAATTGACAAAGCAGAAATCTGTCCCTTTAAGGAACTCGCTGATAACCCTTTCTCCAATCCTTCTTGGAGGAAAGACAGAATCCTGGGAATCCTAACTTTACTCCATGAGTAGCCCTTGGATTCACACCAATAAAGATATTTACGCCATATCTGTTGATAGATTTTTACGTGCCTGTATCAAAGTATCGATGACCGAATCTGAGAATCCCCGCTTAGATAAAATCAAGCGTTCAATCTCCAAGCAGTCAACTGCAGAGAATTTAGATTTGGATGCTGGAAAGGTCCTTGAATGAGAAGGTCCTGTCTCTAAGGAAGTTTCCACGGTGGCAGAGAGGACATGTCCACTAGATCCACATACCAAGTCCTGCGTGGCCACGCAAGTGCGATCAGGATTAAAGAACCTCTCTCCTGTTTGATCCGAGCAATCACGCGTGGAAGGAGATGAAACGGTGAAAACATATAAGCTAGGCTGAACGACCAAGGCACTGCCAAGGCATCTATCAATTCGGCCTGGGGATCCCTCAACCTGGATCCGTATCTTGGAAGCTTGGCATTCTGTCGAGATGCCATCAGATCAAATTCCGGCTTGCCCCATTGGAGAATCAGTGAGGCAAACACCTCCGGGTGGAGTTCCCACTCCCCCGGATGAAAAGTCTGTTGACTTAGAAAATCCACTTCCCAGTTCTCTACTCCTGGGATGTAGATTGCCGACAGATAACAAGAGTGGGCCTTCGCCCATCTGATTATCTTGGATACTTCTATCATCGCTAAGGAACCCCTCGTTCCCCCCTGATGATTGATATAAGCCACAGTCGTGATATTGTCCGACTGGAATCTGATGAATTTGGATGAAGCCAACTGAGGCCATGCTTGAAGCGCATTGAATATTGCTCTCAATTCCAGAATATTGATTGGAAGTAGAGACTCCACCTGAGTCCAAACACCCTGAGCCTTCAGGGAATATCAGACTGCACCCCAGCCCAGGAAGGAATATTTGCTTAGTCTTATTGAGTTTATTTTAAAACATAATTATTTTAAGTTTTTAGATGAGTTTTATCTACAAATCAAAGGTACGGCCATGGGCACC
This sequence comes from Bombina bombina, assembly GCF_027579735.1. Classification (NCBI taxonomy): domain Eukaryota; kingdom Metazoa; phylum Chordata; class Amphibia; order Anura; family Bombinatoridae; genus Bombina; species Bombina bombina. The sequence goes on from NC_069499.1 coordinate 1,255,175,156, forward strand.
AGGTTTGCCCCCAGTTTCGCAAACCTCTTCATGGGTTATTTTGAAAATAGATACATATATAACTCCAACTGGTGGGGCAACCTGGTGTACTATGGCCGCTACATAGATGACCTTTTATTTGTTTTTAAAGGGACCATTGAGGAGGCACATTCCTTTTGTACATTTTTAAATAAAAATGATATGGGTATCCAGTTCACTTCCAATGTGCAACCAGATAGAATTGAATTTTTAGATCTTAACCTCTCATTTGATAGAAATCATAATATTTGCACTTGCACATGTTTCAAGACTGTTGATTGCAATAATTTTTTACATTATTCCAGCAACCATTATTCCCAATGGAAGAATAATATTCCATTCAGTCAGTTTTGCCGTATAAAAAGGAACTGCAGTTCAGACGATACATTTCATGAACAGTCACAAATTTTAATAGAAAGATTCAGAGAAAAAGGGTATCCCCCTGAAATCATTAATAATGGATATAGGAAGGCATGTGAGAGAGATAGAGCTTCAATACTCAATCCCAACAAAAATAACAATAATATTCAGATACCAAAGAACAATAACATGAAAGAACAACCCCTGTTCGTTACTCAATATAATTCTAACCATAAACTTATCAAAAAGACATTACAAAAACACTGGCCCATTTTGCTTAAGGACCCCATACTGAAAAGAAATTTAAACTCCACCCCTAGTATTGTTTATAGGAGAGCACCTAATATTAAGCAATCATTAGCGCCCAGTAAGGTGGTCATCTCTAAAAAAGCAATTAAAGGTACATTGAATAATAGCAATAATAATAAAAAAATGGGCCGTAAAGGTGTTTTCAGATGTGGCAAATCAAGATGCTATATGTGTCAATATATAACCCATGGAGCAAAAAAGATTACAGCACATACGACAGGATGGTCATATCAGATAGGGCAATACCTCACATGCAGCTCATCTTTCGTTATCTATGTGTTATCCTGTAAATGTGGGATACAGTACCTAGGGCGCACAATACGCAACATTCGCACCAGATGGAGTGAACACTTCAGAAACATTCAATATGAATCTGATAAACATAGTGTCTCAAGACACCATATACAAGAACACAAGGGGGAACCATGTAGTTTCAAAATCACCCCCATCGAAAGCATTTTACCCTCTAACAAGTACAATAGATTCATCAAGCTTCGCCAAAGAGAGACTTTTTGGATCCACAAATTTGGATCACTCTTTCCAGACGGTCTCAACGAAGTTATTGACTCTGCTGCTTTCTAACTTGAATCTTTTTATAATTTTTGGTGTACATTTCACCTTATTTTTATTTATGTTGGTAACTTTTTATATATATCACACACGCATTATAAACCTAGACCAGGGATTAGTTTCATATTAGTTACACACATATAAGCACATATTAGTTTACATAGGACATAATCCATTGTATATTGCACATAGTAACATGTTATGACTTTGTATTTTATATATTCTTCTCACTTCGACACATATAAGGTTCACTATTTACTTTTAGTACTTGTAGCAGTATCATGTAGATACATCACATATATCACTGTAACCATTATATTAATCATATGCACATAACCAGGAACTATTGGTGATTCCTGATATAATAACTAATAGTCGTAGCACCTTGACCATTAATGGTCTTTCACTTTGTTTTATATTTCTACATATAACTCACTATTCTTCTACACGTATGGGAAGCAATACTATTCATAGTACTATGCCCATCACCTATACCTTTGGAATTTAGGAGGGGGTTATACTCACAAGTACTGGAGACAAAAATTAGCATTATTTACAAAATGTTCACCTGAATACATCATCATCCAAAAAACATTGAAGCATATAACTATTATAATAAACTAATAATGTTTTATTTCAGTGTGTCACCCTTATAGGATATTAGATACATTTTATATGTACATAACTAGAATATAGATACTGAATCTAGATACTGTATAAATGGTTGCAAAAAAATCCCTTTAATTGAAGAGTATATTGCAGTGAAGATACCATCACTATAGATGTACTATTTGGGATGACTGTACTCAAAGACATATCATGTATAGGATTGACACCTTACAATAGGTATACAAAATAGGAGCAAAATACTCAGTTAAATCGATTCAGATAGTACAATAGATGTTGCAGGATTTTTGGCCATTTCTTTTCCATCACCTATGATCTTTCATTTATTTAATATTATATTCATTTCATATTTATTTTAATCTACATATTTATATATTGCTATTTCGATTATCAGACATATATGGTTATTCAGTCAAAAAAGTAAAGAGTTCCATTTAGAGTAAAGAATTAGCGTAAAGAAATTCACTAATAATAGTTACTTTACGACAGGAGGTCCCTTTAATAAATCATAGGAGAAAATTATATACAATTAAACCTTGAATATATACTTCATCTAGATAGATATTTACTGCATCTTATCCAAGTTGTCAGTATTTGGTAGTGGAAACCAAATCTCACATGAGGTGTTTTATTTATATACATATATATAATTTAGTTTTTAGCTGTGTTGCACATTGGAAGTGTTATCTATTGAAGGTCATTCTTAAGAGGGAAAATAATGATGTCTGCAATATTAAGTAGATAACTATATTTGTAACTTTGTATGAACATACCATTGTTTGAAATTTGTATTGTATATGTATCCATTCAAATTACGTTACTAAGTATCAGCTGGATGTTTGTTTATAGCCAATGGCTGAAAGCTACACGCCTATTGGGTCTGATGGGGGGAGGGAGGATTTGGTAATGAGCGGCAATATATAGCCGATTCAAATGTTTATACAAATATGCCTGAAGAAACGGCCCATAAGTAGCCGAGAAACGCGTAGCAAAGAATACATACCTGATATTTACTTGTGGAATCGGTATGGTTGTTTTTAATACCGATTAAAAGTCTATTTTATACCATCGCATGTGATTCTATGACAAGTATATCCTCATTACCAATCCTTGGGAGTTAGTCCGTTACCAGTTCCTGTTGGCGTTGGAGACCAGCACTAAGGAGACACAGCGGCTCAGACGATTACCACAGCGAGAGAGTGCACCGGAGAGAGCTAGCTGGCTTGCTCTGATAGCCAGTCTGCGCCTACCAGCACATTGGTGTGCTAAGTCAAAGTATCTGCCTCCGGTCATTTAGGAGAGAAGAGGGCATTCACAGGAGGATTGTGCAGTATTATCGGCAGCAACTGGTTCTGCTCACATCATTGGGACATTGGATATATGAACACTGTACATATATTTGGGACTGAATATCAATTGTTATATCGTCTGTATGGTGAGAGTCCATGATCTATTCATAGTTTCTCATATATATTGTCTGTTATTGTCATTATCACTAATAATCTTTTGTATTCCACCACTCAGTTGTTATAGCGCCCTCTTGTGTGTTTATCATACTCATATTCTAGTTCTTATTCCAATTTTTGGTATTAAGAGGTGCAGCTTGTCTCCCCCATTGGGAGGTTATCTATTCCCGTCATATTTACTGATAGTTTTAGCGCCCTCTAGTGACTAAGGTCACAGTTGTTTACCCCAGCCCAGTAGACTGGCTTCCGTTGTCACTATCACCCACGAGGGTCTGCAGAAACACGTCCCCTGGGACAGATGATCCGGCGACAACCACCAAAGAAGAGAGTCTCTGGTCTCTTGATCCAGATTTATCTGAGGAGATAAATTTGCATTGTCCCCATTCCACTGTCCGAGAATGCACAACTGCAGTGGTCTGAGATGAAAGCGAGCAAACGGAATGATGTCCATTGCCGCTACCATCAATCCAATGACCTCCATACACTGAGCCACTGATGGCCAAGGAATGGACTGAAGTGCTCGGCAAGTATTTAGAATTTTTGATTTTCTGATCTCCGTCAAAAATATTTTCATGTCTACCGAGTCTATCAGAGTTCCCAAGAAGGGAACCCTTGTCCTTGGAACTAGTGAACTATTTTCTAGGTTCACCTTCCAACCGTGAGTTCTCAGAAAGAACAACAGTGTGTCTGTATGAGATTTCGTTAGATGAAAAGTCGACACCTGAATCAAAATATCATCCAGATAAGGAGCCACTGCTATGCCCCGCGGTCTGAGAAACGCCAGAAGGGACCCTAGAACCTTTGTGAAGATCCTGGGTGCTGTGGCCAACCCGAAGGGAAGAGCCACAAACTGAAAATGTTTGTCTAGGAAGGCAAACCTTAGGAACTGATGATGATCCTCGTGAATAGGGATATGAAGGTAAGCATCCTTCAAGTCCACGGTAGTCATATATTGACCCTCTTGGATCATCGGTAAAACTGTTCGGATCGTCTCCACCTTGAACGATGGGACTCTGAGAAACTTGTTTAAACACTTGAGATCTAAAATGGGTCTGAAAGTTCCCTCTTTTTTGGGAACCACGAAAAGATTTGAGTAAAACCCCTGTCCCTGTTCCAGTCTTGGAACGGGACGAATTACTCCCATAGTAGAGAGGTCTTTTACACAGCATAAGAACGCCTCTCTTTTTATCTGGTCTACAGACAATTGTGAAAGATGAAATCTCCCTCTTGGGAGAAAATCCTTGAATTCCAGTTGATACCCATGGGTCATGATTTCCAATGCCCAGGGGTCCTGAACATCTCTTGCCCAAGCCTGGGCAAAGAAAGAAATTCTGTCCCCTTCTATATCCGGTCAACTCAGGCCCGAATAGGATCTTACCCTTGAAAGGAATAGCTAAGAGTTTAGATTTTGATGACACATCAGCAAACCACGATTTCAGCCATAACGCTCTACGCGCTAAAATGGCAAATCCTGCATTTTTCGCCGCCAATTTAGCAATTTGAAAGGCGGCATCTGTAATAAAATTATTAGCTAGCTTGAGAGCCTTAATTCTATCCAAAATGTCCTCTAAAGGGGTCTCAACCTTCAGAGACTCTTCTAGAGCATCAAACCAAAAAGCTGCTGCAGTAGTAACTCGAACAATGCAAGCTGTAGGTTGTAAAAGAAAATCCTGATGAATAAATAATTTCTTTAGAAGACCCTCTAACTTCTTATCCATAGGGTCTTTGAAGACACAACTGTCCCCAATAGGTATAGTTGTACGCTTAGCCAGGGTAGAAATAGCTCCGTCCACCTTAGGGACCGACTGCCAAGAGTCCCGAATGGTGTCTGATATGGGATACATTTTCTTTTAATATTAGGAGGAGGAGAAGAGAACGGTATACCCGGTCTGTCCCATTCCTTTTTATAATTACCTTTTAGGAACCGGAAAGACATCAGTGTAAGAAGGAACCTCTACATATTTGTCCATAGGGTCACAATCATCCAGAGTCGCTAAAACCTCCCCAAGTAACAGGCGGAGGTGTTCAAGCTTTAATTTAAAGGACATGACATCCGAATCTGTCTGAGGTAATATATTTCCTGAGTCTGAAAGTTCTCCTTCAGACAGCAATTCCCTGATCCCCAACTCAGAGCCCTGTGAGGGTACATCGGAAATAGCCAATAAAGCATCAGAGGATTCAGTATGCACATTAATACCTGACCTACTGCGTTTACCCTGTAACACTGGTAATTTAGATAATACCTCTGCTCTGTAAGGGTAGTTCACATAACTGCAGCCATATCCTGCAGAGTGAAAGAATTAGACGCACATGAGGTACTTGAGGTCGCATGTGTGGGCGTTAAAGGTTGTGACACTTGGGGAGAATTGGATGGCATATTCTGATTCTCTTCAGACTGAGAATCATCCTTAGGCACACTTTCATTACCTAAAATATGCTTCTTACATTGTAAGGCCCTTTCAGTACAAGGAGGTACACAAAGTAAGGGGGGGTTCCACAATGGCTTCTAAACACATAGAGCAATTAGTTTCCTCAATGTCAGACATGTGAACAGACTAGTAATAACCACAATAGTCGTAGAACACCTTATTTATTGATTTCAACAATTTTTAGAAAAGTGTACTGCGCCTTTAAGAAATAAAAAAAGCACACAATTTTTCCTAAACTGCCTAAAACGTTAACTAACGCTACACAATTAAATATACAGATTCAATTGGGCCAAAAAATATTGCACCCTATGGGCAAAGGGTGAATTTAACCTCTAAAAGACATTTTATAAAAAACATAATTTATGCTTACCTGATAAATTTATTTCTCTTGTAGTGTATCCAGTCCACGGATCATCCATTACTTATGGGATATTAACTCCTCCCCAACAGGAAGTGCAAGAGGATTCACCCAGCAGAGCTGCTATATAGCTCCTCCCCTAACTGCCATTACCAGTCATTCGACCGAAAACATGCAGAGAAAGGAAAACCATAGGGTACAGTGGTGACTGTAGTTTAATGGAAAAATTACCTGCCTTAAAGTGACAGGGCGGGCCGTGGACTGGATACACTACAAGAGAAATAAATTTATCAGGTAAGCATAAATTATGTTTTCTCTTGTTAAGTGTATCCAGTCCACGGATCATCCATTACTTATGGGATACCAATACCAAAGCTAAAGTACACGGATGACGGGAGGGACAGGCAGGCTCTTTATACGGAAGGAACCACTGCCTGAAGAACCTTTCTCCCAAAAACAGCCTCCGAAGAAGCAAAAGTGTCAAATTTGTAAAATTTGGAAAAAGTATGAAGAGAAGACCAAGTTGCAGCCTTGCAAATCTGTTCAACAGAAGCCTCATTCTTAAAGGCCCAAGTGGAAGCCACAGCTCTAGTAGAATGTGCTGTAATTCTTTCAGGAGGCTGCTGTCCAGCAGTCTCATAGGCTAACCGTATTATGCTACGAAGCCAAAAGGAGAGAGAGGTAGCCGAAGCTTTTTGACCTCTCCTCTGACCAGAATAAACGACAAACAGGGAAGACGTTTGTCGAAAATCCTTAGTTGCCTGTAGATAAAATTTCAGGGCACGGACTACATCTAGATTGTGTAGCAGACGTTCCTTTTTCGAAGAAGGATTAGGACACAAAGATGTAACCACAATCTCTTGATTGATATTCCTGTTAGTGACCACCTTAGGTAGGAACCCAGGTTTAGTACGCAGAACTACCTTGTCTGAATGAAAAATCAGATAAGGAGAATCACAATGTAAGGCAGATAACTCAGAGACTCTTCGAGCCGAGGAAATCGCCATTAAAAACAGAACTTTCCAAGATAACAACTTGATATCAATGGAATGAAGGGGTTCAAACGGAACCCCTTGTAAAACATTAAGAACTAAGTTCAAACTCCATGGTGGAGCAATAGTTTTAAACACAGGCTTGATCCTAGCTAAAGCCTGACAAAAAGCTTGAACGTCCGTAACTTCTGACAGATGTTTGTGTAAAAGAATGGACAGAGCTGAAATCTGTCCCTTTAAGGAACTAGCGGATAAACCCTTTTCTAAACCTTCTTGTAGAAAAGACAATATCCTCGGAATCCTAACCTTACTCCATGAGTAACTCTTGGATTCGCACCAATATAAGTATTTGCGCCATATCTTATGGTAAATCTTTCTGGTAACAGGCTTCCTAGCCTGTATTAAAGTATCAATAACTGACTCAGAAAAACCACGTTTTGATAAAATCAAGCGTTCAATTTCCAAGCAGTCAGCTTCAGAGAAATTAGATTTTGATGTTTGAAGGGACCCTGGATCAGAAGGTCCTGTTTCAGAGGTAGCGACCAAGGTGGACAGGATGACATGTCCACTAGATCTGCATACCAAGTCCTGCGTGGCCATGCAGGCGTTATTAGAATCACTGATGCTCTCTCCTGTTTGATTCTGGCAATCAATCGAGGAAGCATCGGGAAGGGTGGAAACACATAAGCCATCCCGAAGGTCCAAGGTGCTGTCAAAGCATCTATCAGAACCGCTCCCGGATCCCTGGATCTGGACCCGTAACGAGGAAGCTTGGCGTTCTGTCGAGACGCCATGAGATCTATCTCTGGTTTGCCCCAACGTCGAAGTATTTGGGCAAAGACCTCCGGATGAAGTTCCCACTCCCCCGGATGAAAAGTCTGACGACTTAAGAAATCCGCCTCCCAGTTCTCCACTCCCGGGATGTGGATTGCTGACAGGTGGCAAGAGTGAGACTCTGCCCAGCGAATTATCTTTGATACTTCCATCATTGCTAGGGAGCTTCTTGTCCCTCCCTGATGGTTGATGTAAGCTACAGTCGTGATGTTGTCCGACTGAAACCTGATGAACCCCCGAGTTGTTAACTGGGGCCAAGCCAGAAGGGCATTGAGAACTGCTCTCAATTCCAGAATGTTTATTGGTAGGAGACTCTCCTCCTGATTCCATTGTCCCTGAGCCTTCAGAGAATTCCAGACAGCGCCCCAACCTAGTAGGCTGGCGTCTGTTACAATTGTCCAGTCCAGCCTGCTGAATGGCATCCCCCTGGACAGATGTGGCCGAGAAAGCCACCATAGAAGAGAATTTCTGGTCTCTTGATCCAGATTCAGAGTAGGGGACAAGTCTGAGTAATCCCCATTCCACTGACTTAGCATGCACAATTGCAGCGGTCTGAGATGTAGACGTGCAAAGGGTACTATGTCCATTGCTGCTACCATTAAGCCGATCACCTCCATGCATTGAGCTACTGACGGGTGTTGAATGGAATGAAGGACACGGCATGCATTTTGAAGCTTTGTTAACCTGTCTTCTGTCAGGTAAATCTTTATTTCTACAGAATCTATAAGAGTCCCCAAGAAGGGAACTCTTGTGAGTGGAAAGAGAGAACTCTTCTTTTCGTTCACCTTCCATCCATGCGACCTTAGAAATGCCAGTACTAACTCTGTATGAGACTTGGCAGTTTGAAAGCTTGAAGCTTGTATCAGAATGTCGTCTAGGTACGGAGCTACCGCAATTCCTCGCGGTCTTAGTACCGCCAAAAGAGCACACAGAACCTTTGTGAAGATTCTCGGAGCCGTAGCCAATCCGAATGGAAGAGCTACAAACTGGTAATGCCTGTCTAAAAAGGCAAACCTTAGATACCGGTAATGATCTTTGTGAATCGGTATGTAAAGGTAAGCATCCTTTAAATCCCCTGTGGTCATGTACTGACCCTTTTGGATCATGGGTAAAATTGTCCGAATAGTTTCCATTTTGAACGATGGAACTCTTAGGAATTTGTTTAGGATCTTTAAATCCAAGATTGGCCTGAAAGTTCCCTCTTTTTTGGGAACCACAAACAGATTTGAGTAAAACCCTTGTCCTTGTTCCGACCGCGGAACCGGATGGATCACTCCCATTAATAAAAGATCTTGTACGCAGCGTAGAAACGCCTCTTTCTTTATTTGGTTTGTTGACAACCTTGACAGATGAAATCTCCCTCTTGGGGGAGAGAATTTGAAGTCTAGAAGGTATCCCTGAGATATGATCTCTAACGCCCAGGGATCCTGGACATTTCTTGCCCAAGCCTGGGCGAAGAGAGAAAGTCTGCCCCCCACTAGATCCGTTCCCGGATCGGGGTCCCTCGATTCATGCTGTCTTAGGGGCAGCAGCAGGTTTCCTGGCCTGCTTGCCCTTGTTCCAGGACTGGTTAGGTCTCCAGCCTTGTCTGTAGCGAGCAACAGCTCCTTCCTGTTTTGGTGCAGAGGAAGTTGATGCTGCTCCTGCTTTGAAATTACGAAAGGAACGAAAATTAGACTGTCTAGCCTTAGGTTTGGCTCTGTCTTGAGGCAGGGCATGGCCTTTACCTCCTGTAATGTCAGCGATAATTTCTTTCAACCCGGGCCCGAATAAGGTCTGCCCTTTGAAAGGTATATTAAGCAATTTAGATTTAGAAGTAACGTCAGCTGACCAGGATTTTAGCCACAGTGCTCTGCGTGCCTGAATGGCGAATCCGGAATTCTTAGCCGTAAGTTTAGTTAAATGTACTACGGCATCTGAAATAAATGAGTTAGCTAACTTAAGGGCTTTAAGCTTGTGTGTAATCTCATCTAATGGAGCTGATTCAAGTGTCTCTTCCAGAGACTCAAACCAAAATGCTGCTGCAGCCGTGACAGGCGCAATGCATGCAAGAGGTTGCAATATAAAACCTTGTTGAACAAACATTTTCTTAAGGTAACCCTCTAACTTTTTATCCATTGGATCTGAAAAGGCACAGCTATCCTCCACCGGGATAGTGGTACGCTTAGCTAAAGTAGAAACTGCTCCCTCCACCTTAGGGACCGTTTGCCATAAGTCCCGTGTGGTGGCGTCTATTGGAAACATCTTTCTAAATATCGGAGGGGGTGAGAACGGCACACCGGGTCTATCCCACTCCTTAGTAACAATTTCAGTAAGTCTCTTAGGTATAGGAAAAACGTCAGTACTCGCCGGTACCGCAAAATATTTATCCAACCTACACATTTTCTCTGGTATTGCAACTGTGTTACAATCATTCAGAGCCGCTAACACCTCCCCTAGTAATACACGGAGGTTTTCCAGCTTAAATTTAAAATTTGAAATATCTGAATCCAGTTTGTTTGGATCAGAACCGTCACCCGCAGAATGAAGCTCTCCGTCCTCATGTTCTGCAAATTGTGACGCAGTGTCTGACATGGCCCTAATATTATCAGCGCACTCTGTTCTCACCCCAGAGTGATCACGCTTACCTCTTAGTTCTGGTAATTTAGCCAAAACTTCAGTCATAACAGTAGCCATATCCTGTAATGTGATTTGTAATGGCCGCCCAGATGTACTCGGTGCTACAATATCACGCAGGTACTGACACGTGAGGCGAGTTAGTCGGCATAACTCTCCCCTCGTTGTTTGGTGAAATATGTTCAATTTGTACAGATTGACTTTTATTTAAAGTAGCATCAATACAGTTAGTACATAAATTTCTATTGGGCTTTAGCACATATAGCACAGATATCTTCCTCTGAATCAGACATGTTTAACACACTAGCAAATAAACTAGCAACTTGGAAATACTTTTCAAGTAATTTACTATAATATGAAAACGTACTGTGCCTATAAGAAGCACAGAAAAAGTTATGACAGTTGAAAATTAATAAACTGAAAAGTTATAGCATCAAATCTTTGTAAAAAACACAATTTTAGCAAAGGATTGCTCCCATTAGCAAAGGATAACTAACCCTGATAGCAGAAAAAAAAAAAAAAAATACAGAAATAAACGTTTTTTTTTTTATCACAGTCAACTACAATCTCACAGCTCTGCTGTGAGTGATTACCTCCCTCAAAACAAGTTTTGAAGACCCCTGAGTTCTGTAGAGATGAACCGGATCATGCAGGGAAGACAAACTTCTGACTGAATTTTTTGATGCGTAGCAAAAGCACCAAAAAAGGTCCCTCCCCCTCACACATAACAGTGAGAGAGATCAGTAAACTGTCATAAATTAAATAAAACGACTGCCAAGTGGAAAAAAATAGTGCCCAAAACATTTTTTCACCCAGTACCTCAGAAAATTAAACGATTTTACATGCCAGCAAAAAACGTTTAACATTAATAAATTGAGTGTTATTAAAAAGCCTGTTGCTAGTCCCTGCAAATTAGGCTAAAGTTTTATGCATACAGTATAATTCCAGTGAAGTGCCATTCCCCAGAATACTGAAGTGTAAAATATACATACATGACAGCCTGATACCAGTTGCTGCTACTGCATTTAAGGCTGAGTTTACATTATATCGGTATGGCAGAATTTTCTCATCAATTCCATTGTCAGAAAATAATAAGCTGCTACATACCTCTTTGCAGATTAATCTGCCCGCTGTCCCCTGATCTGAAGTTTACCTCTCCTCAGATGGCCGAGAAACAGCAATATGATCTTAACTACTCCGGCTAAAATCATAGAAAAACTCAGGTAGATTCTTCTTCAAATTCTACCAGAGAAGGAATAACACACTCCGGTGCTATTATAAAATAACAAACTTTTGATTGAAGGTATGAAACTAAGTATAATCACCACAGTTCTCTCACACATCCTATCTATTCGTTGGGTGCAAGAGAATGACTGGTAATGGCAGTTAGGGGAGGAGCTATATAGCAGCTCTGCTGGGTGAATCCTCTTGCACTTCCTGTTGGGGAGGAGTTAATATCCCATAAGTAATGGATGATCTGTGGACTGGATACACTTAACAAGAGAAATATATTTTAAGTGAAAAAATGACCCCTGCACCTCGCCACAACTCTGCTGTGGCGCCTACCTGCTCTCAGGGTACTGCAAAATGACTCGACAATGATCCGGTGAACAGAACACAAGTTTAGGCCCCACCGGAGCTAATGCCTGCTGCCTTCTCAGTCAGAGTAAACTGCGAGTCTGAGCGTGCAAAATAGGCCCCGCCCATCATGGACGTCGTTCTAAGAGTCTGATTAACCGCATAGGAAGCAGTTTAAAAACAAGCTATGTGTTCCCCTTATAAACTTAGAATAAAACTTGCAGCCCTACTGATTTTCTCATGTTAATAACATCTAAAATGTCCAGCTGCCTCTCCCAGTGTCAAACCCCCATAAAGTGTTAATATTGCTTCCATATCCCAGCAATATGAATAAACATAGGAATTTTCAGTAACACCCTCAGAGCATAGGTCTACTGCTTACCCCTTCCCTTGCAGGGAAAAAATGTCAGCCAGTTCTGATATAACACGTCTCCTCAGCATAAAGACTGAACATACCTCAATGCTGCTTGTAGCATGACACCGTTCTCCACACTGAAGATTTATCTTGCACTACCTTCAGAAGCTCTGTGGGAACCAACATGGATCTTAGTTACATCTGCTAAGATCATCAACCTCAGGGCAGAAATCTTCATTTCAAATCTCCCTGAGGAAAATAGTACTCACCGGTACCATTTAAAATAATAAACTTCTTGATTGAAGAATCTAAAACACCTCACTTTACCTCTTCCTATTACTAACACAGGCAAAGAGAATGACTGGGGGTGGAGGTAAGGGAGAAGCTATATACACAGCTCTGCTGTGGTGCTCTTTGCCACTTCCTGTTAGCAGGAGGTTAATATAACACAAGTAAGGATGAAATCCGTGGACTCGTATCTTGTAGAAGAAAAAACCTTGAACATTTTCATAAATCATTTAATCTATTTCATGCATCAATCAAGCTTAAAATGAACTTTTCTAGAGACTGTGTCAGTTTCCTGGATACAGCAATATCCATCACAAATGGCAAACTGCACTCATCTGTATACAGGAAACCAACAGCTAGATGCAGCTACCTCCACAGCTCCAGCTCCCACCCCAATCACATTAAAAAATCCATAATCTACAGTCAGGCTACAAGATACCACAGAATTTGCTCAGATACCAAGGACCGTGACAAACACCTAATCACACTGTCCCAATCATTCAGAGAAAAAGGTTACAAAACAAGGATTATAAATAAAAAAAAATAACTCTGCCCTCAATACTTCACGTGAACACTTACTACAATACAGGGAGAAGAAAAACATATCATGTATCCCACTAGTAGTCAAATACAACCCTGCTGTGGAAGGGATAAGAAAAATCATAAAAGATTTACAGCCACTACTCTTAAAGGATCCCACACTCAAAAAAATCTTTACAAAACCCCCAATCCTGGCATACAGACAACCACCTATCCTAAAGCAGAAACCGGTACATAGGAAGCTACCCCTTGAGAAAAAGAACACTCAGAATGGAATCAAGTGTTGCTATAAAGCTCTCTGCAAACTGTCAACATGTTTGTGAAAGCAGCACAGCAAATCACAATAATAAATCCTATAACATTAAAGGGGCATATTCATGTATATCTGCAAATGTGGTATACATGATACATTGCACTGCATGTGAAGTGGGATGCTATATTGGAGAAACAAGCCAAAAACTGCACCTTTGGATGAACTTACACAGACACTCAATCAAAAACCACTGTGAAACAAAATACTGCACCCCTGTTGGTCACCATTTCACCCAACCTGACCACTCCATCCAAAACCTCAAAATAAAAATTCTCAGAGGCAACTTCAAAAACACAATGGAAAGAAAAACCTTTGAAATGAAAATGATAATGCACTTCAATCTGTTTAATTCTGGACTAAATGTGGACTCTGGATTCTTAAATTTTTTGTAATGTACTTTCATTTAGTCAATTACATTGTATATTTCACATTCTTTATACATAGGTACATAGGTAAGCCTATGTCCACACTTTGTCTTTTTTTAACTTTTGTATTCCCCCTGTATATACAATTTCACATCTTTATAGATATTGATTCAATGTTGATATATAACTTTATGTCAGTATATGCTCTATGTAAAACTATATATTTCCCTTGTCTGTTCTCCTACACGGGACACTGTCTGCCTGTTACCTAAGCCCCCCTCCTCCTCTCCCTGCACTGTCTTCTTAGCTATTCTGTGTTTTAAGATATAATCTGTAAATTCCATTGAATTGGTCAGTATTGCTTTAGACTTGATAAAGGAAGGAACTCTTCCGAAAGCTTGTCAACTTATAAATGTATAGTTAGTCCAATAAAAAAGTGTCATTGCTCAATGCAATACTCTTGTTATTTTGATATCTATCTATCTATTTTGATATCTAAATCACTGGACTAACACGGCTATTCCAATGAACGTATATTTATTTATATATATATATATATATATATATATATATATATATACACACACACACACACATATTCTTAAGGGGGCGGAGCCTGGAAGAGCTCAGTGATGGCAGCATAATCACTGAGCTCCGTGCATAGCAAATAGTGAAAGTGTATTAAACTTTAATTATGGCAACCTGAATACTAGCAAAATGTTGCAGGAGCACCTCTGAGACCACTGACAATAATTTTGCTGGGCTCGACTTTAAAGAGTCACAAGGAGGAAGAGATATATCGTGGGCAAGGTACGCAACAGAGAGAAAACCGGATCCGCCATCTTGGGGATTGAAGATTGCACACGGAGAGCAATTTAACACTCACAGCAGCTGTGTGGGGGCCACAGAAGCCAAGAGACCATAATGTGAGAAGTATCGAGACATCCGGTAAGCCGATTTACTGTTATCTATGTCGAGGGGCTAAAACATAACAAGATACAGAAGAATATAGCGTGGTGGGGCCATACGCCTAAGCGCACACGTGGGAAACAACTAAAGAGTGCGGCTGGGAAAACTTTTCTATATCAGTGGTAAAAATGTTCTGTAACAGCTAACTATGCTATGGGGAGGGTTGAAGATGATTCAGAAGATATGTTGTCCATGACCCCGCAACAAGTAAAAGAGAGACATTACACTGAAGCAAACAATCGCATAATTATTTACACAGCCTTATCTATCTGCAATACTCTACTACGCTTACTTCTCAATGGGATTGGTATTTACCGTACAAACGATAATAGAAAGAGGGTTGAAAGCAGTGAAGAGAATATGCTTTTGAGAGACATATGGCACTTATAAGAGGGACATTAAAAAGATACAAATGCATGCATAGTTGTCCACACTGCCCTATATATCACCATTACAACTACGATGCTCTGCTGTGCTTAATCTTCAATGGGATTGGTATTTACCGTATGTGATATAAATAGAGCAGGATATGTGCCAGCAATATGAGAGAAGAAATAAAGGGTATGCCCTTAACCACGCATACCATCTTATCTATCACCTTTAGAGATGAGATACTTCATTTTATCTGTGCCTAATCTGGATTGGTATTTACTGTGTAGCTAACACTTGATATTTGTTGACCACTACTTAGGTTTGCTGTAATACAAGACACACTTATACTCAGTTATGCATACTCTTGGCCATTGACAAAATTTTTTAAAGGGAGCAGTTTAATATACAGAGGAACTACGACACGCTGCAGGGAGCTGCATACTCATAGAAGCAGATAATTTACTCTGATTACCAACTTAACCTGCATACTGCGAGTGGAGACAAAGCATAAACTTGAGCATCAGGGGACCAAATGCTCCTATTTAACTGAACTATGTCGGTTAGAAAACAAAATAAACTACATACTGGTTCTAAAACCACCACACAGCACCCCTTCTTTAAACCCACTAAGGGAGGGAAAACCCCAGAGAGACACCACCTCCTGAAGAAGAAATGGATTCAGACTCTGCACCCCAATATGACAATACTGATATGATCTCTGTCACAAAAGCTGATCTCCAAAACCTAGTCTCGAAACAAGATATTAACAACATCTTTGACAAGATGCTGGAGAAAATGGATACACTACAAAATACTGTCACTAATAGCTTGGCGGACATAAAACAGGATCTACAGGAACTAGGCACAAGAGTTGAGACATTGGAAGATAGAGAGGACTCTATAACTGAGGATATGGCCAATCTACAACAACAAATCTCATCCCAACAACTAGAAATAGCTGACATCAATAATAAACTGGAAGACTTGGAAAACAGGGGAAGAAGATGTAACATAAGGTTAAAGGGCATACCTGAAAACAGTGACGGCGCCGGAGATAGCAAACTATCTATTGCAACTATTCCAAGCCATCACAGAAGATAAAGATGACAGCAAATTTCAAATGGAGAGAGCACATAGAGCTCTAAGAGCACCACCGAAAAAAGGAGACCCTCCAAGGGACATAATTGTAAAAATGTTTTGCTTTCAAGAAAAGGAAGAAATAATGGCGGCGGCCAGAAAAAAACCCACCTTTAAATTTAATGGAACTGTTGTCCAGTTTTATCAGGACCTCTGCCTGAGAACCTTGCAGAGACGAAGCACACTTCGACCTCTCACACAGCTGCTGCGTAAAAATCAAATCTCCTATAGATGGGGATTCCCATTTGCATTACACATTCAGCATGAGGGTAGATCAACTTCAATTGACAAGCTGTCAGAAATACCGCAAATTTGTAAACATCTCAATCTGGAATGCCCGGAGCTGCCAACCCTACCACAGGACCAAAATACATCTCGCAATTCTGCACAACTGGGACCAACTTCTAGGGGTAAATGGTCGAAAGTCCCAAAGAAAAAACAGAAAACATGATCAGCTCAGGAATCTGCAAATTTAATAGAAACAAGGCCCATTGAAGGAGGAAAAGAAAAAAGGGAAGAAAAAAAGGAGGAGAAAAAAAATAGCCAGAATCAACCTAGCCGGAGAGGAGACTTGTTTCAAGGACATTATTAAAGCAGGCGGACCTGAAGATAAGTATATTTCTCTGACTGTGTTGTTTTTAAAAAAAAACATATTGAACTCTTGAAAAGAGCTACACTGCACATAAGTAATAGATATCACTTAACCTTTGGGTTTAGTTATAGCTGTTTATACGGTTTAAATTGTATATCAGGATGAACAATTAAGACTAGGGGATGAGCCTATAACAGACCAGAGGCAAATCCCCACGCACTTTCTAACCTAGAGATAACCAAAGTTTATTTTTACTATGCACACAAAATTTTGAAGTGTATTTTTTTTTCTAATTGCACGAGTTAAAAGTTCTGAAATATTTTTTCTAATGCAAATTCTATTTCATATTGTTAGCTTAATTACTGTTATATATCCAGAATGGATATATTTAGTTTATACGTTTAAGATGTTTATAGACATGTGGTCATTGAAATGCTATGTACCTTTTAGTTACCATACAATGCCAAGTATCTGGGGAAACACTGAAGTTGGTAGGAGACCCTTCTTTCTATGTGTAGCTTATGAGGCAGGGGGACAGACCCAAGTCAGAGAAAACCAGCTATGAAACCTGTTTTATCTATGGAGCCATGGGCGATTAACTTGATTTCACACAATGTCAGGGGGCTAAACTCAGATATTAAACGTAGAACAGCACTCACATAGTATAGATCTTTACGAGCCAATGTAATTTTCCTACAGGAGACACATTTCTTAGACTCACAGATACCTAGATACTGGACTAGAGAATTCCCACTAAATTATCATGCTACGACTGATTAAAAAAAAAAGGGGAGTCTCCATACTGATACATTCATCTATACCCTTTGTCCACACAGAAACAATTAAAGATAAAGAGGGCAGGTACCTGATAGTCAGGGGCCAGATACAAGGTACTGAAATCACACTTTGTAACGTATATGCCCCAAATGATAAGCAAGACACCTTCTTCAGGCAGTTATCGCATCAGCTGATAAATTGGTCACAGTCTAGGACAATATTGGCAGGAGATTTTAATGTTGATCTTGCCTTACAATCTAGAACAAGTCCCCACCTAATGTCCAACAAACAACATAGACAGTATAGCAAGGTCAAAACAATACTTGATCACCTGAGCACACATACCCTAATTGACTCCTGGAAGACCCTATATGGAGACACAGTAGATACCACATATTACTCAGCGGCTCACAAGACATACACAAAGTTAGATTACATATTCGTAAGTCAAATACTACAACCCTCTTTAGAATCAGCCAACATTCACTCCTGTGTGTGGTCGGATCATTCGATAACGCAACTGAGAATAGGTACCCTACAACCTACCGACAGAGATAAAACATGGACCTTTGACTCTTTTTGCCTCAAAGATCCAGTAGTATTGAAATCAGTAACACGACAAATGAGGAAATACTGGGAGATTAATACAGGGACAACGGAAAACCCCTTATCGACTTGGGCAGCCCACAAGACATTTTTAAGAGGACTATTAATAAAGGAAAAAGCTGTCCTGGTTAAAAAATATAATAATCAAAGGAAAGAACTTCAAAACGAAATAAGCACATTAGAACAGCAACACAAAAACATAATTTATGCTTACCTGATAAATTCCTTTCTTCTGTAGTGTGATCAGTCCACGGGTCATCATTACTTCTGGGATATTACTCCTCCCCAACAGGAAGTGCAAGAGGATTCACCCAGCAGAGCTGCATATAGCTCCTCCCCTCTACGTCACTCCCAGTCATTCGACCAAGGACCAACGAGAAAGGAAAAGCCAAGGGTGAAGTGGTGACTGGAGTATAAATCAAAAAATATTTACCTGCCTTAAAAACAGGGCGGGCCGTGGACTGATCACACTACAGAAGAAAGGAATTTATCAGGTAAGCATAAATTATGTTTTCTTCTGTTAAGTGTGATCAGTCCACGGGTCATCATTACTTCTGGGATACCAATACCAAAGCAAAAGTACACGGATGACGGGAGGGATAGGCAGGCTCTTTATACAGAAGGAACCACTGCCTGAAGAACCTTTCTCCCAAAAATAGCCTCCGATGAAGCAAAAGTGTCAAATTTGTAAAATTTGGAAAAAGTATGAAGCGAAGACCAAGTTGCAGCCTTGCAAATCTGTTCAACAGAGGCCTCATTCTTGAAGGCCCAAGTGGAAGCCACAGCTCTAGTAGAATGAGCTGTAATTCTTTCAGGAGGCTGCTGTCCAGCAGTCTCATAAGCTAAACGAATTATGCTACGAAGCCAAAAAGAAAGAGAGGTAGCGGAAGCTTTTTGACCTCTCCTCTGCCCAGAGTAAATGACAAACAGAGAAGACGTTTGTCGAAATTCCTTAGTTGCCTGTAAGTAAAATTTTAGAGCACAGACTACATCCAGGTTGTGCAGTAGACGTTCCTTCTTTGAAGAAGGATTTGGGCATAAAGAAGGGACAACAATCTCTTGATTGATATTCCTGTTAGTAACTACCTTAGGTAAGAACCCAGGTTTAGTACGCAGGACTACCTTATCCGAATGAAAAATCAAATAAGGAGAATCACAATGTAAGGCTGATAATTCAGAGACTCTTCGAGCCGAGGAAATAGCCATTAAAAATAGAACTTTCCAAGATAACAACTTTATATCAATGGAATGAAGGGGTTCAAACGGAACGCCCTGTAAAACATTAAGAACAAGGTTTAAACTCCATGGTGGAGCAACAGTTTTAAACACAGGCTTAATTCTGACCAAAGCCTGACAAAAAGCCTGGACGTCAGGAACTTCTGACAGACGTTTGTGTAACAGAATGGACAGAGCTGAGATCTGTCCCTTTAATGAACTAGCAGATAAACCCTTTTCTAAACCTTCTTGTAGAAAAGACAATATCCTAGGAATCCTAACCTTACTCCAAGAGTAACCTTTGGATTCACACCAATATAGGTATTTACGCCATATCTTATGGTAAATCTTTCTGGTAACAGGTTTCCTAGCCTGTATTAAGGTATCAATAACTGACTCAGAAAATCCACGTCTTGATAAAATCAAGCGTTCAATTTCCAAGCAGTCAGCTTCAGAGAAGTTAGATTTTGATGTTTGAAGGGACCCTGTATCAGAAGGTCCTGTTTCAGAGGTAGAGACCAAGGTGGACAGGATGACATGTCCACCAGGTCTGCATACCAAGTCCTGCGTGGCCACGCAGGTGCTATTAGAATCACTGATGCTCTCTCTTGTTTGATTCTGGCAATCAATCGAGGAAGCAACGGGAAGGGTGGAAACACGTAAGCCATCCTGAAGTCCCAAGGTGCTGTCAGAGCATCTATCAGGACTGCTCCTGGATCCCTGGATCTGGACCCGTAACGAGGAAGCTTGGCGTTCTGTCGAGACGCCATGAGATCTATCTCTGGTTTGCCCCAACGTCGAAGTATTTGGGCAAAGACCTCCGGATGAAGTTCCCACTCCCCCGGATGAAAAGTCTGACGACTTAAGAAATCCGCCTCCCAGTTCTCCACTCCCGGGATGTGGATTGCTGACAGGTGGCAAGAGTGAGACTCTGCCCAGCAAATTATCTTTGATACTTCCATCATAGCTAGGGAGCTTCTTGTCCCTCCCTGATGGTTGATGTAAGCTACAGTCGTGATGTTGTCCGACTGAAACCTGATGAACCCCCGAGTTGTCAACTGGGGCCAAGCCAGGAGGGCATTGAGAACTGCTCTCAATTCCAGAATGTTTATTGGCAGGAGACTCTCCTCCTGACTCCATTGTCCCTGAGCCTTCAGAGAATTCCAGACGGCACCCCAACCTAGAAGGCTGGCGTCTGTTACAATTGTCCAGTCTGGTCTGCTGAATGGCATCCCCCTGGACAGATGTGGCCGAGAAAGCCACCATAGAAGAGAATTTCTGGTCTCTTGATCCAGATTCAGAGAAGGGGATAAGTCTGAGTAATCCCCATTCCACTGACTTAGCATGCACAGTTGCAGTGGTCTGAGGTGTAAGCGTGCAAAGGGTACTATGTCCATTGCCGCTACCATTAAGCCGATTACCTCCATGCATTGAGCCACTGACGGGTGTTGAATGGAATGAAGGGTGCGGCAAGCACTTTGAAGTCTTGTTAGCCTGTCCTCTGTCAGGTAAATCTTCATTTCTACAGAATCTATAAGAGTCCCCAGGAAGGGAACTCTTGTGAGTGGAACGAGTGAACTTTTCTTTTCGTTCACCTTCCATCCATGTGACCTTAGAAATGCCAGCACTAACTCTGTATGAGACTTGGCAGTTTGAAAGCTTGAAGCTTGTATCAGAATGTCGTCTAGGTATGGAGCTACCGAGATTCCCCGCGGTCTTAGTACCGCCAGAAGAGCACCCAGAACCTTTGTGAAGATTCTTGGAGCTGTAGCCAATCCGAATGGAAGAGCCACAAACTGGTAATGCCTGTCTAGGAAGGCAAACCTTAGGTACCGATAATGATCTTTGTGAATCGGTATGTGAAGGTAAGCATCTTTTAAATCTACAGTGGTCATGTATTGACCCTCTTGGATCATAGGTAAAATTGTCCGAATAGTCTCCATCTTGAACGATGGAACTCTTAGGAATTTGTTTAGGATCTTTAAGTCCAGGATTGGTCTGAAAGTTCCCTCTTTTTTGGGAACCACAAACAGATTTGAGTAAAACCCCTGTCCCTGTTCCGATCGTGGAACTGGATGGATTACTCCCATTAACAAGAGCTCTTGTACGCAGCGTAGAAACGCCTCTTTCTTTGTCTGGATTGTTGACAATCTTGACAGATGAAATCTCTCTCTTGGAGGAGAGTATTTGAAGTCCAGAAGGTATCCCTGAGATATTATCTCTAGCGCCCAGGGATCCTGAACATCTCTTGCCCAAGCCTGGGCGAAGAGAGAAAGTCTGCCCCCCACTAGATCCGATCCCGGATCGGGGGCCCTCAATTCATGCTGTTTTAGGGGCAGCAGCAGGTTTCCTAGTCTGCTTGCCCTTGTTCCAGGACTGGTTAGGTTTCCAGCCTTGTCTGTAGCGAGCAACAGCTCCTTCCTGTTTTGGTGCAGAGGAAGTTGATGCTGCTCCTGCTTTGAAATTACGAAAGGAACGAAAATTAGACTGTCTAGTCTTGGCTTTGGCTTTGTCCTGAGGCAGGGCATGGCCTTTACCTCCTGTAATGTCAGCTATAATCTCTTTCAACCCGGGCCCGAATAAGGTCTGCCCTTTGAAAGGTATATTAAGCAATTTAGACTTAGAAGTAACATTAGCTGACCAGGATTTTAGCCACAGCGCCCTGCGTGCCTGAATGGCGAATCCTGAATTTTTCGCCGTAAGTTTAGTAAGATGTACTACGGCCTCCGAAATGAATGAATTAGCTAGTTTAAGGACTCTAAGCCTGTCCGTAATGTCGTCCAGAGTAGCTGAACCAATGTTCTCTTCCAGAGACTCAATCCAGAATGCCGCTGCAGCCGTGATCGGCGCAATGCATGCAAGGGGTTGCAATATAAAACCTTGTTGAACAAACATTTTCTTAAGGTAACCCTCTAACTTTTTATCCACTGGATCTGAAAAAGCACAGCTATCCTCCACCGGGATAGTGGTACGCTTAGCTAAGGTAGAAACTGCTCCCTCCACCTTAGGGACCGTTTGCCATAAGTCCCTTGTGGTGGCGTCTATTGGAAACATTTTTCTAAATATCGGAGGGGGTGAGAACGGCACACCGGGTCTATCCCACTCCTTAGTAACAATTTCAGTAAGTCTCTTAGGTATAGGAAAAACCTCAGTACTCGTCGGTACCGCAAAATATTTATCCAACCTACACATTTTCTCTGGTATTGCAACTGTGTTACAATCATTCAGAGCCGCTAACACCTCCCCTAGTAATACACGGAGGTTTTCCAGTTTAAATTTAAAATTTGAAATATCTGAATCCAGTCTGTTTGGATCAGAACCGTCACCCACAGAATGAAGTTCTCCGTCCTCATGTTCTGCCACCTGTGACGCAGTGTCTGACATGGCCCTAATATTATCAGCGCACTCTGTTCTCACCCCAGAGTGATCACGCTTACCTCTTAGTTCTGGTAATTTAGCCAAAACCTCAGTCATAACAGTAGCCATATCCTGTAATGTGATTTGTAATGGCCGCCCAGATGTACTCGGCGCTACAATATCACGCACCTCCCTCTGAGCGGGAGATGTAGGTACTGACACGTGAGGCGAGTTAGTCGGCATAACTCTCCCCTCGTTGTTTGGTGAAATTTGTTCAATTTGTACAGATTGACTTTTATTTAAAGTAGCATCAATACAGTTAGTACATAAATTTCTATTGGGCTCCACTTTGGCATTGCAACAAATGACACAGGTATCATCCTCTGAATCAGACATGTTTAACACACTAGCAAATAAACTTGCAACTTGGAAATACAATTCAATTAGAATAATATTAAAATGTACTGTGCCTTTAAGAAGCACAGAAGATCTATGACAGTTGACAATTAATAAATTGAAACAGTTATAGCCTCAATCCTTGTAAACAACACAACTTTAGCAAAGGTTTAATCCCATTAGCAAAGATAACAAATTCTGAAAGCAGGAAACAAATTACAGAATAAACGTTTTTTATCTCAGTCAAACTATAATTCTCACAGCTCTGCTGAGAGAAATTACCTCCCTCAAAATAAGTTTTGAAGACCCCTGAGCTCTGTAGAGATGAACCGGATCATGCAGGGAATACAATGAGTTGCTGACTGAAATATTTGATGCATAGAAAAAGCGCCAAAAAACGGCCCCTCCCCCTCACACACAGCAGTGAGGGAGAACAGAAACTGTCAGAAAAACAGATTAAGCAACTGCCAAGTGGAAAAATAGTGCCCAAACATTTATTCACACAGTACCTCAGCAAATGAAAACGATTTTACATTCCAGCAAAAACGTTAAACATAATCTCTAGTTATTAAACAGCTTTATGTATTTCTTACAGTGTAATTCTAGTGAAGTACCATTCCCCAGAATACTGAAGTGTAAAGTATACATACATGACATTATATCGGTATGGCAGGATTTTCTCATCAATTCCATTGTCAGAAAATAAAAACTGCTACATACCTCTATGCAGATTCATCTGCCCGCTGTCCCCTGATCTGAAGTTTACCTCACTCCTCAGATGGCCGAGAACAGCAATATGATCTTAACTACTCCGGCTAAAATCATAGCAAAACTCTGGTAGATTCTTCTTCAAACTCTGCCAGAGAGGTAATAACACACTCCGGTGCTATTTTAAAATAACAAACTTTTGATTGAAGATATAAAACTAAGTATAATCACCATAGTCCTCTCACACATCCTATCTAGTCGTTGGGTGCAAGAGAATGACTGGGAGTGACGTAGAGGGGAGGAGCTATATGCAGCTCTGCTGGGTGAATCCTCTTGCACTTCCTGTTGGGGAGGAGTAATATCCCAGAAGTAATGATGACCCGTGGACTGATCACACTTAACAGAAGAAATTACACAATCAGAGATAGTTTACCAGCAACTACAAAAAAAACGTTCAACATTGGCTAACATTCTTAACGACCAGTCAGTCAGGGCAGCATTCCGGCTTAAGACCAATTACTATATCTATGACAATAAGCCGGATAAATATATGGCTAATAAAATTTGTGAGAAGTTGAGAGTAGCGGCTATAGCACAGATTCAGAAACATGACGGTACCACCACTACTCATCCACAGGAAATAGTTGACTGTTTTGCTAACTATTACAGTGATCTCTATGACAGGAATAAAGTTGCTCAGTCTGTACATACTAAAACTTTGCTACATAAATTTCTTGACGAAACACAACTGCCCTCCTTGACTGAAAAAGATAGAGATAAGTTAAAACAGGAAATTACGGTGATTGAAGTCCAACAGGCAGTAAAAGACCTAAAACCAGGAAAGGCCCCTGGCCCGCCCCTGGCCCGGACGGACTACCAGGGGAATACTACAAATTGTTCAAGTCCTCATTGGTACCCCACTTGGTTAAATTCTCCAATCATATCATGCAGGGCCATACGATACCTCCTGACCTTCTCAGAGCCAGGATAGCTGTCATACCCAAACCGGGGAAAAACGTCAAATGCTGTGCTAGCTATAGACCCATCTCTCTCATAAATCAAGATATTAAAAATTTTACCAAGATACTAGCTAATAGGCTTAAGTTGATACTGCCAGAAATGGTCCATCCAGATCAAGTTGGGTTTGTGATGGGCAGGGAAGCCCCTGATAACATTAGACGCATACTTACAACCATTACCCAATTGACAAAGACGAAAACGCCTTCTCTGGTCCTATCACTGGACGCGGAGAAGGCGTTTGACAGAATTGACTGGAGGTATATGTTTGCTGTCTTGGAGAAAATGGAATTTGAAGGCCCCTTTGTCACTGCTTTACAAGGTATATATTCTGCACCTACAGCTACGGTTAGGGCTATTGGACACCACTCAAAACTTATAAATATTAAAAACGGAACTAGACAGGGATGCCCACTTTCGCCGTTATTTGCGCTTTGTATGGAACCCTTAGCTGCCTGCATTAGGCAAAATCCTGATATTACAGGTTTTCAACTTAAAAATAGGGATTATAAGATTGCCCTTTTCGCAGATGACGTTTTGCTGACATTGACCAAACCCTTAACTTCTCTCCCCAACCTCTATGACGTCCTTGACCGATTCTCTGCCATATCCGGGTATAAAATAAATATGGATAAAAGCGAAGCGATGGCAATAGCGTTGCCGTCTCAGACAAAAAAACTAATTGAACTCAATTTTGAATTTTCTTGGGTCAAATCATATATTAAATATCTGGGAATTAATTTATCAGCTCATTATGAGGAACTATATAGGATAAATTATATGCCCCTGTATAAAGAGATTCGCAGGGATATAGCAAAGTGGAAGCATCTTAACTTCTCATGGTATGGCAGAATAGCGGCAACAAAAATGAATATTCTTCCAAGACTGTTATACTTGTTTAGAACCTTACCTATCCCAGTTCCAAAAAAAGACCTGGAAACAATGCAATCTGAACTTATTAATTTTATTAATAGCAAAAAACATTCTAGAATCCCCTTTCACACGCTAACAAAACATAGACAGCTGGGAGGAATTGGAGTACCTAACTTAAGGGACTATTATGATGCCTCAAGACTAGCCCAGACAGCGCTAATAGGAACATCTAACAAAGACATAGTTTGGATAGGGTTAGAAGCAGACTTGGGAGACTCTGAACACCCAGACGCTCTATTATGGGACACTGCTGTATCTTTACAGGTGCTCCATGCTTACTCTCCAATTACTGGTCACTCAGTAGAGCACTGGAGAACTCTAAATAAAAAGAAAGGACTGGTTCCAGAATACTCATTCAAGACACCACTTAGATATCTTATCCCAAAGGAATATAGGAAACAATTAGACAAATGGGCAAATAAGGGTCTTTATAGGGTAGGAGACATAGTACTACACAACAAACCATTAACTTTTACGCAAATCCAGGAGAAGCTGACACCAGAACCTCTTAGGTGGTACTTATACTTACAAATCACTTCTGCATTACATAAATTTCTTTCAAACACACATAATCCCCTCAGCACCACGTTAGAGAAAATATGCTGCGCTGATTTGAGGCAGAAACACATCATCTCAAGAATGTATATAGCTTTACAATCCGCAATAAACGAGGAAAAGTCCCCTCTCATGTGCAAATGGGAAACTGATATAGCTATTAACTTAGAAGTGAAAGAATGGTATGAATTACTTTACTCCTCCTGCAGAGGTTTGATAACCGCATATCTACGAGAAAATAGCTATAAAACCATCTACAGGTGGTACTTAACCCCGGTAAGAACTTCCCACTTCACAGAGGTAAAAAAACAGAAAATGCTATAGGGGGATGTAATGAAATAGGAACTTATATACACATGTGGTGGGAGTGTCGTGGAATCAAACAGATTTGGTCATGCCTGTCCAACCACCTTAGTACACTATTAGGGGAACAGATAACACTTGCCATGTCCCAGGGACTACTCAACATACCGCTCCCAAATTATCATCACCATATCAACACTTTTATCAGAATACTTTGCACAGTTACAAGACTGTGCATTGCCAAATATTGGAGGGAAAGAGCACCAACATGGCAAGAAGTTCTAGACAAAATTAAACTCACACACAAACGCCATGAAACTGCAGCTTTTAACCTGGGAAATGTGGATACATATCAAAAAATTTGGTTTTACTGGTTAATGCAATAGTGATGGTGTATGGATTCTCTGGGTATCCTAAACTAAAAACATAGAAAGACAAAGGGCTAGGGAAGGTTCATTTATAGATATTCTACTCCCCACTAAAGAACATAGCTTTTGTGATATATTAAATGGCAATAACATACATAACTGCTTTTTGCTTGACCACGTGTTAGTTTGTTTTTATTGTTCATTATTTTTTGTTTTGTTTGACCTTATTTCTAATTTTATTGTTTTTTCATGTTTAGTTTTTCTTTTTGAAAAAATGTACAAAATGTCTATGTTAAAAATGCACTGATCAGTATGTCGGACCAGAATTGAGGCCTGATGCCTATAGTGAAGCATCATTCTGAAAAAAATCAAAACAGTTTGGACATTGTGGACTCATATATTAGTTTGCATCCAAAGGTAAAAAGTTGAGACAAAAATGGCAAATATAGTCATACCATAGGGATGGGTTGTCTAAATTGTACTGTGATGTACTGAATTACTAATGCTTTTTTGATATGTGATGTGACGTTTTGCTCAATAAAAAATATTTAAACATAAAATGCATTCTTAAGAGGCGGCCTTCAAGGTCTAAGAAATTAGCATATGAACCTCCTAGGTTAAGCTTTCAACTAAGAATACCAAGAGAACAAAGAAAAATCGGTGATAAAAGTAAATGGCAAAATTGTTTAAAATTACATATCCTATCTGAATCATGAAAGGTTTTTTGGACTAGACTGTCCCTTTAAGCATATTTTGCTTTAATTCAAATGTATTAGTCCATTTTACTGTATACTTTGCAGATACACTTTTCCCGTGAAGTATAGATTATAGAATGTGGGCATAAACCCATTCCCTGCAGCAGGAGGAGCCAGCAATGCATATTACTTTGCTTGATAAATTAACTTTACATTGTGCAATATTATTTATTTTTCTGCATTTACTGTCTGTGACACCCTTATATCCCAGCAAGTGATATTAACCCCTTCCCTGCTGCAAGAGGAGCCAGCAGTGCATATTACTGTGCTTGAGTATCCCAGGGGCTACAATTGTGCTGTAATGGGGGACAAACACAAATGGCCTGATGATCAAAGATCCTCTAGCTTGGAGAGAAATTACAGTGCAGATTTCACAAGAGCTGAACTCATGGCAAGCTATAAGAAAAAGGGCAGAACCTGAAAGTCCCAGAGAGATACCTCCCATAAATCTCTCCACTCATATGTGATGATCTAAAATGATCCTCCAGCACTGAGAGCTCTCGCAAGATTAATCTAGACAAATTTAGCTTAACTACTGTAAGGGTTATTCAAAGCATTTCTGTATGTAAAGGAGAGACAATCCCAATGCAATATAGCACTGTATGACATGAGAGTCTTGTTACACTTACACTTTGTGTTTCATATTAAGTTACACTTCAGATTGGGTCATTTATGTATTATTATATTAAAAGGGACAGTTGAGTCAAAATTAAACTTCAGATAAGTCATGTTGAAAGCTAAACCTAGGTAGGCTCATAAACTGATTTCTAAGCCATTGAAGGCCGCCTCTTATCTCAGTGCATTTTGACAGTTTTTCACAGACACTGCTAGTTCATGTGTGCCAAATAAATTACATTGTGCTCACTCCTGTGGATTAATTTATGAGTCAGCACCGATTGGCTAAAATGCATGTCTGTCAAAAGAACTGAGATAATGGGGTGGTCTGCAGAGGCTTAGATACAAGATAATCACAGAGGTCGAAAGTGTATTAATATAACAGTGCATACTGTTCAGAGGAGAATTGCCTGGTATTTCGGGGCTGGACTGACCTTACTTGGCGGGATCAGACTGATATACTTCAGGAAAGTTTTCTTCTGTGAAAAGCACACTGGTCTAAAAGAGGCTGCTTCCGGGTGGTAAATCGCCATAGAACAAGCCACTGAGCTGTTGTTCGTTCCTGGTAGAGCGCTTCTCTCTTTGTATGCAAATTATTATGACCCTGGGGAAGTCTCCCTATGGGTGATGGGGGAAACCAGACGTGGACTCCTTGCCCAGTGTGCTTAGAGGAATGTGGCTGCACCTCACTGACGAGGCCCATAGGAGGCCGAAACGATCGTCTGGGGTTGTCATGTTCCTTGTTCAGAGGAGAATTGCCTGGTATTTCGGGGCTGGACTGACCTTACTTGGCGGGATCAGACTGATATACTTCAGGAAAGTTTTCTTCTGTGAAAAGCACACTGGTCTAAAAGAGGCTGCTTCCGGGTGGTAAATCGCCATAGAACAAGCCACTGAGCTGTTGTTCGTTCCTGGTAGAGCGCTTCTCTCTTTGTATGCAAATTATTAATATAACAGTGTTGGTTATGGAAAACTGGGGAATGGGTAATAAAAAGATTATCTACCTTTTAAAACAATAACAACTTTTAAATAGATTTTCCATTTAAGCAGTTAAGATTTAGATACAGCTGGTATTTTCATGAATTCTGATATGTTTTGAAAGTTTCTTTGTTACTAACAAATTAGGATCATAATTTGTACATTTCTGTATATCTTTTACAATTTACATTGCATTGTATTTGCTCTATTGTTAAATAAGACACAGATTCAGAAAGTGGGAGGGACACTTCAGATATTCACCTTCAGATATACACCCTGTGTATATCTGAAGGTCTTGTGAATAGCTGTAAGCTATTTAAGTTTAACTTGTATTGGCTGCAAACGGAGCACTTATATCCTGTTAACGTCAATCTCCACTAAGAAATTCTACATACCAGACAGCATCATTCATTTTTATGGAAGGCATTTATCATCTATCTGGGACTTACAGGTTCCATCCTTTTTCTTATAGAATTTTGTGAGTTTAGTCTTTGTGAAGTCTGCACTATAATTTCTTTCCAAACTAGAGAATCTTTGATCATCAGGACCATAGAATGTAATGAAGCTCTCTGGGAAACTGAAGCTGTCACAGTTTTATTTTAAATAAAAGAAAAACCAAAGTGCAATGGAATTTTTAAAATATATACATAGATATACAAAGTATGATCTTAATTTGTTAAAGTTACACATAAACTGTCAAAGCAAACTAAGAATTTGTAAAATAACAATCCTAAATGCACTGCTGTATACAGAATCTATATCAATTAATACAAAATAGAAAGTGCGAAGTTTGAATGTAATACAATTTAATCTGAAGTGTAAAGTAATATAAAATACAAAACACAAAGTGTAAATGCAACAGAACTCTCCTGTCCATGTCTCATGGTGCTATATTGCACTGGGCTTGTCTTCTTCACATTCAGAATGTAGAGAATGCCCCTTGGAGAAGTATAGTAAAATATGCCTTTTTAGAATCTCATGAAGAACCTCACAGTGCTGGAGGATCATTTTAAATGTTCTTACGCGAGCGGAGAGCTTTATATCATCAGGCCCATAGTAAAAAAGGGCTATTAATGCATTTTATTTTTGTATTCAAATGCCCCTTTAAATACTTTATGCCAGTAGACTCTAGGAGGCCTATTTATGAAATGTCTGTCGGACTTGATCCGACAGTGCGGATCAGGTCCGACAGACATCGCTGAATGCGGAGAGCAATACGCTCTCCATATTCAGCATTGCACCAGCAGCTCTTGTGAGCTGCTGGTGCAACGCCTAACCCTGCAGACTCGCGACCAATCGGCCGCCAGCAGGGGGGTGTCAATCAACCCGATCATACTCTATCGGTTTGAATTCCAGCGATTCCTGTCCGCCTCATCAGAGCAGGCGGACAGGGTTATGGAGCAGCGGTCTTTGTAACTAGTGTTTCTGGCGAGCCTGCAGGATCGCCAGAAACACGGGCCTCAAGCTCCGTACAGAGCTTGATAGATAGGCCTCTAGAAGTGTATGCTTTGTACCTGGTGTATATGACAAGAAGATTTTTTTGCATTTAACTGTGGAAAGTACGGTTTAATTTTTTATGTGATTTTGACTCAAAAAATGTCTTTGAAACAATGTCTGTTTTTCATGATGACTCGTATTAGAAAGGTTTCTTTAAATTTTTTTGTGTGTCACTGTGACAATACAGTCTTGCTGCAGTAATCATCTTATTATGGACGTACCTAAACCACTGAATAAATGCTGGACCTTGTAGTTCAGTTTTAGCATTGGTACGTACGTCACAAGACCATTATATTGAAATGCCCTATAGGTATGCCAGGGTTGCTTACTTACCACTAGCTCTTCAGACAGTTCTCCAACAGCCCAAACTTCTATTGCATCAATGGTGAATTCTTCTTTGGCAGAGAGCTGGGGGCTATTGTATGTAGTGCAGCTGGGTTTAGCTTTGCTGTGTCCTGATCCAAAATTACTGTCTATCCATAGTCCAAAATAATTGTGTTGCCCCCCCATTCCCTGCAAGTTAGAAAATAAGATTTTGTAGATTACTTTCCTCGAAAAGCAGCAGACTGGGCAAACAAACTCACCTGAAGCTAATGCACTGTGGACATAACCATCCAATCATGTACTTCCTTTCAAGCACAATTTATCTACTGATGGTCACACTAATGTAGAATACAACTAAACAACATCAGATGGATTATACAGAATGGAGTGAGAGAGAGTGAGACACACACATACAATAAACAGCTACTCCTAGACTACTACATAATTAGAGAACATGTAGTCGGCACTTACCAGTCCATTAGGCATGGTTTGCTGCCCGTGGTTCAGATACATATAATGATCGTTGTATCCTGTATACGTGTACACATTGAGATGTGGGAAAATGGAGAACAAGACACATCTGCTGTCTCCTGTAACAGAAAGAAAAAGTCATTTAAATGACAATACAAATAAAAAAAAAAATCAAGCAACTTTATAGTAAAGATTTAAAGGGACATAAAAACAAAAATAATATTTCATGGTTCAGATACAGCACATGTTTTTAAGGGACTTCTGTTAACAAATTAACTCTTATTGGTATCTTTTGTTGAAAAGCATACCTAGGTATGCTCTCGGACAGCAATGCACTACTAGCAGCTAGCTAGTGATAGGTGGCTAAACATATATGCCTCTTGTCATTTGCTCACCAGATGTGTCCAGCTTTGCTGCTTGGGAGTGGACTTTAAATATGTGTTTAACCCGAGTACAGTAGTTAAACACACAGTTATATGTAAGCAGTAGTGCAATAATTAAATTATCTCACACATCAGAGCATGTTCTCTTTGTGCTTCTATGTTCCTTAGACAGAATATATTATAATTAAGTGCTAGGGTAAATTAAAACAAAGTAAAATTACAATGCGTTTTAATCATTGTCTTTAAATTACTGTTCTTCCCCCAATGTAAAGGGGACACACTAAAGCAAAAACAGAATTTATGCTTACCTGATAAATTACTTTCTCCAACGGTGTGTCCGGTCCACGGTGTCATCCATTACTTGTGGGATATTCTCCTCCCCCACAGGGAAAGGCAAGGAGAGCACACAGCAAGAGCTGTCCATATAGTCCCTCCCAGGCTCCGCCCCCCCCAGTCATTCGACCGACGGTTAGGAGAAAAAAAGGAGAAACTATAGTGTGCCGTGGTGACTGTAGTGTATAGAGAAAGAAATTCTTCAAACCTGATTAAAAAACCAGGGCGGGCCGTGGACCGGACACACCGTTGGAGAAAGTAATTTATCAGGTAAGCATAAATTCTGTTTTCTCCAACATTGGTGTGTCCGGTCCACGGTGTCATCCATTACTTGTGGGAACCAATACCAAAGCTTTAGGACACGGATGAAGGGAGGGAGCAAATCAGGTTACCTAAACAGAAGGCACCACGGCTTGCAAAACCTTTCTCCCAAAAATAGCCTCCGAAGAAGCAAAAGTATCAAATTTGTAGAATTTGGACAAAGTGTGCAGAGAAGACCAGGTCGCTGCCTTACATATCTGATCAACAGAAGCCTCGTTCTTGAAGGCCCATGTGGAAGCCACAGCCCTAGTAGAGTGAGCTGTGATTCGTTCAGGAGGCTGCCGTCCGGCAGTCTCGTAAGCCAATCGTATGATGCTTTTCAGCCAAAAGGAAAGAGAGGTAGCAGTAGCTTTTTTGACCTGTCCTCTTGCCAGAATAAACTACAAACAGAGAAGACGTTTGTCTGAAATCCTTTGTTGCTTCTAAATAGAACTTTAAAGCACGGACTACATCTAAATTGTGTAACAAGCGTTCCTTCTTTGAAACTGGATTCGGACACAAAGAAGGCACAACTATTTCCTGGTTAATATTCTTGTTGGAAACAACCTTTGGAAGGAAACCAGGTTTAGTACGCAAAACAACCTTATCTGAATGGAACACCAGATAGGGCGGATTACACTGCAGAGCAGATAATTCAGAAACTCTTCTAGCAGAAGAATAGCAACCAAAAACAGAACTTTCCAAGATAACAACTTGATATCTATGGAATGTAAGGGTTCAAACGGAACCCCTTGAAGAACTGAAAGAACCAAATTTAGACTCCAGGGAGGAGTCAAGGGTCTGTAAACAGACTTGATCCTGACCAAAGCCTGAACAAAAGCTTGAACATCTGGCACAGCTGCCAGTCGTTTGTGTAACAAGACAGATAAAGCAGAAATCTGTCCTTTTAGAGAACTCGCTGATAATCCCTTATCCAAACCTTCTTGGAGAAAGGAAAGGATCCTAGGAATTTTAATCTTACTCCATGAGAATCCCTTGGATTCACACCAACAGATATATCTTTTCCATATTTTATGGTAATCTTTCTAGTCACAGGTTTTCTGGCTTGTACCAGAGTATCTATCACAGAATCCGAAAACCCACGCTTAGACAAAATCAAGCGTTCAATTTCCAAGCAGTCAGCTGGAGAGAAACTAGATTTGGATGTTCGAATGGACCTTGTACTAGAAGATCCTGTCTCAAAGGTAGCTTCCATGGTGGAGCCGATGACATATTCACCAGGTCTGCATACCAAGTCCTGCGTGGCCACGCAGGAGCTATCAAAATCACTGAGGCCTTCTCCTGTTTGATCCTGGCTACCAGCCTGGGAATGAGAAGGAACGGTGGAAACGCATAAGCTAGGTTGAAAGTTCAAGGCGCCACTAATGCATCCACTAGAGTCGCCTTGGGATCCCTGGATCTGGACCCGTAGCAAGGAACCTTGAAGTTCTGATGAGACGCCATCAGATCCATGTCTGGAATGCCCCATAATTGGGTCAACTGGGCAAACGCCTCCGGGTGGAGTTCCCACTCCCCCGGATGAAAGGTCTGACGACTCAGATAATCTGCCTCCCAGTTTTCCACTCCTGGGATGTGGATCGCAGACAGGTGGTAGGAGTGATCCTCCGCCCATTTGATGATCTTGGTCACCTCTCTCATCGCCAGGGAACTCCTTGTTCCCCCCTGATGGTTGAAGTAAGCAACAGTCGTCATGTTGTCCGATTGGAATCTTATGAATCTGGCCTTTGCTAGTTGAGGCCAAGCCCGGAGAGCATTGAATATCGCTCTCAGTTCCAGGATGTTTATCGGGAGAAGAGACTCTTCCCGAGACCATAGACCCTGAGCTTTCAGGGAATCCCAGACCGCGCCCCAGCCTAATAGACTGGCGTCGGTCGTGACAATGACCCACTCTGGTCTGCGGAAGCTCATTCCCTGGGACAGGTGATCCTGAGTCTCTGGTCTTCTGATCTACTTGAATCACTGGAGACAAGTCTGTATAGTCCCCATTCCACTGTTTGAGCATGCACAGTTGTAATGGTCTTAGATGAATTCGCGCAAAAGGAACTATGTCCATTGCTGCAACCATCAACCCTACTACTTCCATGCACTGAGCTATGGAAGGCCGTAGAACAGAGTGAAGAACTTGACAAGCGTTTAGAAGCTTTGACTCTCTGACATCTGTCAGGAAAATCTTCATTTCTAAAGAATCTATTATTGTTCCCAAGAAAGGGACTCTTGTTGACGGAGACGGGGAACTTTTTTCTATGTTCACCTACCACCCGTGAGATCTGAGAAAGGCTAGAACTATGTCTGTGTGAGCCTTTGTCTTTGAAAGAGACGACGCTTGAATTAGGATGTCGTCCAAGTAAGGTGCCACTGCAATGCCCCTGGGACTTAGAACCGCTAGAAGGGACCCGAGCACCTTTGTGAAAATCCTTGGAGCAGTGGCTAGTCCGAATTGGGAGAGCCACAATAGGTAATGTTTGTCCAGAAAGGCGAACCTTAGGAACTGATGATGATCTTTGTGGATAGGAATATGCAGATACGCATCCTTTAGATCCACGGTAGTCATAAATTGACCCTCCTGGATTGTAGGTAAAATCGTTCGAATAGTTTCCATTTTGAACGATGGCACTCTGAGAAATTTGTTTAGAATTTTTAAATCCAGAATTGGTCTGAAAGTTCGCTCTTTTTTTGGGAACTACAAACAGATTTGAGTAAAACCCCTGACCTTGTTCCACAGTTGGAACTGGGAGTATCACTCCCATCTTTAACAGGTCTTCTACACAATGTAAGAATGCCTGTCTCTTTACTTGGTTTGAAGATAAGTGAGACATGTGGAACCTTCCCCTTGGGGGTAGTTCCTTGAATTCTAGAAGATAACCCTGAGAGACTATTTCTAGTGCCCAGGGATCCTGAACATCTCTTGCCCAAGCCTGAGCAAAGAGAGAGAGTCTGCCCCCTACTAGATCCGGTTCTGGATCGGGGGCTACCTCTTCATGCTGTCTTGGTAGCAGCAGCAGGTTTCTTGGCCTGTTTACCCTTGTTCCAGCCTTGCATTGATTTCCAAGCTGGTTTAGTCTGGGAAGCGTTACCCTCTTGTCTAGAGGCTGCCGAGTTGGAAGCCGGTCCGTTCCTGAAATTGCGAAAGGAACGAAAATTGGACTTATTCTTAGCCTTGAAAGGTTTATCTTGTGGGAGGGCATGGCCCTTTCCCCCAGTGATGACTGAAATAATCTCTTTCAATTCTGGCCCAAAAGGGGTCTTACCTTTGAAAGGGGTATTAAGCAATTTTGTCTTGGAAGATACATCCGCCGAACAAGACTTTAGCCAGAGCGCTCTGCGCGCCACAATTGTAAACCCTGAATTTTTTGCCGCTAACCTCGCTAACTGCAAAGCGGCGTCTAAAATAAAGGAATTAGCTAACTTAAGTGCGTAAATTCTGTCCATGACTTCCTCATACGGAGTCTCCCTACTGAGCGACTTTTCCAGTTCCTCGAACCAGAACCACGCCTCTGTAGTGACAGGAATAATGCACGAAATAGGTTGAAGGAGGTAACCTTGCTGTACAAAAATCTTTTTAAGCAAACCCTCCAATTTTTTATCCATAGGATCTTTGAAAGCACAATTGTCCTCAATAGGAATGGTCGTGCGCTTGGCTAGCGTAGAAAACTCCCCCTCGACCTTAGGGACTGTTTGCCATGTGTCCTTCCTGGGGTCGACCATAGGGAACAATTTCTTAAATATAGGAGGAGGGACAAAAGGTATGCCTGGCTTCTCCCACTCCTTATTCACTATGTCCGCCACTCGTTTAGGTATCGGAAAAGCATCAGGGTGCACCGGGACCTCAAGGAACTGTCCATCTTGCACAATTTTTCTGGGTTGACCAGATTGTCACAATCATCCAGAGTAGATAGCACCTCCTTAAGTAATGCGTGGAGATGCTCTAATTTAAATTTAAATGTCACAACATCAGGTTCTGCCTGCTGAGAAATTCTTCCTGAATCAGAAATTTCCCCATCTGACAAACCCTCCCTCACTGCCACTTCAGATTGGTGTGAGGGTATGACAGAAAAATTATCATCAGCGCCCTCCTGCTCTACAGTGTTTAAAACAGAGCAATCGCGCTTTCTCTGAAATGCTGGCATTTTGGATAAAATATTAGCTATGGAGTTATCCATTACTGCCGTCAATTACTGCATAGTAACAAGCATTGGCGCGCTAGAAGTACTAGGGGTCGCCTGCGCGGGCATAACTGGTATAGACACAGAAGGAGATGATGTAGAACCATGTCTACTTCCTTCATCTGAGGAATCATCCTGGGCAACATTACAATTTGTGACAGTTCTGTCCTTACTTTGTTTGGACGCAATGGCACAATTATCACACTATATTTGAAGGGGGAACCACATTGGCTACCATACATACAGAACATGATCTATCTGAAGGTACAGACATGTTAAACAGGCTTAAACTGGTTAATAAAGCACAAAAACCGTTTTAAAACAAAACCGTTACTGTCTCTTTAAATGTTAAACAGGGCACACTTTATTACTGAATATGTGAAAAACTATGAAGGAATTATCCAATCTTTACCAAATTTTCACCACAGTACAGTGTCTTAATACATTCAAAGTATTGCACCCCAATTTTCAAGCTGTTAACCCTTAAAATGTGGAAACCGGAGCCGTTTTTAATTTTAACCCCCTTACAGTCCCAGCCACAGCCTTTGCTGCAACTTCACCAATCCCAGGGGGGTATATGATACCAAATGAAGCCTTCTAGGAACGTTTTTAGTGGATTCCAGACCCTCACACATGCAGCTGCATGTACTGAACTCAAAATTAACTGCACAGTAATGGCGCGAAAATGAGGCTCTGCCTACTACAGAGAAAGGCCCTTCCTGACTGGGAAGGTGTCTTAACAAGTGCCTGGTGCTAAAAACGTTCCCCAATGTTATAAAAGTGTGAAATACAACTTCAAACTGCATATAATACTTAAATAAAGCAATCGATTTAGCCCCTAAAAGTGTCTACCAGTTTATAGCCCATAATAAGCCCTTTATTCTGTTTGAGACTAAGAAAATGGCTTACCGATCCCCATGAGGGGAAAATGACAGCCTTCCAGCATTACACAGTCTTGTTAGAAATATGGCTAGTCATACCTTGAGCAGAAAAGTCTGCAAACTGTTCCCCCCAACTGAAGTTATCTCATCTCAACAGTCCTATGTGGAAACAGCAAACGATTTTAGTTACTGCTGCTAAAATCATATTCCTCTCACAAACAGAACTCTTCATCTCTTTCTGTTTCAGAGTAAATAGTACATACCAGCACTATTTTAAAATAACAAACTCTTGATAGAAGAATAAAAAACTACAACTAAACACCACAAACTCCTCACCATCCCCGAGGAGATGCTACTTGCTCAGAGCGGCAAGGAGAATGACTGGGGGGCGGAGCCTGGGAGGGACTATATGGACAGCTCTTGCTGTGTGCTCTCCTTGCCTTTCCCTGTGGGGGAGGAGAATATCCCACAAGTAATGGATGACACCGTGGACCGGACACACCAATGTTGGAGAAAATAAAATGTGCCAATTCATTATAGGTGGTAAATACAGATCATATCCTGTTCAGCAGCCACAACACTGCAGCTTCTGAGCAGAAAACAGCCAGTGACAAGCTGCTATGATGCTACTAATTAATTCACCAGTCACGTTCTGCTCAGGAGCTGCACCTACTTGTGTATTATAACTTGATTTTAAATTCTGGTTTATTTATTTTTTTTATTTATGTGGGAGAAAAAAAAAAGAAGAAATGAAATCGCCAAATTTTTCATTCTCCCTTAGTATCATCCAGCTCACACACATAGTAAAATAAAATAAATTGTTTAAAATTAAAGGCATACTAAACTCACATTTTTTCTTTCAGGATTCAGATATAACATGCAATTTTAAGCAACTTTCTAATTTACTCCTATTATCAATTATTTTTGTTCTATTGGTATCTTTATTTGAAAGGCAGACATGTAAGCTTAGGTATCGGTCCATTTTTGGTTCAGCACCAGGGTATCGCTTGCTGATTGGTGGCTAAATGTAGGCACTGGTGTCCGGCTTTAACAATAGGTAAAAACAATAAAATCTCAAAACTACATATATTACAAAACACATTTGTTTTCTTTTTCTCTTTTTTTGTGCTAGTTCTTGGGGATACCCCTAACACTGCAGTTGGGAAAGGAGATTGCAGTCTCCATCCCCATCACTGTTGTTTGCATGATGTCACAGGGAACAAGGAAGCCCCTGAAGCAGCAATGATTTCCTTGTTAATAAGGCTGGGGCTGGCAAGGCAGGCTTTAAACATTTATATAGCCGCATCCACAGCGCTTACAGGGAAATGTCTCACCCTGTAGGTATTGACCATAAAGACAGCAATAACCTGCAGCAGCCATGTTCTGTTTACCCTGAGAGGAGAGGGGCTGTAACAGAGCTCATATAGCCCCCTCTTTATGGTAGAGGACAAGTGAAAGAAAACCTTCTTTTAAATGAGGGGCCACTTGTTCCTTTAACATGCAGCTGCTCATCATTAAACTGGTGATAACCTGCTCCACTAGAAACTAGGTCATTTCTAGTGGTGGGATATAATATACAATTACAACCCTATCTCTTACTCTGATTTAATTAGTGGGATATCCAACCCCTCATGTGAAAGAGGGCTTTCTCCTTTTATACATGAGGTCACACCTCCGCTAATTTTTTGGTAATCATCATACTAAGCACCCTTGCAGTGTATTATACCGGGCAAGGGGCACTTTTAGAGGACCAATTCCCTAAAAAAAAAACAGAGGGGCATAAGACCCCAAATTTGGAAGAGAGTCCCATGTTTTCACTGTTGAGTCTCATACCTTTGTCCTCAGTAGGTGATTGCTACAAAATTCCTAATTTATTGTACCTTACCTATTTATTGTATGGGGCAGTGGGTTTAAAGGAGCCCACAGCATGCAACATACACACACAGACAATCAATACCTGTCATGTGAAAGAGTGGATTAGCTGTTTTCAAATGAGGAGTCCACAACTCCCTCTAAAGGTGTGCAGTGGTATGCAAGTGTACATATTATTTTAGTGTGCACAGCCAGGAGACCTGATTAGATGCGTTTTTCTTTTTTTATAGCTTGCTTTTTTTTAAAT
Organism: Bombina bombina; assembly: GCF_027579735.1. Lineage (NCBI taxonomy): Eukaryota > Metazoa > Chordata > Amphibia > Anura > Bombinatoridae > Bombina > Bombina bombina. The sequence continues at coordinate 1,255,215,319 of NC_069499.1, forward strand.
GGCACCAGGCACTATGAGGTTTTACCATGCTCATTTCTGAAGAGGGAAGAAGTAGCAGGCGGTCCAGGACAGACTTGCTGTTGGTAAGTATTGATTACACAAAAAACAGAATTTATGCTTACCTGATAAATTTCTTTCTCCAACGGTGTGTCCGGTCCACGGCGTCATCCTTACTTGTGGGAATATTCTCTTCCCCAACAGGAAATGGCAAAGAGCACAGCAAAAGCTGCCCATATAGCCCCTCTGCCCCCCAGTCATTCGACCGACGGTTAGGAAAAAAAAAAGGAGAAACTATAGGGTGCCGTGGTGACTGTAGAGTATAGAGAAAGAAATTTTTCAAACCTGATTAAAAAACCAGGGCGGGCCGTGGACCGGACACACCGTTGGAGAAAGAAATTTATCAGGTAAGCATAAATTCTGTTTTCTCCAACAATGGTGTGTCCGGTCCACGGCGTCATCCTTACTTGTGGGAACCAATACCAAAGCTTTAGGACACGGATGAAGGGAGGGAGCAAATCAGGTTACCTAAACGGAAGGCACCACGGCTTGCAAAACCTCTCTCCCAAAAATAGCCTCCGAAGAAGAAGTATCGAATTTGTAAAATTTGGCAAAAGTGTGCAGAGAAGACCAAGTCGCTGCCTTACATATCTGATCAACAGAAGCCTCGTTCTTGAAGGCCCATGTGGAAGCCACAGCCCTAGTAGAGTGAGCTGTGATTCGTTCAGGAGGCTGCCGTCCGGCAGTCTCATAAGCCAATCGGATGATGCTTTTCAGCCAGAAAGAAAGAGAGGTAGCTTTTTGTCCTCTCCTCTTACCAGAGTAAACGACAAACAAAGATGAAGTTTGTCTGAAATCCTTTGATGCGTCTAAATAGAACTTTAAAGCACGGACCACATCTAAATTGTGTAACAAACGTTCCTTCTTTGAAACTGGATTCGGACACAGAGAAGGAACAACTATTTCCTGGTTAATATTCTTGTTGGAAACTACTATTGGAAGAAAACCAGGTTTGGTACGCAAAACGACCTTATCTGAATGGAACACCAGATTAGGGTGGATCACACTGCAAAGCAGATAATTCAGAAACTCTTCTAGCAGAAGAAATAGCAACCAAAAACAGAACTTTCCAAGATAGTAACTTGATATCTATGGAACCCTTGAAGAACTGAAAGAACTAAATTTAGACTCCAAGGAGGAGTCATGGGTCTGTAAACAGGCTTGATTCTGACCAAAGCCTGTACAAAAGCTTGTACATCTGGCACAGCTGCCAGGCGTTTGTGTAACAAAACAGATAAAGCAGAAATCTGTCCTTTTAGAGAACTCGCTGACAACCCTTTATCCAAACCCTCTTGGAGAAAGGAAAGAATCTTAGGAATTTTAATTTTACTCCTGAGAATCCCTTGGATTCACACCAACAGATATATCTTTTCCATATTTTATGGTAAATCTTTCTAGTCACAGGTTTTCTGGCTTGGACCAGAGTATCTATCACTGAATTTGAAAACCCACGCTTGGATAAAATTAAGCGTTCAATTTCCAAGCAGTCAGCTGCAGAGAAACTAGATTTGGATGTTCGAATGGACCTTGTACTAGAAAGGTAGCTTCCAAGGTGGAGCCGATGACATATTCACCAGGTCTGCATACCAAGTCCTGCGTGGCCACGCAGGAGCTATCAGAATCACCGAGGCCTTCTCCTGTTTGATCCTGGCTACGAGCCTGGGAAGGAGAGGAAACGGTGGAAACACATGAGCTAGGTTGAACGACCAAGGCGCCACTAATGTATCCACCAGTCTCGCCTTGGGATCCCTGGATCTGGACCCGTAGCAAGGAACCTTGAAGTTCTGACGAGACGCCATCAGATCCATGTCTGGAATGCCCCATAATTGAGTTAACTGGGCAAAGACCTCCGGGTGGAGTTCCCACTCCCCCGGATGGAAAGTCTGACAACTCAAATAATCCGCCTCCCAGTTGTCTATTCCTGGGATGTGAATTGCAGATAGATGGCAGGAGTGATCCTCCGCCCATTTGATGATCTTGGATACCTCTCTCATCGCCAAGGAACTCTTTGTTCCTCCCTGATGGTTGATGTAAGCTACAGTCGTCATGTTGTCCGACTGGAATCTTATGAATCCGGCCTTCGCTAGTTGAGGCCAAGCCCGGAGCGCATTGAATATCGCTCTCAGTTCCAGGATGTTTATTGGGAGAAGAGACTCTTCCCGAGACCATAGACCCTGAGCTTTCAGGGAGTCCCAGACCGCGCCCCAGCCTAATAGACTGGCGTCGGTCGTGACAATGACCCACTCTGGTCTGCGGAAACTCATTCCCTGAGACAGGTGATCCTGAGTCAACCACCAACGGAGAGAGTCTCTGGCTAACTGGTCTACTTGAATCTGGGGAGACAAGTCTGCATAATCCCCATTCCACTGTCTTAGCATGCAAAGTTGCAATGGCCTTAGATGAATTCGAGCAAAAGGAACCACGTCCATTGCTGCCACCATTAGACCTATTACTTCCATTCACTGAGCTATGGAAGGCTGAGGAATAGAATGAAGAACTTGACAAGCCTTTAGAAGCTTTAATTTTCTGACCTCTGTCAGAAAGATCTTCATTTCTAAAGAATCTATTATTGTTCCCAGAAAGGGAACTCTTGTAGACGGGGACAGGGAACTCTTTTCCACGTTCACCTTCCACCCGTGAGACCTGAGAAAGGCTAATACAATGTCTGTATGAGCCTTTGATCTGGAAAGGGACAACGCTTGGATTAGAATGTCGTCTAGGTAAGGTGCCACTGCAATGCCCCTCGGTCTTAGAACCGCTAGAAGGGACCCTAGCACCTTTGTGAAGATTCTGGGAGCAGTGGCTAAACCGAACGGAAGAGCCACGAACTGGTAATGTTTGTCCAGAAAGGCGAACCTTAGGAACTGATGATGATCTTTGTGGATAGGAATATGTAGGTACGCATCCTTTAAATCCACGGTAGTCATATATTGACCCTCCTGGATTGTAGGTAAAATAGTTCGAATGGTTTCCATTTTGAACAATGGAACTCTGAGGAATTTGTTTAGAATTTTTAAATCCAGAATTGGTCTGAAAGTTCCCTCTTTTTTGGGAACTACAAACAGGTTTGAGTAAAACCCCTGACCTTGTTCCGCTGTTGGAACTGGGTGTATCACTCCCATCTTTAATAGGTCTCCTACGCAATGTAAGAATGCCTGTCTCTTTATCTGGTCTGAAGATAAGCAAGACATGTGGAACCTTCCCCTTGGAGGAAGTTCCTTGAATTCTAGAAGATAACCCTGAGAGACTATTTCTAGTGCCCAGGGATCCGGAACATCTCTTGCCCAAGCCTGAGCAAAGAGAGAAAGTCTGCCCCCTACTAGATCCGGTCCCGGATCGGGGGCTACCCCTTCATGCTGTCTTGGTAGCAGCAGCAGGCTTCTTGGCCTGTTTACCCTTGTTCCAGCCTTGCATTGGTTTCCAAGCTGGCTTAGTCTGGGAAGCGTTACCCTCTTGTCTAGAGGCTGCAGAGTTAGGAGACGGTCCGTTCCTGAAGTTACGAAAGGAACGAAAATTGGACTTATTCTTAGCCTTAAAAGGCCTATCCTGTGGGAGGGCATGGCCCTTTCCCCCAGTGATGTCTGAAATAATCTCCTTCAATTCTGGCCCAAAAAGGGTCTTACCTTTGAAAGGAATATTAAGCAATTTTGTCTTGGAAGATACATCCGCCGACCAAGACTTTAGCCAGAGCGCTCTGCGCGCCACAATTGCAAACCCCGAATTTTTTGCCGCTAACCTCGCCAATTGCAAAGCGGCATCTAAAATAAAGGAATTAGCTAACTTAAGTGCGTGAATTCTGTCCATGACTTCCTCATATGGAGTCTCCTTATTGAGCGACTTTTCTAGTTCATCGAACCAAAAACATGCCGCCGTAGTGACAGGAATAATGCACGAAATTGGTTGGAGGAGGAAACCTTGCTGAACAAAAATCTTTTTAAGCAAACCCTCCAATTTTTTATCCATAGGATCTTTGAAAGCACAATTGTCCTCAATGGGAATAGTCGTGCGTTTGGCTAGCGTAGAAACTGCCCCCTCAACCTTAGGGACTGTTTGCCATGCGTCCTTCCTTGGGTCAACCATGGGGAACATTTTCTTAAATATAGGAGGTGGGACAAAAGGTATGCCTGGTTTCTCCCACTCCTTAGTCACTATGTCCGCCACCCTTTTAGGTATCGGAAAGGCATCAGGGTGCACAGGGACCTCTAGGAATTTGTCCATTTTGCACAAAGAGTCACAATCATCCAGAGTAGTTAGTACCTCCTTAAGTAAGGCGCGGAGATGCTCTAACTTAAATTTAAACGTCACAACATCAGGTTCTGCCTGTTGAGAAACTCTTCCTGAATCAGAAATTTCTCCCTCCGACAAAACCTCCCTCACCGCCAATTCTGACTGGTGTGAGGGTATGACAGCTAAATTATCGTCAGCGCACTCTTGCTCTACTGTATTTAAAACTGAGCAATCACGCTTTCTTTGAAATGCTGGCATTTTGGATAAAATATTAGCTATAGAATTATCCATTACTGCCGTTAATTGTTGCATAGTAACAAGCATTGGCGCGTTAGATGTACTAGGAGTCGCCTGCGCGGGCATAACTGGTATTGACACAGAAGGAGAGGATGGTGAACTACCCCCACTACCTTCATTTGATGAATCATCTTGGGCAACCTTATTAAATGTGACAGTACTGTCCTTACTTTGTCTGGACGCCATGGCACAATTATCACATACATTTGAAGGGGGGACCACCTTGGCCTCCATACATACAGAACATGTTCTATCTGAAGGTACAGACATGTTAGACAGGCTTATACAGGCTATTAATGCAATAAAACCGTTTTTAAACAAAACCGTTACTGTCTCTTTAAATGTTAAACAGAGCACACTTTATTTCTGAATGTGTAAAAAACTATGAAGGAAATATCCGATCTTTACCAAATTTGCACCCTAGTGTCTTAATGCTTTAAAAGTATTGCACCCCAATTTTCAAGTTTGTAACCCCTTAAATGAGGAAACCGGAGCTGTTTTATTAATTAACAATTTTAAACCCACTACAGTCCCAGCCACAGCGTTTGCTGCGGCTTCACCTGTCCTTGGGGGTTATTCGCCACAGAAATAAGCCTTCCAGGAATGTTTTTAATAGCCACCAGACCCTCTCACATGAAGCTGCATGCACTGCATCCAAAAGAAACTGCGCAAATAAGGCGCGAAAATGAGGCTCTGCCTACTAGAGTGAAAGGCCCTTCCTGACTGGGAAAGGTGTCTAAACGACTGCCTGGCGCTTAAAAACGTTACCAAATTATTCTCAAGTTTTAAAACACTTCAAACCACATATAAATATCAAATAAAGCAATCGATTTAGCCCACAATAGTGTCAACCAGTATATAGCCCATTAATAAGCCTTCATTCTGTTATGAGTCTAAGAAAATGGCTTACCGATCCCAAAGAGGGAAAATGACAGTCTTCTAGCATTACTAAGTCTTGTTAGAAAATGGACTAGTCATACCTTGAGCAGAAAAGTCTGCAAACTGTTCCCCCCAACTGAAGTTATCTGGGCTCAACAGTCCTGCGTGGGAACAGCAATTGATTTTAGTTACTGCTGCTAAAATCCTACTCCTCTTTTAAACAGAACTCTTCATCCTTTTCTGCTTTAGAGTAAATAGTACAAACCGGCACTATTTTAAAATAAACTCTTGATAGAAGAATAAAAAACTACAACTAACACCACATACTCTTCACCATCTCCGTGGAGATGCTACTTGTTCAGAGCGGCAAAGAGAATGACTGGGGGCGGAGCCAGAGGAGGGGCTATATGGGCAGCTTTTGCTGTGCTCTTTGCCATTTCCTGTTGGGGAAGAGAATATTCCCACAAGTAAGGATGACGCCGTGGACCGGACACACCAATGTTGGAGAAATAAATGACTATTGGTACTAACTTTATATCCTGGGGCTGTATGGCTGTGCCTGCCCTATAATTGAAAATGAATATGGATCAGAATGTGCATACTTGGTAAAAGTTAATATAATTCTACTTTGATGGTGACATACAGTATGTAGCTTTTATTATATGGAGTGGGTACAATTAAATCTCTGTTACCCTTTTCATTCAGAATGAGCAATCAAGTCATTGCAACAGCTATTTGTGGGGTATAAAAATAGTGTAATAAATAGGAATATTTATATACTATAGTGCAACATAAATGGTGGACCCTTGAAAAATGATCATAGCAGACACCTATTTTAGTAAACATTGTAAAGAGTTGCTTATAAATATGTATGTTAATGTCACCGTCATGTAACTGTGAGTTTTCATTAGATGTGTTTGCACTGCTAACAGTGTCTATACAAGCTAAATTATAGGTGCACAATAGTGCAGTCATAGGTTTAGTTTGAGCAGAATCTTTTTATGAGCTACATTTTTCAACACCTTGTTGCCTCCTGGTTGCAATAAAGATTTTGGATACAGTGTAGTATATGGACAATGCCTTAGCAGTTACAAGTTATTTGAACACACAGAAAAATAGGAGCACTGCAAAATTTAGAGGAAACCAGGAGCTGCTAATAAATTCTCCAAATGTTGTTGAAGCTCTTTGAGAAGGAAAAAAAACACATTAATACTGTGCTGCTTAACGTCTGCACTGCCACTCCAGGATTACAGAAGCAAAAAATAGTGGTTTTGTTGGTGTGTAACAAAAATGCTAAACTGCACACAGCAATCCCCCTATACACAGAGAACCAAGATTACAATGAACATTTTGGGCACAACATTTAACAAAAAAAACATGCGGGGAAATATAGGCAATTCATGAATTGAAGAAAAAAAAATATAGTTCCAAAAACAATCCCTTTTCAATCCAATACAATGAAATAAGGAACATACAACCTCAAAGCTAGAACATCTACAGAGTATGGGCATCGTAAGGAACAAACACTACTTGCTTGTCTCTACAGGAGAAAAACGATTCCAGGGGATTCAGCTTCTAAAGATTATTCATGGGGTGTGATATTACTGCTCTCCCCGCACTATATATAGAAAGAAAAGTTTTTAATAATTCTTGGAAGTTTCTACCTTCTTCAAATGAATAGGCTAAATATCATACATTCTATATCATAGGATATAATTTTAATAAAATAATTAGGTGTATAGATATTGGAATATTATTATTATTTTTGTTGGGTACAGCTTTGGGTGGGTTGTACATAAGGGTATTTAAATGACGTATCAAAAGGTCCTTCGTGGTCTTCATTACCAAAGGTTGCATTAGGCTGCAGCTTGACAAATGTATCCGTGTAATAAAAAACATAGAAACTGGGTCATATTAAAAATAAAAACATTTTAAAATATCTAACAAAACCCAAAAATATCATGTAAATTATGTAAACCTTTAATTCTAGCTTTCTAAAAAGTATCTTTGTTGATGAACATGTTAATTAGAAATTAGTCTGTTCTTAAACCCTTCTTTCTATCTGTCTGTAAGAAGGAAATAAAGCTCTCACCTTGAAATTGAGGTTTAACCTCCCAATTTTGTGATGCAAACCCCCCAAAGATAAATCCATCTGAATCCTTCAAAACCAACAAGCTTGGGCCCTGGTCCACAAGGTGACCACAAAGCTTGGAGAAGCTCTCGCCATGGATCTGCGAGGAAAACAGGAGTCTCCACTTCTGCTGCATTTCAGAGGGTAGTTGGTAATTCAGAAACATTACAGATGGAAGATCCAAAAGGCTAACAAAGGATGGCTGCTTCACAACCCGGCACTTAGGCACCAGAGAGCGGATTTCTGTTTCATAATCTGTTTGTTGTTTTAGAACAGACAACCCTAAAGTCAACACAACCCGTAACAAAGTGGATATCATTGGAACCTTGTACAACCATTCTTCAATAGATGCCCGTGAACAGAAACAATTTAAAAGCTCTTTTCCTTCAATTGTCTGTCCATCTGAAAAAAGAAAACATAACATAAACAAAGATGAAATTAGCAAGTTTGGAAATAGGAAAAAATAATGTGTCACAAGTTTCTGAATAATTTAGTGATTTGAGGCTATATAAAAACTGTAAACAAAAATTAAGGTTATATTAAAGGAACATGAAACCCCCAAAAATGATTCCATGATTTAGATACAGCATGCAATTTTATTGTTTAAAAACTGTATATCAATTAATTTATAAAGGATAAATATTTGCTCAACTAAATTTGGAGAATGTGATGACATTTTCATATGTGACAGTGGTCAACCTCTATATGAAAAGATATCCTTTACCTTTAAAGAGCCAGTAACGTAAAAATTAATCTTTTACAATTTACATAAAGCATGTCATTTTAAACAACTTTCTAAATTATTTCTCTTATCAAATTTACTTTATTCTCTTTGTATCCTGTTGCTGAAAAGCATACTTTGGTAGGCTCAGGAACAGCAATGATATTGGAAGCTAGCTGCCAGTTGGTGGCTGCCCATATATATATTTTGTCACTAGCTCACTTGCTGTGTTCAGTTAGCTGCACTGTCAACACATGAAAATGACACCACATGCTCTAAAATGTAGGCTGAAAAAAATATTCATTCTTTTTAAATAAAAGGATATAGACATACAGTAGAACTGCATAATCAACAACTGCCTAATAAAAACGATGCAATAGCACTTACTCTGAGTTCTAAATGAGCGGTGGATTTTTTTCTGAAACATTTTCATTTGTCACCCCTCTGTCTCATGTGAAAACCATCAGCCACTCAAAGGGTCCAATGATCTATAGGTCTCTGTGCTGGCAAGATTATTAAAGAATACTAACCTGTTCTTCTATTTCCCTAGTAGAATGAACTAAAGCCGCTTTTTATCCTGAAAACACGTATGTAAATTACACAGAAATAAAATTGTATTAAATATGCACAGCGTAAATCGTAATTTAAGTACATTGAATGCACAAAAAAAATAGAAATCCGTACTTATAAGTACAAAATAAAAAGCATAATTATTGTTTTTACGTAAAATGGGCTGGACAGGACAATCCATGGGCGTATATGAAACAGTCTCTATAATCCCAGCGTAATTCTGTAAATATCTTCGCACTACAGATCTCATTTTTTTTCTTACAAACTAAAAGGTGACAAGCTTTTCTTAAAACACTCAAAATACTTATAACCCTATAAGAGAAAAACACCTACATATGAAAAAATAGGTGTTTGTAAAATGCTATAAGCAGAAAGCAGTGTAATGCGATTTACATTGGCTGCAGGATTTACTTTTTAAAGTGCGCCCCCAGCCCACTGCTAACTTTACTCTATGAAACAAAGTGTCCCTTTCCAGTGGGCTCTATTACTTTCTATATGAGACTTTTTGCCACTGGCAGGGACTCTCCCTTTTTTACGATAATTCCACCAGGTCAGCCCTACAAGGATTGGTGAGAAAAACCATGTTTGGTTTGGAAACGTTTAGATCTTTGGGCCCACAGACTCATGTGTATACACTATGAAATCTTGCACATGCTCAGCTGTAGCTGGTGCCTCAGCAAGTGTACCTATGGATAATACAAGTACATTGTGAAGTCTCTTAAAACTGCATTCTCCATCTGAATCCTGAAAGATTCATTTTGACATTTGTCCCCCTTTAACCGATAGCAATTTTTGAACACTATGCAGTTTCTGCATCTAACTTGCAGGCTCATATTCAAAGTTTGGGTTTGTGCGTGCTGTATAAGCTACAGCAGCTAAAGTGAGAGTTTTTCACATAAAGATTTAATGCTATAGCCTTAAAGGGATATAAACCCAAAAAACTTATTTTATGATTTAGATAGAGCATGCAATTTTAAAAATCCACCTAGGTATTTCTTCAACAAAATAGAAGTAAATTGGAAACTTTTTTAAAATTGTATGCTCTGTCTGATTCTCAAAAAAACATTTTTGGGTTTCATATCCCTTTAAGATGGGCAGTTATTAAGAACCAGTGTAACAAGAACATGCTCTATTTTCTAAGAAAATGTTATTTTAAAAAATAAAAATGTTACTGTGTGTTAAACATGTAGTCAAAGTTTCTCTCCTGGAACAGCCCCCTTTCTGCTAAGATGAGTATGTGAGTAGTGACTGGAGAACTTACTCGTACACCGGGTTCTTATTTACAACACATCTTCTGGAGTAGCACAGGAGCACATCTGTGACTATGTATTTAGCACCAGCATAACACAGAAATGCAACTTGTTTAAACAAAGGAAGGGATTACAAGTGGAGCGGTATTTAACGCTCCCGTTTAAGGGTTAACTCCACTAGAAGTAAGCTTTATGCGCGCATTGGGTAGCCCTAGTTGAAAGTAAACCGTTTTCGCTTGCCCGCTAACCCGATGAGCGTAAAAAGCCAAACTTAGAATATCACATGTGCCATAACCTTCCCCAACAGAAGACAATGGGGCAAAAAAAGTGGGGGGAAAACTTAACATCCTACTTGTGAGCAAACCCGATCGCATATTCGCAAGTGCACTAACGTGACATGAATAAATGAATATTTTACATTCCAATGTTTTTAACATAGAAGAATATGTTCTATTTATTCATAAATACATAGTATATATATATATATATATATATTCAGGCAGTGAGTTTGAGTCAGGAGATGATGCTGGGGCTTCAGGAGGTGATGAACCCCAAAAGAGTATCCTAAAAACCCCCACTACATATACACAACCACAAGTCAGTAATTTTCAGAACACAACTCAACCACAAGTGGTTAGACCCAAAGATTCACAATTTTGTTCTACCTCTTCTAACTCAAACTGATACAGTGGGTGTACACGCACAGGGCCGTAATGTCTCTAATGAGGATAAATTGAATCTGGCTCAGGTTTTTTGTCTTCCTCCACAGAAATCAGGGATAGGACTAGGGGCACAACAGGGTCAGGGTCGGTATCAGCTGAGAGGCAACAGAGGGAACAGGGGGCAACAAAAATACAAGTAACTGATAATGTTGTGAACTTATCAAGATATATACTTACACCTGCCCAATTATCTGTACTCAGCTACGGCTTAAACTTCTCCCCTACAAGTAATTTTGACATTTTTAAAACACTTTTGGAAGTTAAATTGATAAGGAATATCACTTTAAAAAAAGCATTATCAAGGAGAATCAGACTTGACAGCGACCAATATTGAATTTCCGAAAATGGCAACACTGTCTTTACCAGGTACAACTAAACACAAACATTTAGTGAAGTTTGTGATACTCTCACACTTGAACATTTATTAATAGAAAGCACTCTAGATACAAAGTCAAATACCATTAATTCTTTTGGAGGTTTTAAAAAACCCTCAGATTTTTACCCCATTCATATAAGAGGACAAGTACTTGAAACCTTCTTTAAGAGGGTTGAATGGGATTTATCAGTTTTAAAAACTACTGTAAGTCAGGCCAAATCAAACCTTACCAGACAAGAAAAATTGGCTCTAGATGAGCTTAAGAGTAGGGAAGATATAGTTGTCCGTTCGGCGGATAAAGGCAGGTCTATTGTGGTTCTCAATAGAGCAGATTATGTTCAAGAAGCCTATCGCCAATTAAAGAATATTGATAACTATGCCCCTTTGCTTGTAGACCCCACCACCATTTACAAACGTGAACTTTTTAGCATCTTGGACGATGGTTTGGAAGGTGGGCACTTTGCCCTCAAAACCTTTGAGTTTCTATGTATGTGTTGACAATCCTAAAGTGCCCATCTTTCACCATCTTCCCAAAATACATAAATCTGTTAGTGAGGTGAGGGGACGTCCCATAGTTAGTGGGATAGGTTCCTTAACTGAACATGTGTCACAATGGATAGACAGTATTTTACAACCATTTGTTCTGTCGCTACATAGCTATCTTAGTGATACTAAACACGTAATTGATATACTTGAATGTGTAAAATGGAATTTTGGTTCATATCGATGGGCCACTATTGACGTAGTTGCGTTATATTCTTCCATTCCCCATAAAGAGGGTTTAGAAGCAGTGGCCTTCTTTCTGAAACACTATTCAGATCTAAGTGAAGATTTCCAAAAATATATTCTCAGGGTACTTGAGTTTCTGCTTACCTATAACCATTTTAAGTTTGAGGGGGAATTCTATCTCTAGAGATGTGGGACAGCAATGGGGGCTAAGTTTGGCCCTCCTATGCCAACCTCTTCATGGGTTGGTGGGAGCTGTCCCACATCTATGGAGATAGTAACCCCCTAAAGGCATATGGTCCAGCATTATGGACATTATATTGATGACCTTATCTGGTTGGGCAGAGACTCAGAATTCTCTAAATTTACTGATTATTTAAACAATGATATTGGTATTAAATTTACCTCTGTGTTACAAAAGAATACCATTGATTTTTTGGATATCTCCCTAGAAGGAACTGAACAAGGAAAGATTATCAGTAAAGTCTAAAGAAAACCCACAGCTGGCAATGCACTGTTGCATGCCAACAGCTGCCACCCTCGACATGTTCCCTTCGCAGTTGCAAAGGGACAATTTGTCAGGGTCAAAAGAAATTGCACACTTGAACAAATCTGCCGTGAACAATCTTTAGAACTCAGGAACAGATTAAAGAAAAGAGGTTACTCGAGTCGAATTGTTCTAAAAGCAGAACAACAAGTTCAAAGAATTGACAGAACCACTTTGGTTCAGAAACATTCAAAAGTGCGCTCCAACTCTGACACGGACTTCCAAGGTGTAACTTGTGTGACTGATTTCAGCTCTCAGTACACCGAAATATGTAAGATTGTTAAAAAAACATTTTAAATTTCTTTCTGCTGATGATAAATTGGAGGGGTGTGTCAGCGATGGATTGCGCTGCTCATATAGGAGAGCTAAAACCCTTGCAAATGTATTATCACCTTCATCATTGCCAGAATTAAAAAAACCTACTAGCTCCTAGCTGGTTCATAAGGGCTTGTTTAAGTGTAGACAAAAGTGTCGGGTTTGTGAGTGTCAAATATTTTCAAATCAGAAGTCACTGGAGATACTCTTCCAATCAACAGTTGTTTGAAGTGCACTTCAACCTACGTTGTCTACTTACTAACCTGCACACTTTGTCACCTACAATATGTAGGTTTAACCACTAATGAAATTAAGGTCCGCATTCTGAATCATTTGTCTACGATTCAAGCAGGAGAAGCAAGTACACCACTGGTCAGACATTTTCTCCGCCATCATAATAAGGATATTAGTAGTTTAAGATGGCAAGCTATAGAAAAAGTTAACTGTCCCCCTAGAGGAGGTGATCGTGACTATTTGCTGCGAAAGAGGGAGATGTATTGGATCTTTAAACTTCAGACCCGAGTTCCCTTGGGCCTAAATTCTGAATATGATTTAATAAATTTTTGGAAATAATTTTCAACATGGTCCATCCATCTCCTTCTTTCACAGCTGGTATCTTTGATTGCACATATTCTTCATTGTACATATGTATATCTGTAAAATTTGCACATATCTTCCCTACATATATGTCCACTATCCTTGCATCTATGCTCTTATCTATTTTATTATTTATCATAAGGTACATGCAATATTTAGTCAGTGTCCTCCTTGTAATTTCAGTGAGAAATTCTCACATATATGTTATGTTCTGTATTTCATCATGTCCTACATATGCACATCAGTGCAAATGTACAGTAAAGTATAGGGCAATTGCTAATATGCATGGACTGTGTCCCATATTTATGCATCAATTTGAGGCTCTTTTTTGAAGTGAAATAAAGGCCTCTAGTTATCAACGTGTCTACTTACCTGCCTTCGCCGGCCCAATACGCCCGCCTAAGCTCGCCTACCATCCGCCGCGGGCCTGAATAATCTCGCCAAAGTTATCAATAAAGCTGTCAAAAAGCAGCGCACCAAGTACGGGGCGACAAGCAGCGGACTGTGATAGTTATAACTCATCCGATCTCGCTGCTCTTCGGCTTTTTCCCAGCTTTATTGCTAGCCTGTCACTAAGCACCCACACTAAACTACACTGTTCTACCCCCTATACCGGCGCCCCCCCGCAACTAAATAAAGTTATTAACCCCTAAACCGCCACTCCTAGACCCCGCAGCAACTATAATAAATGTATTAACCCCTAAACCGCCGCTCCCGGAGCCCACCGCCACCTACATTATACCTAGTAACCCCTATCCTGCCCCCCTATACCGCCGCCACCTATAATAAATTTATTAACCCCTATCCTGCCGCAACTAAATTGTTTAACCCCTAAACCGCCGCTCCCGGACCCCGCCGCCACCTATATTAAACTTATTAACCCCTAATCTGCCCCCCCTACACCGTCGCCACCTATAATACATTTATTAACCCCTATCCTCCCCCCCCCCACACCGCCGCCACTATAATAAAATTATGAACCCCTAAACCTAAGTCTAACCCTAACACCCCCCTAACTTAAATAACTTAAATATTAATTAAATACATCTAAATATTATAACTTTTATTAACTAAATTAATCCTATTTAAAACTAAATACCTTTAAAATAAACCCTAATATAGCTACAATATAAATAATAATTATATTGTAGCTATCTTAGGATTTATTTTTATTTTACAGGCAAATTTCAATTTATTTTAACTAGGTACAATAGCTATTAAATAGTTATTAACTATTTTAACGATGGCCTGGAGGAGGGAATTTTAGACCAAGAAACTATTGATTTTCTATATGTAGCTAGACCTGTGGTACCTATCTTTCACCACCTCCCAAAGGTACACAAATCCTTGGAGGCGGTGAAGGGTAGGCCTATAGTCTCAGGCATAGGCTCACTTTTTGAGCATCTATCAAGTTGGGTCGAGTCCCTCCTCCAGCCCATAGTTTTACAGATTCCCTCATATTTGAGGGACACAAAACATCTCCTCAATTGTCTTACACAAGTAGAATGGAGTAGAGAATGTTCATGGGTAACCATTGATGTGGTAGGACTCTACTCAGCAATACCGCACCATCTAGGTCTAGAAGCAGTAAGGAGTCTTTTGGATAGTCACAGTAATTATGATGAGCCCCTTAAAGATTTTGTGGTGAGGGCTTTAGATTTCCTTTTAAACCACAATTATTTTAAATTTGAGGGTGAATACTTTCTCCAGGGACCGCCATGGGAGCAAAATTTGCACCCTCATATGCAAATATATACATGGCATGGTGGGAGCGGTCCCACGTCTATGGAGAAAGGAATCCCTATAGGGGCTACATAAGAGCATACAAGAGATTTATAGACGATCTCTTGATCGTCTGGATAGGTAGTGAGAAAGACAAAACTGATTTTGTGGCCATGCTGAATCATAATGATGTGGGTCTGAAATTCACATCTGAAACTTATAGGATACAGATCCCCTACCTTGACTTAAATCTAAGAGGTGATCTAGAGACAGGACAGATCATCACCAGTCTCTATCGTAAACCCATTTCATCTAATGCCATTCTACACGCCAACAGCAATCACCCTAGACATACAGGGTTTGGTATTGCTAAAGGGCAGTTTATACGCATAAAGCGCAACTGTACCAATCAAGTGGATTTTGAGGAACATAGTGAGATTCTAAAAACACAGCTTTTAGAGAGAGGGTATTCGAGGAAAACAGTAAATAGAGCACTTCTGGAAGTCAGGCGCATGGATAGGGAGGAGATGTTATTGACTAAGGAACAAGCACAGAAAGACTATGGTCTCAATGATCAAAAACCTATATTTGTAACCACATATAGTCCTCAATATAGGCAAATTTGTGGTATTATAGATAAACACTTACCAATACTAACTGCAGAAGATAGTTTGAAAGACCTTGTGCGGTCTGGTTGTAAGTTTGTAGCCAGGAAAGGTTGCACAATTGGTAATATACTGTCCCCAAGCATGCTTAGAAAGCCACCAAGCACTAGCAGCTGGTTACAGGTAAAGGGACACTACAAGTGCCACTTTAATAAGTGTATTGCCTGCGGCTGCACAAGGATAACTAAAAACTTTCAATCTATGGTTACACAGAAAGTTTATCTCTTAAAGAATTGTACTAATTGTCGTACTCAAAACGTTATTTACCTGGTGAGCTGCATCTCATGTAGGAAGCAGTATGTGGGTTGCTCCACTAGGGAGGCACGGACACGTATCCGTGAACATTTGAATAACATAGACAACAATATTGAATGTTCTGACGTAGCGAGACATTTTATTCAAGTACATGGAAAAAATGTAAAGAGTTTCCAGTGGCAGATAATAGAAAAGTTAGAACTCAAGAAAGGGGGGTGACATTGCCAATAAGTTGCTCTGTCAAGAAGCCTATTGGATCTTTCAGTTAAGAACACGCAGACCTGAGGGCTTTAATATAGAAGGTGACATAATCAACTTCTGGAAAAAGAACTAGCTAGAATTATTTGGGGCATTATGACCTCTTATTACATTATTATACCTTATATATCTATCTAGAAATATGTCACACAAGGCAACAATAAGGCATTGCTCGCACAAATACCCCCTGCCTAAACCTAATGAATATATGTTGTCACACACTTTGAGTACATTCTTTGTATTTCTAAGGAAAAGGTGGAGTTCATAACAGATAGTATCATGATGATTAATCATACAATGGGGAATTAACTATTTTTCTAAATTTTATAGGTTGTTGAACAAGTACTGTGGTTATGCATTTAGTTCTATTTAACGTGAGTGTGTCACCAATATGATGGAGCAATTCTAAGCTTTCAAGGTTGAAATTGGTTCAAAATTATTAGTGAAGATACAATTATGCTCAAATAACACTAACATACTTATATATTTTGTGTCACATATTCTATTTGTGGAAGACATACTCATTGAAAGATCTCTTTTTTATTCGTATTATCGCAGCTTGTACACCCTATATATACTTTAAATATGACCTGACTTATCTTTACCCGTTTGTATCCTCACATCCCATATATATATATAAAAAAAACAGATGTCGAACTCAGTGAACTATATAATTTCAAGTAGTGGCCACATTGACTCAGTGAGTATTGGGATGTTTTTGATTATAAGTATCTATTGGGTTAATTTCAAACGATTATCAGTGATCCCAATATTATTTGTGAGAAATAATGAGAATCAACTACAGGTATATTAAGTTTGGTTATGTTAATCCCAATAATGATAGAATGGAATACATCAAATCAACCACTAAGTCTAGAAATTTAAAGGGACAGTCTACACCCAACATATATGTATTTTAACATATTCTTACATATCACACAAGCATCCTTTACCATGTCCCTCTTCTATACGCTTTCAAGAAGTTGCTGAAAATGTAACAGATTTGAACTTTGTAACTGCCTAAAATGGATGCCAAGCTCCGCCCACTGCTTTGCATAGTTGGTTTATGTCTAGTTTCTTCCTATCATGATCGACTCGTAAATATGTTTTTATACGCGCTCCCGCTGATCTGCAGTTAATACATATGAGTGTTGCTGCCTATTCCTTCCCAAAATAGTCTGCTGTAATTTTTGTTCCGGAAGGCTTGACTGTTGCTTACGCTCTGCATATGTATTGTATGCTAGTATGTTCTCCCCCACTTCATCAGTGTATTAAAATTGCTGTGTGTATTTTAGTTTTCTTTCCGCACAAACCACTGCCCCTCTTCCATTTCCACTAGCAGAATTACCTCCATATTTCCTGTCTCTGTGTGGCAAAATCTTGAATTGTCTGCCGGTGTCTGCTACTATCTCCCACACTTTCTGCTTCACTTTATCTCGTTTTACTTTTCTGTTCTAGTCTGAGCCTCTGTGTCTTAATGGTCAAAAAGCACAGCACAATTTAAAAAAAAAAAAAAAAAAAAAGTGTCACAGGAACCTCCGTTTCTAAATTCCTCTAACCTAATGAGCTGTGCTGAGCTCCTGACCTCTTGCTATAATTTTTCTACACTTCTTCGCCGACGCCGTCTGTGTTGTAAAAGTGATTGTGTCTGTAACACAGACACTCTGATGACAAGAATCCTGTCAGCCTCATATCTACTTGCTAAAGGCTAAGTACTCACAACTTTTAGTTTTAATACACTTATGTAATCGTTTTACATATTTTTAGACAATATGGTTTCTAGGAAAAAACACTGTACAGCATGTCATATTTATTTATTTATTTATCGGCTCAGGGTTTATTACTGCAGTAGTTATAATACTGTTAACAACTTTCACATTATTTTATTATTTCTATGTATTGTTATTGGCGGGGGGGGGGGGGGACAGAGAGAAACAGAGCAGAGAGCGAGAGAGAGATAAAGGGATAGATAGAGAGAGACATGGAGGGGGAGACAGAGAAACAGAGCAGAGAGAGCTAAAGGGAAAGAGAGAGACAGAGAGAGACAGGGGGGAGAGAGACAGAGGGGGGGGAGAGAGAAAGAACCAGAGGTGGAGAGAGAGCCAGAGGTAGGGAGACAAAGGAGGGAGACAGAGTAAAAGAGGGGGAGACAGGGGGGAAAGAGACAGAGGGGGTTTGAGAGCAGAGACAGTATCACTTATGAACTGCAAGATACACCCATTCTCTGCAATAATTAAAAAAAATTAAAAACATCTAAGTAGGGGGAAAGCACTATTAATTAATATGTTTTGTTTCTTTCTACACAACCAAAAAAGAAGAGATTGAAGCAGATAATTATTGGGGTTAACATTTAAATAAAAAATAAAAAAACTGAGGCTCCAGTGAGACCTTATCTTCTAATCCACAGTCCAGTTTAATTGGAAAAACGTTGTTCTTTGCAGAAGCCAGTATCACTTTCAGCCTCCCCTAGTTAGTATGTTATTGATGGCGCACTTACACCTTTGCAGATTCCCTCCCTGTCCGCATATTGCATGATGTGCTGTGAAGTTTTTTCTGAGTACCAGCCTAGGACTTACTGTGCATCTGCACAATTTACATAGATGAGCCAACAGAGAGCGCTCCATGGTGCACAATCCCACCACCCCCATGCAAAGACAGCTGACAGAGTGCACGCCACCAGACCCCCTTCCTCTACACAAATATTATGAATTAGTAATTTTTCTTATTTAATATATAAAAAATAATAAATACCATTATTTTAATAAAGATGCATGACTGATTAAAATTCCTGCAGCTGAGCGCAGGGCCCTTGGTCAAGTGCCTAATGGCCTGAATGCTTATTGTGTGCATATATGTATATATATATATATATACAGGTGGCCCTCGGTTTACAACGTTTCAATTTACACCGTTTCAGAATAACAACCTTTTTTTCCAGTCATGTGACTGCTATTGAAAAGCATTGAGAAGCAGTGCATTTATTAAAATAGCCAGTAGGTGGAGCTGTCCGCTTGTGTTGCAGCAAAGCCAAGCAAGCTGAAATTAATCAGTTTAACCAGACCTGAGCTATTGAGCTGATTTCAAAGGAACAACATCTTCCTGTCTATAAATCAGTCCAGATTGGAATGCATAGAAAGAACTGTTTACAGGAAATTGCAAGTGAAGTCTGTGTTGTGTGATTATTTTATTAGGTTTATAATGCTGTTTAGCAAATGTTTTTGTTAATTTAACTTAGTTTAATTATATATTCTGTGTTGTGTGATTTTTTATTAGGTTTATAATGCTGTTTAGCATTTAAAGTCTTCATTTCAAAGCTTTAAAAATAATGTATTAGGTGTTACTTATGACAATTTTGAGAGGGGCCTGGAACCTATCTCCCTCACTTCCCATTGACTTACATTATAAACTGGGTTTCAATTTACAACGGTTTCGATTTACAACCATTCCTTCTGGAACCTAACCCCGGCGTAAACTGAGGGCTACCTGTATATATATATATATATATATATATATATATATATATATATATATGTGTGTATATATATATATATATATATATATACACACATATACATATTTAGACATTTATATGTATGTATCTCTTTGTTAAAGCCCTTTACCTACCTTTTTTTTTCTAACACCTGAGACCACTTTTTTGTGCAATATTAGTTTTTTAATCATTTTTATTAGATGGTGTTATTATTAGTAACTCTTCTTTTAATGTATTTTTAATGTGTTTTGTGCAATTGTTTTGCGAAACAGTTAACCAGAGCTCTGAGAACACGCTATCCCGATGCATTTACTTCAATTGCGCTCAAGCGATCATGTTTACTTTAAACTTGTAATACGAGCGATACATCTGATGCGCGAAAATGCCTGCAATAAACCCCTTTACGCTTGCAAGTAATTGTTAGGGCACCACTTGTAATCTAGCCCTATATGAGGGAGAGGTGCAGAGATTTGTCTACCTGCACAGACCGGGGGATCAGGACAACTGTGGTTTATAACATTCATAAGTAAGGAGCCAAAATGTATTAGACTTTATTAACAATAACATAAATGATAAACTGAATAAAATAACATTTTCTTACCACAAGAATATAAAGATTATTTATATAACAATTAAGGACTTGCAGTAGAAAAAAATCACAAGTAAAAGCAAACTGAACCTCCACTAGAAAGCCACTATAACTATCACTATTTGTATGAAATGATGACGGTCCGCCCACAATAAATGTCCCCTGTATTTCTGTCTGAGGAAAAAAAAAAAAAACATGCACAATTTGAAATAGCTAACTGAAAAATACTAAACGTGCACTGCTAAACTGTCACACAAGACAAGGGCTAGCTGGACAAGAAGAAAGCTGTGGGTGGAGCTTGGTGGCCATTTTCAGTTGCTAACCAACAATGATTATTCAAATGTTTCATATACTTCTTGCAAGCTTATAGAAGTGGGACCAGTTGCAGGATGCTTCTCTGGTATGTAACAATAAGTTATCAAAATTATGTATTGGGTCTAGACTGTCCCTTTAATCTAAAGAATTTTTACAGCCACTATTGATTGGCTCATTTCCAACAGTATTATGACTTGGTCAATAAGAATTTTTAGTTTGCATTTTGAATTCGAATAATGACTGTAACATGATTATGTTAAAATAATGTCCATCTGCACTTAGCTGAGATGTGCTTCACATATATGTATATATCCATTTCTGTGAGAGAAATAGTACATAGTTTATTGTTAATACTCTGTTAACATGATCTGTAAGTGTTACCATGACATTTAATTGTATACAGCTGGAGCAGTTGGTAATGGGTGATACAGGGCTATTTAAGCCCGGTGTTCACCCACATCAATATGTCTATGAGTAAGGCTGACATCAAGCCGAAACGCGTAAGACAGTACTGCTCCAGCTGATCTTATGAAGAAATTTTGCTTTTAAAAAGGAGAATTTATCCATTTGTCCTGTTGAAAAGAATTTTGTTTCTAATAAAGCTGCAAGAGTTTTACAAAATATATGCCTTGAGAGACGGTTTATTTGTATATACTCTCGATTAAGCTTACCGGGCTGGATCTCGGCATACCAGAAGTCATCGCAGTGCTAGGGGCTACGGCAACGTAGTAGGGGATCCCATTGGCTGTGCGGTTCAATACGGACCGGAAGTACACAGAAAGAAGACCAATCACATCAGTGCATCACCGCAGCATTGCAAAGGACGCCGAAGACAGTGCAGAGTTCCTACGGAGAAAGCGGGACCTCTTGAGGGGCAGGGGTAAGCGAATATTCGGATGAAGAGGCAGTGAACACCGTGGTGAGTTGTTGCCCTTTCCGTTTCTTTGAAACGCTACCACACACACGCTACACCGCAAGACGAGATATTTGATAGACTTTGAAATCCTGGCATTTCTGATGAATCTATCTAACTGACACTGGCACACTGTATCCGACAGCAATTGTCCTTTACTGCACATTTTCGCACACATGATTTTGGGATCCCCTCCCCATATACATATCTTGAGCCTCACTGGGAAGAACATCCACTTTTGCTGATATATTTAATAGCTACCTAGTTAAAATAAAGACAAATTTACCTGTAAAATAAAAACTAACCTAAGTTACAATTACACCTAACACTACACTATACTTAAATAAATTATTCCTATTTAAAACTAAATACTTACCTGTAAAATAAACCCTAAGATAGCTACAATGTAATTAATAATTACATTGTAGCTATTTTAGGATTTATATTTATTTTACAGGTAACTTGGTATTTATTTTAGCTAGTTAGAATAGTTATTAAATAGTTATTAACTATTTAATAACTACCTAGCTAAAAGAAATACAAAATTACCTGTAAAATAAATCCTAACCTAAGTTACAATTAAACCTAACACTACACTATCATTAAATTAATTAAATAAATTACCTACAAATAACTACAATTAAATACAATGAAATAAACTAACTAAAGTACCAAAAATAAAAAAAATAAGTTACAAAAAATAAAAAAAAACTAAGTTACAAACATTTCAAAAATATTACAACAATTTTAAACTACTTACACCTAATCTAAGCCCCCTAATAAAATAAAGCCCCCCAAAATAAAAAAATGCCCTACCCTATTCTACATTAAAAAGTTAACAGCTCTATTACCTTACCAGCCCTTAAAAGGGCCCTTTGCGGGGCATGCCCCAAAGAAATCAGCTCTTTTGCCTGTAAAAAAAAAATACAACCCCCCCCAACATTAAAACCTACCACCCACATACCCCTACTCTAACCCAAACCCCCCTTAAATAAACCTAACACTACCCCCCTGAAGATCATCCTACCTTTAGCCGTCTTCAGCCAGCCGACCACCGATGGAACAGAAGGACATCCGCAGCAGCCGAAGTCATCATCCAAGGGGCGCTGAAGAAGTCTTCCATCCGATTGAAGTCATCATCCAAGGGGCGCTGAAGAAGTCTTCCATCCGATTGAAGTCATCATCCAGGCGGCGTCTTCAATCTTCATCCATCCGGAGCGGAGCCATCTTCAGACGAGCCGACGCAGAGCCATCCTCTTCTACCGACGGACTAACGACGAATGACGGTTCCTTTAAGTGACGCCATCCAAGATGGCGTCCCTCGAATTCCGATTGGCTGATAGGATTCTATCAGCCAATCGGAATTAAGGTAGGAAAAATCTGATTGGCTGATTTAATCAGCCAATCAGATTGAGCTTGCATTCTATTGGCTGTTCCGATCAGCCAATAGAATGAGAACTCAATCTGATTGGCTGATTGGATCAGCCAATCAGATTGAACTTCAATCTGATTGGCTGATTAAATCAGCCAGATTTTTCCTACCTTAATTCCGATTGGCTGATAGAATCCTATCAGCCAATCGGAATTCGAGGGACGCCATCTTGGATGACGTCACTTAAAGGAACCGTCATTCGTCGTTAGTCCGTCGTTAGAAGAGGATGGCTCTGCGTTGGCTCGTCTGAAGATGGCTCAGCTCCGCTCCGCTCTGGATGGATGAAGATTGAAGACGCCGCCTGGATGATGACTTCAATCGGATGGAAGACTTCTTCAGTGCCCCTTGGATGATGACTTCAATCGGATGGAAGACTTCTTCAGCGC
Source organism: Bombina bombina (assembly GCF_027579735.1). Lineage (NCBI taxonomy): Eukaryota > Metazoa > Chordata > Amphibia > Anura > Bombinatoridae > Bombina > Bombina bombina. The sequence continues at coordinate 1,255,238,759 of NC_069499.1, forward strand.
CCCTTGGATGATGACTTTGGCCGCTGCGGATGTCCTCTTCTGTTCCATCGGTGGTTGGCTGGCTGAAGACGGCTAAAGGTAGGATGATCTTCAGGGGGGTAGTGTTAGGTTTATTTAAGGGGGGTTTGAGTTAGAGTAGGTGTATGTGGGTGGTGGGTTTTAATGTTGGGGGGGGTTGTATTATTTTTTTTACAGGCAAAAGAGCTGATTTTTTTGGGGCATGCCCCGCAAAAGGCTTTGTTATTTTATTAGGGGGCTTAGATTAGGTGTAAGTAGTTTAAAATTGTTGTAATATTTTTGAAATGTTTGTAACTTTTTTTTTGTAACTTAGTTTATTTTTTATTTTTGGTACTTTAGTTAGTTTATTTAATTGTACTTAATTGTAGTTATTTGTAGGTAATTTATTTAATTAATTTAAATGATAGTGTAGCGTTAGGTTTAATTGTAACTTAGGTTAGGATTTATTTTACAGGTAATTTGTATTTCTTTTAGCTAGGTAGTTATTAAATAGTTAATAACTATTTAATAGCTATTGTACCTAGTTAAAATAAATACAAAGTTACCTGTAAAATAAATATAAATCCTAAGATAGCTACAATGTAATTATTAAATTACATTGTAGCTATCTTAGGGTTTATTTTACAGGTAAGTATTTAGTTTTAAATAGGAATAATTTATTTAAGTATAGTGTAGTGTTAGGTGTAATTGTAACTTAGGTTAGGTTTTATTTTACAGGTAAATTTGTCTTTAACTAGGTAGCTATTAAATAGGTAATAACTATTTAATAGCTATTGTACCTAGTTAAAATAAATTGAAATTTGCCTGTAAAATAAAAAATAAATCCCAAGATAGCTATAATATAATTATTATTTATATTGTAGCTATATTAGGGTTTATTTTAAAGGTAAGTATTTAGTTTTAAATAGGATTAATTTAGTTAATAAGAGTTATAATATTTAGATGTATTTAATTAATATTTAAGTTAGGGGGGTGTTAGGGTTAGACTTAGGTTTAGGGGTTAATAATTTTATTATAGTGGCGGCGGTGTAGGGGGGGCAGGATAGGGGTTAATAGGTATTATGTAGGTGGTGGCGGGGTCCGGGAGCGGCGGTTTAGGGGTTAACATATTTATTATAGTGGCTGCGGGGTCCGGGAGCGGCGGTTTAGGGGGTAATACATTTATTTAGTTGCGGCGGTGTAGGGGGGGGGCGGATTAGGGGTGTTTAGACTCGGGGAACATGTTAGGGTGTTAGGTGTAGACAGCTCCCATAGGAATCAATGGGATGTCGGGCAGCAGCGAACATGAACTTTCGCTATGGTCAGACTCCCATTGATTCCTATGGGATCCGCCACCTCCAGGGCGGCGGATTGAAAACCAGGTACGCTGGGCCGGAAAAGTGCCGAGCGTACCTGCAAGTCATTTGATAACTAGCAAAAGTAGTCAGATTGTGCCGAACTTGTGTTCGGAACATCTGGAGTGAAGTAAGAATCAATCTGTGTCGGACTGAGTCCGGCGGATCGAAGCTTACGTCACTAAATTCTACTTTTGCCGGGCTGTAGTGCTTGATAACTACAGCGAATCAGCCTCGCCACAAATACGCTGCAGAATTCCAGCGTATTTGAGGTTGACGGCTTGATAACTAGGCCTCAAAGGGTTAAACATGAATCCCTAGCACTACTTGTTAATTAAGTTTTAACCTATCAGGTTTTCCCAGCTACCTTAAATAGGTTAGCAGGTGTCTGAATTGTAGCTATGATTACGCCTTGACAGGCGAAACATGTCAGCAGCAGTATCTATCAAGTTCATGCTACTATTGTGACTTTCCATGATTGTGTATACATGGATCTTTATGGAATAAAATTAAGTTATGTTTTGGAAAGATGTCTGCATTCATTCTTTCGGTTCTTGTTGAGATATATATATATATATATATATATATGAGAAAAAGATTGAGAAAAGCGCTAAACAAGGATCTGATCCCAAATATACTTATTGTAGATTGTCTGTATAAATGTATTTATATTTGTATTAGTGTATACAGGTATCTCAAAGAGCCCCTTAATAATAATAAAAAAGAGACCTGTGGTTATGATTAGTACTAGACCACATACAAAGGTATATTATTAACCAGAATCTTATAAGATATAATCAAATAAACTAGTGTTAAGTAGTAGTTGAGACAAATGTTATACATATACACACACACACGAAAGACTCATCTCTCTTTTTCATAGGTTTTTCAACATTTATTTTCCAACGTTTCGGCCCCAACCTGGGCCTTTCTCAAGGTAACATGCAATGCAAACTAACACAATATTTATATTATATATTATCTGATTTTCTTAAGGTAGAATATATATATATATATATATATATATATATATATATATATATATATATATATACAGTATATATATATATATATATATATATATATATACACACACACATACACACACACACACACACACACACATATATCTATCTGTGTCTTATCTTTGTATTTATGTCTGTAAATACATATATGCACATATACATTCATCATATACATACATTTAGACATGTATATGTATGTATCTCTATGTTAAAAACCCTTTGTAGCCTTTTTTCTAACACCTGAGACCTCATATCTTTGAGCCTCTATAACTTTTTTGTGCAATTTTTTTTTTCAATACATTTTTATTAGATAATGAGTGTAACTGTACTATGTAATTTTTTTATGTGTTTTGTGAGACTTTTTGTTTCCCAAAACAGTAAACCAAAGCTATGAGGTTGTGCTTTCCCATCGCACGTCAACTTCAATTGCGCTCAAGCGATTGCATTTACTTTTAACTTGTAATACAAGCAAAAAAAACGGCCTGCGCTAACGCCTGCAATGAACCCCTTTTTGCTCACGTATAACTGTTAGTGCTCCACTTGTAATATAGCTCAAAATATTCTAATGAAAAAAAAAAACAGAACTACTGTTGTTAAGCCCTGTGTTAGTGAAACTAACTAAAATATTGAAAAAAGTACCTGAAGTTTTTAATTGTGACAATAAATGTAATGCCAGGGCCTGTATCCCAAAAGAAGAATCTTCAACTTTTTCCAATTTCCAGCCACTCAGAACATTATTTCCCTTCAATACATGCAGCACAGCAGTTATCAGGTCTTTTAAAAACTGGAAAAGAAACAGAAATGTAAACCAATGTGATTTGTGTTTATTAAAGGAACATTAAAAACTAAATAAATGCTAGACAGAATAATGTATTTTAAGCTTATAGCCTAAGAATGATAGGCAGATGTAATGTTTAATTATGTTAGTAGTTTAAATATTGAAAAAAATAAGTGTAAAGTTTTCGTGGGAGGCGCCATGTTGTAACCTAGATTTCCTTCTCTGCTGAAGCCAATTAGATACAATCAAGAATGATTCATTAGAGAGTACAGCCCCTTTTAACAGGATCAGGAAAGAACACAATTTTCAGAATTATATTACAAGAAAAGGGAACATAATAAAGTATATTGGAAAGTTGTGCTATTAGATATAATTAGCCATTTCATATTACAATCTCAGAGTGTTTAATGACCCTTTAAAATGTATCAGAAAAAAAATCAGTTATCAGGATAATAGAGGAAATGCAGAGGGCATACATTTAGAAATCAACTTTTTGGAAAAAATAAAGATAGATATAGATATTATATAAATAAATTATAAGTTTAATTATTCAGAAAGTTTATTACAACTTACCCCTATTTTGAACTATAAAAAGGGAACATATTTTACAGTAAAGTTGTAAATTATTTAAGATCAATTTATAAAAAGTTATAAAACTGCTCAATTGAAATGAGGCTGAAACTATTTTAAAGCCACGTAGCTTATCAAACACCTACTGAAGCATTGCAATATAAGGTAAAAAAACTAAAAATGAATCCGGAATTAAAGAGTAAATAGACTATCCTCTTGTGAAAGGCTGCATGAGCTCAGAGTATATATTCATCCAAACTAAGAGGCGTTAGTCCCGCTTCAAGTAAAATGTGTCGTCATAGTATTTATAAAAAAAAAAAATCACCTTCCCCAATTCACCTGCTGGACGTGCTCCCCTTTCACCTGCTCACTGTTTTCAAGGTTTATCATATGAAACATAATCCAGCTCTTTTCATCTGATGTTCCTCTAAGGATATCTGCAAAGAACAACAAATACTGTTCCTTGCTGATTTCATCACCCATGATGGGCGACTTGTTATTAAGGTTTATGCTCTGGATTCCCCTGAAGATTCGCCGAGTGATAAAGCTTGGCAAGGAATTCCCTAAATAATCCTGGGACAAAAATAAAACACAAATAATCAATGTTAATTATTGGGGGAGGGGGTTAAAAGGATCCAAGTGGACTCACTGGATTCTAAATAACAGAATTTATGTTTACCTGATAAATTACTTTCTCCAACGGTGTGTCCGGTCCACGGCGTCATCCTTACTTGTGGGATATTCTCTTCCCCAACAGGAAATGGCAAAGAGCCCAGCAAAGCTGGTCACATGATCCCTCCTAGGCTCCGCCTTCCCCAGTCATTCGACCGACGTAAAGGAGGAATATTTGCATAGGAGAAACCATATGATACCGTGGTGACTGTAGTTAAAGAAAATAAATTATCAGACCTGATTAAAAAACCAGGGCGGGCCGTGGACCGGACACACCGTTGGAGAAAGTAATTTATCAGGTAAACATAAATTCTGTTTTCTCCAACATAGGTGTGTCCGGTCCACGGCGTCATCCTTACTTGTGGGAACCAATACCAAAGCTTTAGGACACGGATGAAGGGAGGGAGCAAATCAGGTCACCTAGATGGAAGGCACCACGGCTTGCAAAACCTTTCTCCCAAAAATAGCCTCAGAAGAAGCAAAAGTATCAAACTTGTAAAATTTAGTAAAAGTGTGCAGTGAAGACCAAGTCGCTGCCTTACATATCTGATCAACAGAAGCCTCGTTCTTGAAGGCCCATGTGGAAGCCACAGCCCTAGTGGAATGAGCTGTGATTTTTTCAGGAGGCTGCCGTCCGGCAGTCTCATAAGCCAATCTGATGATGCTTTTAATCCAAAAAAAAAGAGAGAGGTAGAAGTTGCTTTTTGACCTCTCCTTTTACCAGAATAAACAACAAACAAGGAAGATGTTTGTCTAAAATCCTTTGTAGCATCTAAATAGAATTTTAGAGCACGAACAACATCCAAATTGTGCAACAAACGTTCCTTCTTTGAAACTGGATTCGGACACAAAGAAGGCACGACTATCTCCTGGTTAATGTTTTTGTTAGAAACAACTTTCGGAAGAAAACCAGGTTTAGTACGTAAAACCACCTTATCTGCATGGAACACCAGATAAGGAGGAGAACACTGCAGAGCAGATAATTCTGAAACTCTTCTAGCAGAAGAAATTGCAACCAAAAACAAAACTTTCCAAGATAATAACTTAATATCCACGGAATGTAAGGGTTCAAACGGAACCCCCCTGAAGAACTGAAAGAACTAAATTGAGACTCCAAGGAGGAGTCAAAGGTTTGTAAACAGGCTTGATTCTAACCAGAGCCTGAACAAAGGCTTGAACATCTGGCACAGCTGCCAGCTTTTTGTGAAGTAACACAGACAAGGCAGAAATCTGTCCCTTCAAGGAACTTGCAGATAATCCTTTCTCCAAACCTTCTTGAAGAAAGGATAGAATCTTAGGAATTTTTACCTTGTCCCAAGGGAATCCTTTAGATTCACACCAACAGATATATTTTTTCCATATTTTGTGGTAAATTTTTCTAGTTACAGGCTTTCTGGCCTGAACAAGAGTATCAAGACAGAATCTGAGAACCCTCGCTTTGATAAGATCAAGCGTTCAATCTCCAAGCAGTCAGTTGGAGTGAGACCAGATTCGGATGTTCGAACGGACCTTGAACAAGAAGGTCTCGTCTCAAAGGTAGCTTCCATGGTGGAGCCGATGACATATTCACCAGGTCTGCATACCAAGTCCTGCGTGGCCACGCAGGAGCTATCAAGATCACCGATGCCCTCTCCTGATTGATCCTGGCTACCAGCCTGGGGATGAGAGGAAACGGCGGGAATACATAAGCTAGTTTGAAGGTCCAAGGTGCTACTAGTGCATCTACTAGAGTCGCCTTGGGATCCCTGGATCTGGACCCGTAGCAAGGAACCTTGAAGTTCTGACGAGAGGCCATCAGATCCATGTCTGGAATGCCCCACAATTGAGTAATTTGGGCAAAGATTTCCGGATGGAGTTCCCACTCCCCCGGATGAAATGTCTGACGACTCAGAAAATCCGCTTCCCAATTTTCCACTCCTGGGATGTGGATTGCAGACAAGTGGCAGGAGTGAGTCTCCGCTCATTGAATGATTTTGGTCACTTCTTCCATCGCCAGGGAACTCCTTGTTCCCCCCTGATGGTTGATGTACGCAACAGTCGTCATGTTGTCTGATTGAAACCGTATGAACTTGGCCTTTGCTAGCTGAGGCCAAGCCTTGAGAGCATTGAATATCGCTCTCAGTTCCAGAATATTTATCGGGAGAAGAGATTCTTCCCGAGACCAAAGACCCTGAGCTTTCAGGGGTCCCCAGACCGCGCCCCAGCCCACCAGACTGGCGTCGGTCGTGACAATGACCCACTCTGGTCTGCGGAAGCTCATCCCCTGTGACAGGTTGTCCAGGGACAGCCACCAACGGAGTGAATCTCTGGTCCTCTGATCTACTTGTATCGTCGGAGACAAGTCTGTATAGTCCCCATTCCACTGACTGAGCATGCACAGTTGTAATGGTCTTAGATGAATTCGCGCAAAAGGAACTATGTCCATTGCCGCTACCATCAAACCTATTACTTCCATGCACTGCGCTATGGAAGGAAGAGGAACAGAATGAAGTATTTGACAAGAGTTTAGAAGTTTTGATTTTCTGGCCTCTGTCAGAAAAATCCTCATTTCTAAGGAGTCTATTATTGTTCCCAAGAAGGGAACCCTTGTTGACGGAGATAGAGAACTTTTTTCTACGTTCACTTTCCACCCGTGAGATCTGAGAAAGGCCAGGACAATGTCCGTGTGAGCCTTTGCTTGAGGAAGGGACGACGCTTGAATCAGAATGTCGTCCAAGTAAGGTACTACTGCAATGCCCCTTGGTCTTAGCACCGCTAGAAGGGACCCTAGTACCTTTGTGAAAATCCTTGGAGCAGTGGCTAATCCGAACGGAAGTGCCACAAACTGGTAATGCTTGTCCAGGAATGCGAACCTTAGGAACCGATGATGTTCCTTGTGGATAGGAATATGTAGATACGCATCCTTTAAATCCACCGTGGTCATGAATTGACCTTCCTGGATGGAAGGAAGAATTGTTCGAATGGTTTCCATTTTGAACGATGGAACCTTGAGAAACTTGTTTAGGATCTTGAGATCTAAGATTGGTCTGAATGTTCCCTCTTTTTTGGGAACTACGAACAGATTGGAGTAGAACCCCATCCCTTGTTCTCCTAAAGGAACAGGATGAATCACTCCCATTTTTAACAGGTCTTCTACACAATGTAAGAATGCCTGTCTTTTTATGTGGTCTGAAGACAATTGAGACCTGTGGAACCTCCCCCTTGGGGGAAGCCCCTTGAATTCCAGAAGATAACCTTGGGAGACTATTTCTAGTGCCCAAGGATCCAGAACATCTCTTGCCCAAGCCTGAGCGAAGAGAGAGAGTCTGCCCCCCACCAGATCCGGTCCCGGATCGGGGGCCAACATCTCATGCTGTCTTGGTAGCAGTGGCAGGTTTCTTGGCCTGCTTTCCTTTGTTCCAGCCTTGCATTGGTCTCCAGGCTGGCTTGGCTTGAGAAGTATTACCCTCTTGCTTAGAGGACGTAGCACTTGGGGCTGGTCCGTTTCTGCGAAAGGGACGAAAATTAGGTTTATTTTTGGCCTTGAAAGACCTATCCTGAGGAAGGGCGTGGCCCTTGCCCCCAGTGATATCAGAGATAATCTCTTTCAAGTCAGGGCCAAACAGCGTTTTCCCCTTGAAAGGAATGTTAAGCAATTTGTTCTTGGAAGACGCATCCGCTGACCAAGATTTTAACCAAAGCGCTCTGCGCGCCACAAAAGCAAAACCAGAATTTTTCGCCGCTAACCTAGCCAATTGCAAAGTGGCGTCTAGGGTGAAAGAATTAGCCAATTTGAGAGCATGAATTCTTTCCATAATCTCCTCATAAGAAGAAGAATTATTATTGAGCGCCTTTTCTAGCTCATCGAACCAGAAACACGCTGCTGTAGTGACAGGAACAATGCATGAAATTGGTTGTAGAAGGTAACCTTGCTGAATAAACATCTTTTTAAGCAAACCTTCTAATTTTTTATCCATAGGATCTTTGAAAGCACAACTATCTTCTATGGGTATAGTGGTGCGTTTGTTTAGAGTAGAAACCGCCCCCTCGACCTTGGGGACTGTCTGCCATAAGTCCTTTCTGGGGTCGACCATAGGAAACAATTTTTTAAATATGGGGGGAGGGACGAAAGGTATACCGGGCCTTTCCCATTCTTTATTTACAATGTCCGCCACCCGCTTGGGTATAGGAAAAGCTTCGGGGGGCCCCGGGACCTCTAGGAACTTGTCCATTTTACATAGTTTCTCTGGAATGACCAAATTCTCACAATCATCCAGAGTGGATAACACCTCCTTAAGCAGAGCGCGGAGATGTTCCAATTTAAATTTAAATGTAATCACATCAGGTTCAGCTTGTTGAGAAATTTTCCCTGAATCTGAAATTTCTCCCTCAGACAAAACCTCCCTGGCCCCCACAGACTGGTGTAGGGGCCCTTCAGAACCAATATCATCAGCGTCCTCATGCTCTTCAGTATTTTCTAAAACAGAGCAGTCGCGCTTTCGCTGATAAGTGGGCATTTTGGCTAAAATGTTTTTGATAGAATTATCCATTACAGCCGTTAATTGTTGCATAGTAAGGAGTATTGGCGCGCTAGATGTACTAGGGGCCTCCTGTGTGGGCAAGACTGGTGTAGACGAAGGAGGGGATGATGCAGTACCATGCTTACTCCCCTCACTTGAGGAATCATCTTGGGCATCATTTTCTCTAAATTTTGTGTCACATAAATCACATCTATTTAAATGAGAAGGAACCTTGGCTTCCCCACATTCAGAACACAGTCTATCTGGTAGTTCAGACATGTTAAACAGGCAAAAACTTGATAACAAAGTACAAAAAACGTTTTAAAATAAACCGTTACTGTCACTTTAAATTTTAAACTGAACACACTTTATTACTGCAATTGCGAAAAAGTATGAAGGAATTGTTCAAAATTCACCAAAATTTCACCACAGTGTCTTAAAGTCTTAAAAGTATTGCACACCAAATTTGGAAGCTTTAACCCTTAAAATAACGGAACCGGAGCCGTTTTTATATTTAACCCCTTTACAGTCCCTGGTATCTGCTTTGCTGAGACCCAACCAAGCCCAAAGGGGAATACGATACCAAATGACGCCTTCAGAAAGTCTTTTCTATGTATCAGAGCTCCTCACACATGCATCTGCATGTCATGCTTCTCAAAAACAAGTGCGCAATAGAGGCGCGAAAATGAGACTCTGCCTATGATTAGGGAAAGCCCCTAGAGAAAAAGGTGTCCAATACAGTGCCTGCCGGTTATTTTACATAATTCCCAAGGTTAAAATAATTCCTCAAGGCTATGGAGTATAAAATATGTTTATATATAAATCGATTTAGCCCAGAAAATGTCTACAGTCTTAAAAAGCCCTTGTGAAGCCCTTTTTTTCTTTCTGTAATAAAAATGGCTTACCGGATCCCATAGGGAAAATGACAGCTTCCAGCATTACATCGTCTTGTTAGAATGTGTCATACCTCAAGCAGCAAAAGTCTGCTCACTGTTCCCCCAACTGAAGTTAATTCCTCTCAACAGTCCTGTGTGGAAACAGCCATCGATTTTAGTAACGGTTGCTAAAATCATTTTCCTCTTACAAACAGAAATCTTCATCTCTTTTCTGTTTCAGAGTAAATAGTACATACCAGCACTATTTTAAAATAACAAACTCTTGATTGAATAATAAAAACTACAGTTAAACACTAAAAAACTCTAAGCCATCTCCGTGGAGATGTTGCCTGTACAACGGCAAAGAGAATGACTGGGGAAGGCGGAGCCTAGGAGGGATCATGTGACCAGCTTTGCTGGGCTCTTTGCCATTTCCTGTTGGGGAAGAGAATATCCCACAAGTAAGGATGACGCCGTGGACCGGACACACCTATGTTGGAGAAATACTTACTAGTTCTGACATTTATATCCACCTCTGCTGAGTTATTAAAAAAAATGCTTATACTGTCCTTTCTAAATTAGAATCTTGCTTGAAAAATCAAAAATCATTCTATCTACAAGGGCTACGGAATTTGACAGTAATAATATTAAAAACAATAATATATTGATAATGAAAATAATATTAATTATTATTCAAGAGCAACTCCCAGGTTTGCCGATCCACCTGCATGACAAAAAGGGCTCGCTCGTCACGCACATCGAATCGGTTACTAAACCCAAATGTTTTTTTTTTTCCATGATTCAAATAGAGCATGCAATTTTAAGCAACTTTCTAATTTACTCCTATTGTCAATTTTTCTTGGTTGTCTTGCTACCTTTATTTGAAAAAGGAAGAATCTAATTTAAGGAGCCGGCCCATTTTCGGTTCTTTTAGCCATCAATGAGCAAGGGCTACCCAGATGCTGAACTAAAAATAGGCTGGCTCCTATGCTTACATTATTGCTTTTCAAATAAAACAAAATTTATGCTTACCTAATAAATGTATTTATTTCTTGACACGATGAGTCCACGGATCATCATTAATTACTGTTGGGAATATCACTTCTGCCCAGCAGGAGGCGGTAAAGAGCACCACAGCAAAGCTGTTAAATATCACCTCCCTTCCCTCCCAGTTATTCGACCGAAGTAAAGGAGCGAAAGGAAGCAACAAGGTGCAGAGGTGTCTGAAGTTTATAAAATACTAACAACCTGTCTAAATAACAGGGCGGGCCGTGGACTCATCGTGTCAAGAAATAAATACATTTATCAGGTGAGCATAAATTTTGTTTTCTTTCTAATGACACGATGAGTCCACGGATCATCATTAATTACTGTTGGGAATCAATACCCAAGCTACAGTACACAGATGATAAGGGAGGGACAAGGCAGGAAACCTAAACAGAAGGCACCACTGCTTGAAGAACCTTTCTCCCAAAAGCGGCCTCAGCCGAGGCAAAAGAGTCAAATTTATAGAAGTTTGAAAAAGTGTGAAGAGAAGACCAAGTTGCAGCCTTGCAAATCTGTTCCATAGAGGCTTCATCTTTGAATGCCCAGGAAGAGGAAAAAACCCTTGTAGAAAAAGCCGTTACTCCCTCAGGAGGCTGCTGTCCAGCAAACTCATAGGCAAAGCAAACGATACTCTTCAGCCACAAAGAAAGAGAAGCAGGCGAAGCTTTCTGTCCCTTACGTTAAACAGAAGACTGACGAAAATCCTTAGTCGCCTGTAAATAGAATTTTAGTGCACGTACCACATCCAGATTGTGTAGAAGCCGTTCCTCCTGAGAAGAAGGATTAGGACACAAGGAAGGAACAACAATCTCCCGATTAATGCTCCGATCTGGAACTACTTTAGGGAGAAACCCTAATTTAGTACATAAAGCCACCTTATCTGATAAAAAATAAGGTAAGGGAACTCATATTGTAATGCCGAGAGCTCTGACACTCTACGAGCAGAAGAATAGCAACAAGAAACAAAACTTCCCAAGATAACAACCTAATATCTAAGGAATGCCTAGGCTCCAACGGAGCCCCATAAAGAACCTTAAGAACTAAAATAAGACTCCAGGAAGGCGTAACTGGTTTGAACACAGGTCCGAGCCTGACAAAAAGATTGCACGTCTGGGATATCCCCAGACGCTTAAATAACAAAATAAAGAAGGCAGATATTTGACCCTTTAGGGAACTTGCCAATAAACCCTTCTCCAAACCTTCTTGGAGAAAAAAAAGAATTGTAGGAATCCCAACTCTACTCCAAGAGTAGCCTTTGGATTCACACCGATATAGATATCTTATGGTAAATCTTTCTAGTCACAGGTTTACGTGAATCAAGGTCTCAATGACCGAGTCCGAAATCCACACTTGGATAAATTTAAGCGTTCAATCTCCAATCAGTCAGACTCTGAGAAACTAAATTTGTATGAAGGAAGGTCCCTTGAAATAGAAGGTCCTTCCACAACTGAAGTCTCCAAGGTGGAAGAGATGTCCACCAGGTCTGCATACCAAATCCTGCGAGGCCACGCTGGTGCAATGAGGGTCACCAACGCCCTCTCCTGCTTGATTTGAGCAATGACTCAAGGAAAAAAGTGAACAAAGACAATAGGTATGCGAGACTGAAATTCCCAGGTACCGCTAGAGCGTCTCTCAGTACCATACCTCAGGAGCTTGGCAGTCTGTCGAGATGCCATGAGATCCAATTCTGGCTGACCCCATTTGAGAATCAGGCTGGAAAACACTTCCGGATGGATTTCCCACTCCCCCGGGTGAAGGGTCTGCTTGCTCAGGAAGTCCGCCACAGCAATTGTGGGTCTCTGCCCACTGAATGATCTTGGCTACCTCTATTATAGCCAAGGAACTCCTAGCTCCTCCCTGATGGTTGATGAAAACCACTGAGGCAAAATTGTCTGACTGGAACCTGAAGAACCGGGCCAAAGTTAACAGACCAGGCCAGGAGAGCATTGAAGATTGCTCTCACTTCCAGAATGTTTATGGGAAGAACACACTCCGACCGAGTCCCTGGTCTCTGAGCCTTTAGAGAGCCTCCCAGAAGGCTGGCATCTGATGTCACAATCACCCAAGAGGTTCTGCGAAAGCAGGTTCCCTGGGAAAGATGATCCAGAGACAACCACCAAAAATAGAGAATCCCTTGCCTCCTGCTCCAGCAGTAATCGCAGAGACAGATCCGCATAATCTCCGTTCCACTGCCTGCACCTTAACTGCAGAGGTCTGTGATGGAAACGGACGAACGGGATGATGTCCATTGCCGCTACCATCAGCCCGATTACCTCCATGCACTGAGCCACTGATGGCCGAGGAGTGTCAGAAAAATCTTCATTGATAAGGAATCTATTATGGTTCCAAAGAAAAACACCCTTGTATTTGGAACTAAGTAACTTGCTTCCAAATTCACCTTCCATCCATGAGACCGCAGGTAAGAAAACAACATTTCCGTGTGAGATCTTGCTTGCTGAAAGGAAGACGCCTGAACTAGAATGTTCAGATAAGGTGCCACTGCAATGCCCCGCAATCGGAGCACCGCTAGCAGGGATCCCAGGACCTTTGAGGAAATTCTGGTAACTGTGGTAAGACCAAATGGAAGAGCCACAAACTGAAAGTGTTTGACTAGAAAAGCAAACCGTAGAAACTTGTGATGGTCCCTGTGTAGGGGAACATGTAGTTGCGCATCCTTTAAATCAACTGTTGTCATAAAATGACCCTCCTGGACCAAAGGAAGAATGGAACAAATAGTTTCCATCTTGAAGGACGGCACTCTGAGGAATTTGTTTAGACTCTTGAGATCTAAAATGGGTCTGAAGGTTCCCTTTTTGGGAACCACAAACAGATTGGAATAGAACCTCAGACCTTGTTCCTGCATTGTAACAGGAACTATCACTCCCAGGTCGGAGAGATCCCGAACACAGTGTAAGAACGCCTCTCTGTGTCTGGTCTACAGATAATATTGAAAGCAGAAAACTGCCCCTGGGAGGAAAGGTCTTGACTATAGTTTGTATCCCTGGGACACGATGTCCACCGCCCAGGGATCCTCAACATCTCGTACCCAAGCCTGAACGAAAAATGAAAGACTGCCCCCCACAAGAGGGCAGACTGCTCATACTGATTTTGATGCAATAGCAGGCTTTTTGGATTGTTTTCCCATGTTCCAAGACTGATTGGGACTCCAGGAAGGCTTGGACTGCTCCTGCTTGGAGGAGGAAGTGAAAGGATTTCCATTGACATTTCGAAAGGAACGAAAATTACTCTGACATCCCTAATGATTAATTATCTTATCCTGAAGGAGAAAAGTCCCTTTCCTCCCATGATGTCAGCAATTATTTTTGTCAACCCCGGCCCAAACAAAGTCTTTTTTACTCTGTAAGGAATCGCCAAACGTTTAGACTTAGATGACACATCCGCAGACCAAGATCTGCGGGCCAGTATGGCAAAAAAACTAAATTTTAGCTCCCTGTAAATAACCTGAAGGGAAGCATCCGTGGTAAAGGAGTTGGCCAACTTAAGGGCCTTTATCCTAACATGGATTTCTTCAATGGAAGAGCCTGTTTTTAATAGATCCAGAAAAGGCATCAAATAGTATGCTGCCGCACTAGTGACAGTAGCCATACAAACCGCAGGTTGTCATTGTACACCCTGGTGTACATATCCTGTAACTTCTTACCCATAGGATCCTTAAAGAAGCAACTATCCTCTATAGGAATAGTAGTTCTCTTGGCTAGCGTGGAAATTCCACCTTGGATACCGTCTGCCAAGATTCCTTGATAGAATCTGCTATAGGAAACCTTTTAAATACAGGGGATGGAGAAAAAGGGATACCCAGTCTCTCCCATTCCTTAGCAATAATCTCGATAGCTCAATCTGGTACAGGAAAAACTTCCAACATGGAAGGTACATCAAAATACTTATGTAGCTTACTGTACCTTTTAGGATTGACAACAACCATGGTGTCGCTGTCATCCAAAGTAGCTAAAACCTCCTTGAATAACAGACGGAGGTGTTCTAGCTGAAACCTGAAGGATACAACTTCAGAATCAGTAGGAGGAATTACACTGAGTCTGAGATTTCACCTTCAGATGCTACAAAAGTATCCCCCTCCTCAGGCTTCTGGGAGGGGGCATTCAAAATAGCAACAGCAGCGTTAGCAACCTCACTTACTGAAAGTTTACCTATCCTCTTGCGCTTTCCCTGCAGCATGGGAAAAGCAGACAACGATTGGAGTTACAGAGGAAGCGCAGGGCACTGTATGAGTGGGCGATAAAATTTTTGGGCACTTGAGGAGAAAGCTGCGGTATATAGTGAAAATTGTCATTAGGCACCTAAACAGTATCTGCCTTAGACGATGTTGGCTCAGAAAAAAAAATCTATCCCTGTAATTTAAAGTTCACTCAAAACATAAGGAACAGAAGGGATAGGTGGTTCCACATAGCACCAAGACAAGCATTTTGCAAGGCCTCTTGGTCCATTCTGACTCCCAATGGAACAATTTACCACAAAAAAATACTTACATTTTAATAAAAATGTAAACACAAAAAAATGTTACTGTCACTTTAAATTTTAAAACATAACCTTTTTTATATTCTGTAGTAAGTAACTAAATAGAGTGTATGCAAGTACTATTAACACCCTGTACACCTCAGCTTAGCTTTGCTGAGGTGCCTACCTGCCCTGCTGACACCGGATAGAATCTCTCTAGTAAATGATCCGGAACTCACAAAATATCAACAACAGCGTCTGCAGTATAGTGAGCAACTGTCCGGTCCCAAAAGCGCAGATTTAAACTTTATTATGCACTTTCCAGTAAGATTGTTATCCGGTCACAGTGAATGCAGGGGAAAATGGTGCGCACCAGTAAACCGCCGCCTCAGTTAGCCCCGCCCATCGTGGGCGTATGAAAAATGAATCTCCCGGTCGGCATATTATAGATTCAAGCCGCCGGGAGAAATTAAACCATATAACATGAGCTTTTTTTCAAACAATCCTCAGCCCCAGTACCTGCGTTAACATACTGCCAGTAAAGGTTCCCCTTAACATAAAGGAGAAAAACTGTGTGTCCCTTATTGAATAAAGTGCCCACTTACCTTTTTTACCTCACTTGTGGAAAAAGGAGATAAAGACTGAGTAATCTTATTCAGGCTTTCAGAATTAGGGCAGCATAAACTACATGGGAGGCGCAGTGAGAATTATGTCCCACAAGTTCCCATTGCTCTACTGAAGAGACTGATATGGACTACGGCTACACCCTAGAACAAAGCAGCACAATCTTGACCACTAAATAATAAAATCTTGCTTGAAGAATCTTTTACTAACACCTAACTTTACCACTTCCTTGCTCTAACGTAGGCAAAGAGAATGACTGTGGTGGGAGGGAAGGGAGGTGATATTTAACAGCTTTGCTGTGGTGCTCTTTGCCGCCTCCTGCTGGGCAGGAGTGATTTTCCCAACAGTAATTAATGATGATCCGTGGACTCCGTGTCATTAGAAAGAAGGATAGCAAGAGAACGAACAAAAATTGGACAATAGGAGTAAATTAGAAAGTTGCTTAAAATTGCCTGCTCTATCTGAATCATGAAATAAAACATTTGGGTTTAGTATAGCTTTAAGCTAGTTAAAATGCTTTTTTTAAGCATTTCAAATTCTTATAAAAGGACCCTTTATTTTGTACATCATCTTAAATTGTCATTTACCAGTGTCCCGTGCATTATTTAGAAACATATATTTAATAGCAAAATCTTGCCTGGAATGTCTTTAAATTCAGAGATTTTTTGGATCCACTTTTAATGAAGGGCATTTTCTCAAAGCTTTGCTCAATCTCAGACTGTTCTTCAGGAGAAATTACAGACAGCCGTTTGTTGTAGGATCCACTTTCTGAATTCCCCATATCTGCTCAGGTGGGAAAATTCCTGCAAAAAATATACAGGAAAAAGAGTTATAACATGCTATAATAAAAGATTAATATTCTAAAGCCATTAATAGACCATAATACCAAGAGAATTGCTTTAAAATGCATTGAAGGACAAAAGCACAGTGTTAAATGAGAGGGGAAAATAAATATTACCTACAGGCATCCTGAGTTAAATATGAAATACATTTTCTGTTAAACAGTGCTCATCTTCTCTCACATCACCCAAATTGTTTTAAAATGGAATTGCCAACAAGTCTATTACATTATGAAAATCCTAAATATACTTACATAGTAAAAAGAGCTGTTACCTTTCGGCTAGATTACGAGTTTTGCGTTATTGCTCATAACGCTGCTTTTTCACTACTGCTGCTATTACGAGTCTTGCAGGTATAGACTTTTCTGGCCGTAACGCAACATAACTAACGCACCTTTCAAAAAGTCATTTTTCAATGGGACTTCCATAGCGCCGGTATACAAGTTTTGCCTGGGAGGCCAAAAAGTGAACGCAAACACTATAATAAAAATATTAACCCCTAATCTGTCGCTCCGGACATCGCCACCACTATAATAAACATATTAACCCCTAAACCCCCGCACTACCGCATCGCAAACACTAGGTAAATATTATTAACCCCTAATCTGTCGCCACTATACTAAAGTTATTAACCCCTAAACCTAACCCTAAGTCTAACCCTAACTTTAATATAATTAAAATAAATGTAAATAAAAATTACTATTACCTAACTAATTCCTATTTAAAACTAAATTCTTACCTGTAAAATAAACCCTACGCTAGCTACAATATAACTAATAGTTACATTGTAGTTAGCTTAGGGTTTATTTTTATTTCACAGCTAAGTTTGTATTTATTTTAACTAGGTAGACTAGATAGTAAATAGTTGATCAACTATTTACTAACTATCTAGTTAAAATAAATACAAATTTACCTGTAAAATAAAACCTAACCTGTTTTACACCAACACCTAACATTACACTAAAATTAAATAAATTACATTAATTAAATACAATTAACTAAATTACAAAAATAAACACTAAATTACACAAAATAAAAAAGAAATGATCAAATATTTAAACTAATTACACCTAATCTAATAGCCCTATCAAAATAAAAAAGCCCCCCCAAAAATAAAAAAAAATCCTAGCCTAAACCAAACTGCCAATAGCCCTTAAAAGGGCCTTTTGCTGGGCATTGCCCCCAAAGAAATCAGCTCTTTTACCTGAAAGAAAAAAAAAAATACAAACAACCCCCCCAACAGAAAAACCCACCACCTACACAACCAAATCCCCCAAATAAAATCCTATCTAAAAAACCTAAGCTCCCCATTGCCCTGAAAAGGACATTTGGACAGGCATTGCCCTTAAAAGGGCATTTAGCTCGTTTTCGTTGCCCAAACCCGTAATCTAAAAATAAAACCCACCCAGTGATGTGGGAGGCCAGAGGTTTAGGGTTTAATAACTTTAGTATAGTGGCGGCGGCGACGTTGGGGGCAGCAGATTAGGGGTTAATAAGTGTAATGTAGGTGGCGGCGAAGTTAGGGCCGGCAGATTAGGGGTTAATAAGTGTAATGTAGGTGTCTGTGATGTCGGGGGCGGCAGATTAGGGGTGTTTAGACTCGGGGTTTGTGCTAGGTGTAAACATAACTTTTCTTTCCCCATAGGAATCAAATGGGGCTGCTTTACAGAGCTTTACTCTCCTTTATTGCAGGTGTTAGGCTTTTTTTTAGCCGACTCTCCCCATTGATGTCTATGGGGAAATAGTGCACGAGCATGTAAAACCAGCTCAAAGCAGCGCTGGTATTTGTGTACGCTATGGAGCTCAACGCAACCATATTGCCCGCTAACGCAGGTTTTTGGAAAACCTGTAATAGCAGCGCTATTAAAGGTGAGCAGTGGAAATAACTTGCAAGTTCTTACCGAGCCGCTCATAACGCAAAACTCATAATCTGGCCGTTTGTTAGTAATTACTGAATTTCCCAGTCGATTGGTTTGTCACTTTCTGTTAAATTGGAACACAGTAGGTTCTGAAGGCTTATGAGAATGCAATTACACGTAAAACAGCCAAACTAGATTAGTTCTAAATCAATTTCAATAAAGTGTTCTCCACTGAAAATGTTGCCAGCCGGGTGGCAATGGCATTATGAAGTAGCCGGGTGAGGGCCGTAAAATACTTTAATATAAAAACATTCTGCTATCCAAAGCACAAATTAATTGCATAATTAAACGCAAATTATGTATTGATAACTAGTGTTAAAGCCTGTGTACATGGGCCAAAATGTTAAAGGAAAGAAATATACCTATCCCTCTATTCCTCTCCCTCTATACGTATCCCTCTATCCCTAATCCCTATCTCTCCTATCCATCTTTCCTTCTCCCACTATCCCTCTCCCTCTATCCCTAATCCCTCGATCTTTATTTTTCTGCAATGTAGGATCCCCCTAACCCTCCAACCTCCGTGATCCCCCCTCAAACAGCTCTATAACCCTCCCCCCTCTAACTATTGCTGACATCTTAGGTACTGGCAGCTGTCTGCCAGTACCTATAAACCCTGTAGTGTAGCTGCCCCTTTCTGTAGCAACCCCTTTTCTGTAGTGTAGCTGCTTCATCCCTCCCTTTTCCATTTCTTTGTAGCAACCCCTTTTCTGTAGTGTAGATGTCCCATCCCTCCCTGTCCCTTTTTTCTGTAGCAACCCCTTTTCTGTAGTGTAGCTGCCTCATCCCTCCCTGTCCCTTTTTTTTCTGTTGCAACCTCTTTTCTGTAGTGTAGCTGCCCCATCCCACCCTGTCCCTTTTTTCTGTAGCAACCCATTTTACTGTAGTGTAGCTGCACCCTCCCTCCCTGTCCCTTTATTTTCTGTGGCAATCCCTTTTCTGTAGTGTAGCTGCCTCATCCCTCCGTCCCTTTTTCTTTTCTGTAGCATCCCCTTTACTGTAGTGTAGCTGCCCCATCTCTCCCTGTCCCTTTTTCTGTAGCAATCCCTATTCTGTAGTGTAGCTGCCCAATCCCTTCCTGTCCCTTTTTTTCTGTAGTGTAGCTGCCCCATCCATCCCTGTCCCTTTTTTGTCTGTAGCAACCCCTTTTCTGTAGTGCAGCTGCCCCATCCCTCCCTGTCCCTTTTTTTCTGTAGCAACCCCTTTTCTATAGTGTAGCTGCCCCATCCCTCCGTCCCTTTGTTTTCCTGTAGTGTATCCGCCCCATCCCTCCCTGTCCCTTTTTTTTCCTGTAGGGTAGCTGCCCCATCCCCTCCCTGTCCCTTTTTTTCCCCTGTAGCGTAGCCTTTTCTGTAGTGTAGCTGCCCCATCCCTCCCTGTACATGGACCATTTTCTGCAGCGGTCCCACCGGCCATGCTCCCGCCACGCCCACTCCCCCCACCATTCTCACGGCAGACAGAAATGCACTACTAATCAGGTGCCAGGTGTGTTTGTCTAAGGCCAGGTGTGTTTGTCCTTTTGCAGTCTCTACTGCGCATGACAGCTTCGGACAAACACACTTGGCCTTTTATAATATAGGATTTGTGCAATAAACATTAAAAAAAAAAAAAAAATGTAATATCAGCTCATTTTAACGTTGGCTAAAATTTTAGCCGGGTGGTGCACCCATTAAAAATGCTATAATAAGCATCTTTTCAAATGTGTGAATTCTAAATTTATCTCTTAACATGCCAGAAGTGTCTGTTGTGAAAAAGTATCCATAATTATAATGACAACCTGTGAATAAATCTGAAGAGTGACTGGAGTAAACAAGTTACTGTTAACGAAAATGATAAGCCTGTGAATTTAAAGAGACAGTAGACGCCCTGAGATTTTAATATAAAATACAACATTGGAATATATTTTCATTATTTTTTTTGCCTCCTTTTCTTGCAATTTAGCTCTGAAAATTGTGGCTTTTTTAATTCTCAGACCAGGAAAAGCACCTTATAGATATTTAAAAGCAAATCATGCTACATATTCCCCCCCCCCCCCTTTACTGGCTTTAAATGCAAAACAATTCCTTTTATACTAACAATATATTACCATGGCTAGCCTTCTTGTCAGACACAAGCCTGATTTGGCTCCTCCAAATAAGGCACTCTCAGGGTTATGTGAATTGTACCTGGGCAGGCAGTATTATTTTATTAAATAGCCCTATGAGCAATCAGGGCTGCAGTCTTATCCCCATATTATTCTTTATACCTTCATATTATAGCCTATAATTATAAACTGCCTGAAGTTTGTAGTTTAGGAACAGTGGTAGAACTTCCAGGGTCCCAAATATTGCAGGTGCAACGGTAACTGCTGGAGAAGCCCAGGACGTAAGGAGGACCCAGGATGGGATAAGGTGAAAGTGCTAACATTCAGCACAAATATATAACACCCAGCACAAATGGGTTTAATCTGATATTTGTGCAGTCGCATTAACACTGCACTTTCCAGCCCGGGTGTGTGAGAGCAGTCAGTGCTGCTATAGGGATGTCATTGCTATATTATTGCAGTCTCCTGTCAGCCTCCTTCAGTCACATTGCTGTGAAGGTGACATCCCAGGCTGTCCTACCTCTGCACCCACTGTCTGAGCCAGAGCTGAACCTATGACTGGAGCTCCTGCCAAATTAGCCAAAGACAGGGCACTGGCCAATAGCTTTTGTACCAATGAGAAGGCTCTGAAATACCTCAACCAGGACTATAAGGCTTTGATGAATGAGTGCCTCTTCAAAGACGAATACTTACCTGCCATCCACTTCAGCCTGGGATTTAATGAGATGGGACCTAACTACTCCAAAAACGAACAGAAGTACACACTGTCATCATCTTAAACTTATTATCAGGCTTCAGTTTTAACCCCTTAAAGGATTACTTTTTAAGCTAAACAACTAACATATTAAAGTTAATAAACATTAATTAAAACCTACTGACCTATATTTTCTCCAAAACTAAGTTTCATAACGTTCTAAAAGTTATATCTTTTATTCGCTGATGATGTCACGTTATCCTGCCCACTATTTTCAGCACTGCGTGTTCAAAATACTTAAACCAATAACTTTGTGTTTAAAGCGCCATTTTGAAACCTAGGTATTGTAAGCGGATTGGTACAGAGCAAAGGATACAGACGGAGTGGGTTTGGAAAACAATTAAATTTGCAGACAAGATTTCTGATATACGGTAGAGATATGTTAATGAAATGCTATTGATAAAAAGCGTATTTGGGGTAGTTAGTTAGTAACAGGCATAGAAAATATTTACTTACAGTGGCCCTTTAAAGGGACAGTAAACTTACAAAATAATGGTATATAATTCTGCACATAGTGTAGAATTATATAACATTATCTTAGCGACAGCTTCCCAAATCAAAAGCATTTCCAGATTTTTTATTTCAAAGTTGGACTCCGCTCCAGGCTCTACTGAGCTGGTCTTGTTTTTCAAAAGCGCTTCTCGGGCACGCTGTCTAGTCACAGCTCGCCTGATCGCGCCATTGTGGTGAATGTAGCTCACTACCAGACAAGAGCAGCGAGCCCGCGAAGCGCTTTTGAAAAACAAGACCCACTCAGTAGAGTCTGGAGCGGAGTCCAACTTTGGAATAAAAAATCTGGAAATGCTTTTGATTTTAAAGCTGCCACTATGTGCAGAAGTATATAACATTATTTTGTAAGTTTACTGTCCCTTTAAGGATTGCTGATTGGTGTCTTAATGTAGCCACAAGTCTGCAAGCACTACACAGGTGCTGAACCAAAAATGGTTCAGCACCTAAGCTTACATTCAAATAAAGATAGAAAGAGAACAAAGAAAAATTGATAATAGGAGTAAATTAGAAAGTTGCTTAAAACTGCATGATCTATCTGAATCACAAAAGTTTAATTTTGACTAGACTATTCTTTTAATGCACCCGTTTGAGAGTTAATTGCGCTAAAAGTAACATTTTTGCGTTCGTATTACAAGCTGAAAGTAAAACTGTTTTCGCTTTTGAGGTAACTCGATGCACACAAAAATCTGAAGTTAGAATATTGATTGCATGTTCACTAAGTCAAAAGTGTGGAAAAAAAAACAAACACCCCACTCTCGCGCAAACATGATTGCATATTCTCATTTGCACTAAACCAACATGAAAATATTAATATTTCACATTCTAATGTTCTACACATAGCAGAATATGTTCTATTTATTCATAAATAAATATTTCTACATATATCGGATGGTATTTTGGTAATTATATATATATATATTATATATTTATATTTATATATACGTTTAGCAAAGATGTGCACTCTCACTTATATGCAACAACCAGGGTGCTAGTGAAATTAGATACAAAATCAGAAACAGACCTTGCACTCGCTGGATTTTTTTTTTTTTTTTTTTAAAAGAAAGCTTTATTGAGTGAACATATATAGAACATTACAGTCGGTTCAGTATGTATGCACATGACATGAGATAACAAGTCAAAGATGTTACTACATATTCCAGCTTAACATGTTCTGCATTAACAATTTGTTTGTTCACTGTTAGATATATCCTACACAATTAACATCTTGTCTAAGCATATGTTGATTCAGTCAAAAATTTTCAATGTAAGGGCATTCGCTTGAATTTAAGATATTAGTGGTTCAGTTTTATACTCATCTATTACACCAAGTGTCAATCAGATAAGCATCTTTCTTTCAGTGTTCCATTACCACAGTTTATCTCAGTAAGCTAGCTTAAGGGGGGAGAAGAAGGAGAAAGAGAAGAATAAATTGTGAAGCCAAGAAGGAGAAAAAAAAAAAAAAACAACAACTTTGGGAGCTTCATGACTCAGATATGCTGTTGTTAATACCTAGACCTCTTCAGCAGGCGACCTGACCCTACACAGTTTTGCCTTCCCAAATTAGCGTCATGTACTCGTGGGTCTCCATCTTCCCAGCTTTCAAGTAATGAAATTTCTCAAGTCCTAGCAGATCCCACACCCCAGCCCTCCACTCTCTCAGACTTGGTATGTGCAATGATTTCCAATGTTTCGGGATGAGACCTTTCGCACAATTTAGCATCAGGAGGAACAGGTGGCGTTTCGCCTCCATTGCAATTTTAGGCATGTCATGATATATAAGATAGTTTGGATTAGGTGGCAATATGATGTTTAAAAGTCTACTGCTCTCACGGAGCACAACCTCCCAAAAGGGCTGTATCAGTGGGCAATGCCACCATATGTGTAGCAGTGTACCCTCCATTCCACAGCCCCTCCAGCACTCCCCATTTGTATGTGGGTATATTTTCCTCAATCTCTGCGGTGTCAAATACCACCTGCTCAGGAATTTGTAATGCATTTCTTGGAGCCTTGCCGAGACCGAGGCCTTTTTTGCTTTACTAAATATAGTCAGCCAGGATTTTGCATCTATCTCCAAATTGAGCTCTCTTTGCCAAGCAGCTGCATAGGAAGGGACCGCCACTCCACTCCCCTCCAATAATAATCGATAGAGGAGTGAGACTAGATGTTGTGGGGTGTTTGCCGCAGTGCAAAGCGTCTCAAATGTCGTTCTCTGTCTAGTAAAAGAATCCCTATCCCGGGAATTGTTGAAATAATGAGTCAACTGTGCTACTCGAAACCAAGAAGAGAACAGATCTCTATTCCACTCCATCAGACCTTCACACGTTTTAAGCTTACCCTGACTAGTGGTATTATATATAGCTGCCTCTGCTAGTGTGTAAGAGGAACCCAAGATATGTCTCTTGTTTTCCAGCCCATTTTCAGGATTTTCTCGTACTGGAGTAACCGGCGAGGCAGAGGTAGAAAGATGACTCTCCACTCTGACTAGCCTATCCCAACATGCAAAGACATCTTCCATCAAAGGGTAACGGGAGATACAACTGGGGCGGTGTTCAGGTTTCATCCAGGCGAGTGCTCCAACATTACCCCTACCAAGGATTTCCCTGTCAAGTCCAATCCACGCCTTATGTACTGAGTTTTGGCTCCACTCAACAATGCGTTGAAGGCTTATTGCTTTACAATATTCCCTCAGAAGCGGAACACCAGCTCCGCCTCTGTCTCTGGGAAGATACATTGTTTTTTTGCTGACTCTGGGTCTCATTCCATTCCAAATATAGGACTCAATCTCTGATTGAATCTGTTGCACTATGTGTCCAGCTGCTGATAAAGGAATGGTTTGCATAACATAGAGCACTCTAGGCAAAATATTCATTTTTGCAACATGGATTCTTCCCATCCATGAGATGGTCTTATTTTTCCATGTTACAAGATCTCTTGTGATGTCATCTCTAATGCGTTTGTAGTTCAGATCTGCCATTTCTTTTACCGAGGGGGTTAGCATAATGCCTAAATACTTTATGTGCTTCAAGGCTATTTTGAGGGGGCAGTGATGTCTCTGATTTTCGAACGTGGCTGGAGGTATGGTAACATTCAATATCTCGGACTTAGAAGGGTTGAGCAAAAAGTCTGAGACTCGTCCAAAGGCTGCAAATTCCTCCAACGAGGCCTGCAGCGAGGAAGCACTATCTGCAAGTGTTAGCAGGACATCGTCCGCATACATTGCTAGTTTATGTTCCATTCCCCCCACCACAATGCCCTGTATGACAGGATTGGCCCGTATTTTGCTTGCAACAACTTCCATGACTATCGCAAAGAGCAGGGGCGACAGAGGACACCCCTGCCTGGTTCCATTGGATATTAGAAAGGCTCTTGAAAACATGCCATTAACTCGGACCTTTGCATTGGGATTGGAATATAATGAGAATACATAACTAATAAAGCGTGGCCCAAATCCCATTTTTATCAAGGTGTGGCGCATGAAAGACCAGTTGACACGGTCAAACGCCTTCTCCGCATCCGTCGATACCAGCATCAACGGAGCGGAGTTGGCCTGGGCAAAAGATATTAATTGGATCACCTTGAGCGTATTATCCCGCGCCTCTCTTGCCGGGATAAAGCCTGCTTGGTCGGTTGAGACCAATTGGGGTAGATATTTTTTAAGTCGATTGGCTATGACCTTAGCTAGTATCTTAACATCAGAATTAAGTAGCGAGATCGGTCTATAGCTGCTCGGCTGATTCCCCGGCTTGTCTGGCTTGTGGATGACCGATATGAAGGCCTCAAGCATCGAGCTCGGCAACGTGGGGTCCTCTGATAACTTATTGAACATGCGTACCATATGGGGTACTAGAATGTCTATAAAAGATTTATAATAACGAGTGCCAATCCCATCAGGGCCTGGGCTTTTACCACTCGGCAGATCTTTTACAGCCCGAAGTATCTCCTCAGCCGTAAAGGGAGAATCCAAATGATCCGCCTCTGCTGTAGACAGTTGTGGCAGCTCAACACTCGCTAGATAATCTAGGATTGCTTGTTCAGAGTTCTGTCTGTTGCGATCCTCTTCCTGCTCCCCGGTCGTGCGGTGTAGGTTGTAAAGGGATTCATAAAATCTCCCAAATGTGTTTGCAATGGATTGTCCATCTCTATGGATTTCTCCACTGCTGTTTGTCATCTCAAACACGTATGAGCTCAATCTCCTACGTGCTAAGGCTCTGGCTAGCAGCTTTCCGGCCTTATTACCTTGTTCAAAAAACTGCTGCCTCATCCTCAGTGCCTTCCTCTGCTGCTCTTCCTGGAGATGGCGCAGCAAGGCGGATCTGGCAACCTCCAGTTCCTCCTGTACTGCTTTGTCGGCTGGTGAGTCCTTATGCGCCAACTCCTTTTGAGCAACCTGCGACAGAAGCCTCTCGTACATGTCTCTTCTATTTTTACGCAGAATTGCGGTGTGCCTAATCAATATTCCCCTGAGGACACACTTGTGTGCCTCCCAGATTGTGGAATCACTCAAGGCTTCTGTTGTGTTTAGCCGAAAGTATTCCTCCAAATTTTTGTGTATTTCTTGTTTTAAGGGTTGGTGATCCAGGAGGAATTCATCCATTCTCCAAACAAAGGGAGTCACTGGAATGTTTGGCCAATCAATGGTGCATCTGACCGGGGCGTGATCAGACCAGGTGATTGTGTTGATGCTACTGCCTGTGGTGATAGTGAGACCCGCAGAGTCTGTAAACAAGTAATCTATCCTCGTGTACTTCCTATGCGGATGCGAGTAAAAGGTATAGTTCCTGGCTGTAGGGTGATAAGTGCGCCAAATATCATGTAATACATGATCTTTTAAGGACTTGATGAGGTGTTTGATAACCTTGTGGGGAGTGCTGGAGAGGCCATCAGATGTGTCCAATGCGGGGCACAAAGATGCATTAAAATCACCACCCAGGTATAGAATTCCCTTCTGTACTTCTAAGATTTTGAGCATAACCATTTTAAGGAATAGATCTTGCGCTGTATTTGGGGAGTAGAGGTTGGCCAGGGTAATGGGTCTACCATACAGCGTTCCCGTCAGTATCAAATATCTGCCATTAGGGTCTCTGACTACGTGCTCTAATTGGAAGGGTACTGATGATCGGAATAAAATGCCCACCCCATTTTTTTTGGAAGGCCCTGATGCGAAATAGGCTACTGGGAAATGTCTATTGAACCATTTAGGTTCCCTGAGTCTGGAGAAATGTGTCTCCTGTAGCAGTATGATGTCCCCACCCATTCTATGGAGATCTCTAATGATTAATGATCGCTTCTCCGGACTGTTGAGGCCCTTAGTATTTATGGTTAACAGTTCGATGTGGTGTTTCCTCTCTTGGGGGTGTAGATAAGCCATATCTGCCCCAGGAGGTATGAAGAGGGAAAGAAAAAAAAAAAAAAAAAAAAAAAAAAAAGGGGGGAAAGAGGGGTTTGAGGAGATATATGGAGTTAGTTGAAAAAGATAAAGTAGGATAGTTGGATTTAATTAGATGAAGAAAGCTGATTAGTGAAGGGGGGGGAGGGAAGGTGTGGTGGTAGAATGTATAGAAGAATAGAGAGTGGGATGTAACCCACCAAATGTCACAGTTGACTCTGGGGGGTAAATATACAGTTAGGAAATTTGAAAAACAAGATCAACAAAGTTGTACAACAGGGGGTAGTAACCCCAATACTCTCATATATAGATATTTTGACGTATATGATTAGCTTTGTGGGTGTTTGTAACTCAATAACATTTTAAATCAAACCGTTGTTAGAATTTAAACATGAACAGTAACAGAGGTTTAGAACCAGAAAAATACATAATGTCCCTCCAGCAAATGACGAAACATATATTCCTACGCCAGGATTCAACCATAAAATCTGAAGTTATATCTGAGACTAAGACCCTCCTTAGTTCATGTTAAAAGGTTCCACTAGCTTCTATATTCTTTATAGGAGACTTGGAGTAACATGAGATAAGCAACATATAAGTGCCTAGTGAGACTGACTGGACAGGATTTTAGTTTAGTACTCCGTTAGTCGTAATGAAAGAGTCAGCACGACCAGGCATACAAAAGCTCACCTGAGTTATTACTAATGCAGCGCGATTTATGGTGGTTTATACTAGGCAGATCTGTCCCTTCCACAGTATATCTAAATAGTAGTTCCTACAAATTGCACTGGCTGAGGGGGTTTATCATGTATATTTAATCCTTCAATATGGCTAGTATGTGCTCCTTTTACCCATTGTCACTGCCTTTTCACTCGTGCATACTGCATTGTGCTTTACTATTTTATTAGTGTTAGTCATAGGAAAACTTAGGGGAGGGTCTATTCAATCTGGTTACGCTTGAGTATCCCTGGACCTATGACAGATATTCTTAAATATAAAATAATTAAAACAATTCAACACTGTTTTCCTGTTAACATTAGACACATCACGCAACATCATAACATAAACATTATATGCAGAGTTCAACAGTCCACATTTACAACCTAGGTACTATGTTCCGGCAATCCGCTGTACAGCGGTCAAAGTCTAGGATGGCCAAGTTGTAAGTTCAAGCTCCACCAGAAATGTTCTCTATTGAGGTGCGTGGGCCATATCTGCCACCCCATGCTAAACTCGCCAAACAGTGGGTGCCAAAACATGTTGGTTGGCGAACAAGAGAAGAAAATAAACTGTACTTATCTGTCCAGGGACACAGCTCAGGTAGGAAGTCTCAAGTAGGGGGTCATTTCAAGTAGCCACTATTCACCATGCCATCTGTCATATTCTTCAAGGGTTCTTTAAAGTTGAGGTCTGCACTTTTAGACGGGTCTCGGCCTAATTTCCTCGTGGCATTCTCCTGAACCAGCTGGAGCCGGGGCTACTGCTGCATTTAGTGGTCTAATCCGTAGGCCCAGGGCTTGGTTGAAAGTAGGGAGATCTGCAGGTGTTTTGAAGACAGCTGTCGTTCCATCTTTGGTGGCTATGATACAAGTGGGAAAACCCCACCTATATTGGATTTGTTGCTCCTTAAGGGTAGTGGTGATGTATCGTAGCTCCCGTCGCTTCTGAAGGGTAGCCGGACACAAATCTGTAAAGATCTGAATTTCTGCCCCCTCAAACATCAGTGGGTGTCTGTTCCTGGAATGTCGGAGAAGTTCCTCCTTATCTTTGTAAGATAGGAGTTTAATAATGATGTCTCTGGGCGGCGCTCTGGCTGGTGGTCTGGGCCGCAGTGCACAATGGGCTCTTTCTACTTGGATTTCTGCTGCGTTTGGAGTGTTTTTAAGGAATTTAAATAGCTCTTGAATATATTGTCCTATTTCAGGTGGACTTACTGCCTCTGGGACCCCACGGAGCCGCAGATTGTTCCGCCGGCTCCTGTTTTCTAAATCTTCTATTCTCTCTGTCAGGTTTAGTACTATTGCTTCCTGCGACTGCACACAGCTTGTTTGATGTTGGAGATCAGAGCGCAAGGTTTCCTGTACTTCCTCAACCTGTGACACCCTGTGATCCACCGCAGCGATGTCTTTTTTTAATTCACCAAACATGAGCTTCACATCCATCATAGCTTCTTTTATGTCATTTTTAGATGACAGGTGTTTAATGTCATTTTTGGTAAGGAAGCCATAGTGTGCTAGATCTGAGCTTTGAGCAGCGCCTGGTTGTCCGCCAGTGTCTGAGATATCTCTGGTAGTGCTTGGGTTTAGCTCAGAAGGTATTAAATAATTCTCCATATTTGAAGACTGTGAGCTCTTTGCTGGTTTAGACATTCTCCTGTTAGACATCTCACAGGGATTATCACTGCAGGCTAGGAGGCACTGTGTTTTTAATGCTCCTTTCAAATGTTCGTGGCAACTTAATCAGTGCTGTAGCACTCCACTTAGTCTTCTTCTACAGCAGTGATACTAATGGTATCCTAGGGGCCCTTTATTGACAACCGTGTAGTCCCACTGTACTCTCTGTATACTGTATTAGTGCACTTTCTGGCCCCGACTCTCCACTGCTGCCAGATAGAATTACTTCCACTATATTTTGCACAGTAGGGTTTTATGTGGTGGGTCTGTGTAGGTCATGTCACTCATGTATGTGTTGCAGTTTTCTGACCGTTAACACTTACCCAGTCTGAGGGGGTCACACTGTCTTATTTCTATGTCCCAGCCGTTTATTTTATAGCCAGCCAGAGAGCTCACGCGAATAAGTTTACTTTTAATTCATAATATGAGCAGTAAGCCAGATGAGCGCAAACCCTAGCGTTTGACATTAAACCCAAAAAATTTCATTCATGATTCAGATAGCGAATGTAATTTTAATCAACTTTCCAATGTATTTCTATTATTTAATTTGCTTCATTTTTCAGATATCCTTTGTTTGTTTGCTGCATTGATTCTCTGTTAAAGTAAGATTGTCTGTTTAAGTATAATAGTTAGCTAACCAGAGTAGTTAGGCAACCAAGGGGTTGGAGTAACCAAGAGGAAATATAATTATTTTATACTTTTAAGTTAAACCTTTTAGTAAGTATGTGTGAGAATCTCATTCAGTGTACAGCTTGCCACATGTTTGCATCACTGGAGCAGCCACTTCAGGGATTATATGTCTGTGGCAAATGTGAGCATATTGTCTCTTTAGAAACTGCATGAAATTCAGACAGTTGAAATGGATAGGACGGAAATGGTTGTTAATGGTTCTAGCAGTAGAAATGTGTAGGATTCAGATGAAGAGACTCCAGGATGTAGCTGGGTCACAGTAAGAGGGCGAAGTAAAGGTAAGCTCTATTCTGAGCTGTAAACCCCAGCAGATTTGCCAGATTAAGTGAAGATGTTGGGGATATCAGTTCAGGGGTGTCAGTGTCAGAGAGAGCTGTGTTGCCTACTATAGTGAAAAGTCCTTTACCTGTGGAAGAGGAGCATACTATGGTGGGCAGTCCCTCAGACATGGTAGAGGGGCATACTATAGTTAACAGTTCTTCAGTCATGGAAGAGGGGCATACAAGTCAGGACCTGAGGCAGATATTGGTGGTAGGAGACTATTATTAGGAAGGTTGATAGGGCAATTTGTCATCCAGACCCTTTAAATAGAACAGTTTGCTGTCTTCCAGGGGCTTGTGTTAGGCATATTGTGGAGCGTATTGATAGATTGTTAGAGGGATGTGGGTCTGATTCTGCAGTCATGGTGCATATTGGTACTAATGAAGGAATCGGCGGGAGATGGAGAGTCCTAAAAAATGACTTCAGAGAGTTATGTAGCAAGCTTAAAGCAAGGACCTCCAAAGTAATATTTTTGGAGATATTACCAGTGCAGTGTGCTAATTCAGTAAGGCAGAAGGAGCTAAGGTCTGTTAATTCATGGTTAAAAACATGGTGTAAAAATGAGGGGTTTGACTTTTTAGAGCACTGGGCTGACTTTTCACTTGGGTACAATTTGTACATCTGAATGACATGGATGCAGGTGTGTTGGGGGAAAGGATGGTAGCAAGTTTAGAGAATCTTTTAAACTAGGCAAGGGGGGGGGGGAGGGTCAGTTAGAACACAATAGAATAGAGAGATCAGTCTGTGAATCTGTCACTCCTTTGATATCTCAAGGAAGAGATGACTTAAGAAATGTCACATTAGAAAGTATGGAGGAAAGCACACCAAGTAGCAGCAGAAAGCACATGATAATTAAATGTATGGCAACAAATGCAAGAATCGTGAATGGTAAAATGGGGGAGCTGGAGTTCTTAGTTGCAGAAGAGGACTATGATGTTATCAGTATAACTGAAACTTGGTGGGATAATTCACATGACTGGGCAGTTAACTTAGAGGGGTATACTTTATTTAGGAGGGACAGAAATAATAAAAGGGGTGGAGGAATCTGCATGTATAATAAACCTAACCTTAAACCTACAATAAGGGAAGATATGTCTTATACAGGCGACAATGTAAAGACCCTGTGGGTGGAAATAAAGAGTGGGGAGGGGAATCCTAAAAAAATATTACTAGGAACATGCTACAAGCCCCCCAACATTAGTAACCTGGATGAAACAACTACTAATACAAATAGTTAAGGCTGCTAATAACAGTGCTGTAATTTTGGGAGATTTTAACTACCCTGATATAAACTGGGCCAATGAAACTAGTAATTCAGCTAAGGGGGATAGATTTTTAAATGTTCTCAGGGATAACTTCTTGTCACAATTAATAGAGGAGCCAACTAGGAGTAACGCTATATTGGATTTAGTGCTATCAAATAATACAGATATAATATCAAACATAGAAGTCAAAGAACATTTGGGTAACAGTGATCATAACATGGTCACATTTGAAATCTCTTTTAATAAGCAGTGTCTTAACGGTTTAACCAAGACTTTTAATTTTAAGAAATCAAAATTCAACACTTTAAGGAAATCATTAAACAACATAAATTGGGACAAAGTATTCTCTAATAAAAATACAGAGGATAAATGGATAACATTTAAAACTTTGTTAAATAAATATACATATCAACAAATACCATATGGTTATAAAAATAAAAAATCAATATTGCACTATGTTATATTATTTTCCACAGGTATTTGAAGAAGATTAGAAGATCCTATACACCAAAGGAACAACTAACCACACTTTTTTGTTCTCCATTTGGTTTTTTACATTTTTTCTGTACACTTTTTTCATTTTTTCACACATTTTGAAGGTTCAACATTGTTTTATATATTTTTATATTTTCACATTTTTTTATTTTTATTTTTTACTTTTTGTACACTCACTGGATTACTCACGAACACACATCGGACAACTCATCACTTTATCCACTTCTTGGACACAATTGACATTGTAATTCTTTGACTTTGTTTATGGATTAGGACACGTCTCCGCCTTTACCTATAGACAGTACTCTATACATATTTAGGTGCACCTAATTTTATTGTTTTATCTTATCTGATTTGTTTTATTTTTGCATATACTGTTTAATGCGTTATTTACTGTGACTGTGTTTGGATATATCCCCAGTTGGTCAGATAGACCACATGTTTTTATATTTTATTTTATATTAAATCCTTTGTATTTTCCTATTGGCGCTTTACACATTGTTTATTTGATCCACATTACGACTTATAGGTGAGCTAGAACACCTCTGTGTAGAGCGACTTTAGGTATACCCCAAGCGCTTGGTTTGATCGTCCCATAGAAGTCAAAGAACATTTGGGTAACAGTGATCATAACATGGTCACATTTGAAATCTCTTTTAATAAGCAGTGTCTTAACGGTTTAACCAAGACTTTTAATTTTAAGAAATCAAAATTCAACACTTTAAGGAAATCATTAAACAACATAAATTGGGACAAAGTATTCTCTAATAAAAATACAGAGGATAAATGGATAACATTTAAAACTTTGTTAAATAAATATACATATCAACAAATACCATATGGTTATAAAAATAAAAAATCAAAGCCAATGTGGCTGAATATAAATGTGTTAAGAGAAATTAGGAAAAAACGTAGGGCATTTAAATTATTCAAAGAAAATAGTACAGACTCAAAATTCCATATTTATAAGGAATGTAACAAAGCATGCAAAAAAGCAATCAAATTAGCCAAAATTGAAAATGAAAAATTAATTGCAAAGGATTCTAAATCTAACCCTAAAAGGTTATTTAAGTACATAAATAGCAAAAAATCTAAGAAAGACAATATAGGTACATTAAAATGTGGGAGGGTAGCATGATTAACAGTGACAGGGAGAAGGAAGGCTGAGATACTAAACCAGTTTTTTTCTTCAGTATACACAAGAGAGGAACCATTGGATGATACTTTGGAACAAAATAGAACATGCCAGCCCATACCATTAACTGGGTTATGTATAGAGGATATCAGGAACAAATTGGATAATATTAAGGTAAATAAATCTCCAGGCCCAGATGGAATACACCCAAGGGGGTTAAGGGAATTTAGCACCGTTATAGACAAACCTCTACTCTTAATTTTTCAAGACTCATTATCCTCAGGCATGGTACCCAAGGATTGGCATAAAGCTGATGTGGTGCCACTCTTCAAAAGGGAAGTAGGGATGATCCAGGAAGCTATAGACCAGTTAGTCTGACATCAATAGTGGGGAAGATATTTGAAGGGATTATATTGATGAGCATATTCGTGTAAACAAGATTATGAGTTCTAATCAGCATGGTTTTATGAGAAATATATCATGTCAAACTAATCTAATTAGATTCTATGAGGAAGTAAGTAAAAATATAGATAAAGGGGAATCAGTTCATGTGATATACTTAGATTTTGCAAAGGCGTTTGATACAGTGCCACATGAGAGATTAATGCACAAAATTAAGGGACTGGGAATAGCTGAAAATGTTAGTTTATGGATAAATAACTGGATAAAAGATAGGGAGCAACGAGTAGTAGTAAATGGATCATACTCAGATTGGACAAAGGTAATCAGTGGAGTACCCCAGGGATCAGTGCTGGGCCCTATTCTTTTTAATATTTGTATAAATGACTTGGAGCTAGGATTAAATAGCGACATCTCTATTTTTGCAGATGATACTAAGTTAAGTAAGGTCATTAGGATGAACTTTTGTTACAAAGGGACCTGCAAAAATTAGAAGTATGGGCAGGTAAATGGAAAATTAGATTTAATACGGGAAAATGCAAGGTTCTACATTTTGGAAGTAAAAATAAGCAGGCAATGTATTATTTAAATGGGACAAGACTTAGTCAAACACAGGAGGAAAGGGATTTGGAGGTAGTAATAGATAACAAGCTAAAGATGGGTGCACAATGTAGGGCAGCAGCTTCAAAGGCCAATAAGATACTGGCATGTATTAAAAGAGGCATTGACTCAAGGGAGGAAAGCATAATTCTGTCACTATATAAAGCCCTGGTAAGACCTTACCTTGAGTATGGAGTGCAGTTCTGGGGACCAATCGCAAAAAAAAGATATTGCAGAACTAGAAAAAGTTCAGAGAAGGTCCACAAAGCTAATAAGGGGATTGGAGAATTTAACCTATGAGGAGAGGCTAGCCAAACTGCGTCTGTTTTCATTAGAAAAAAGGTGCTTAAGAGGTGACATGATTGCTTTATATAAATATATTCAAGGCCCATCTACAAAGTTGGCAGAAGCTCTGTTTATTCCAAGAAAATTGTTTGTGACCAGAGGTCACAATTTAAGGTTGGAGGAAAGGAGATTTAATCTCCTGCAACGGAAACGTTTTTTCACTGTAAGAGCAATAAAATTGTGGAACTCATTACCAAAGGAGGTAGTGAATGCCATTACCCTAGATACATTTAAAAATTATTTGGATACATTTCTGTCTATAAACAAAATTCATGGATATGATTGCTAGTATTAAATGGGTCACCTTTTAGTGGGATTATTTAAGATATACTTTTCGTATATATTTTAGATTTGTATAGGTTGAACTTGATGGACTTCGGTCTTTTTTCAACCTCATCTACTATGTTAAATAACAATGCACATGTATGAGCCAATCACACGAGGCATCTATGTGCAGCCACCAATCAGCAGCTACGGTGCCTACCTAGATATGCTTTCAGCAAAGGATAAAAAGAATTAAGCATATTAGATAATAAAAGTAAATTAGAAAGTTGTTTAAAATGGCATGCTCTTTCTTAATCATGAAAGAAAAAATATGGGTTTAATGTCCCTTTAACTTGTAATCTAGCCTAATATGATTCACATGTATAGAAGAGGTACATTTTATGTTATTAAAATATTATATAATTATATATGCCTACACTTTAAAGAAAGCACATGTGACTAAATATATAGTGTTAAAATCAATTAAAAAGCTGACCTTCTAGATAAACGGAGATAAGAACATCTGACATTTCTGTAAATGCCATTGCCTCCACCCAAAACACATAGTGTGTTTACAGGTAACAATGGCATCCATTTGCAGGAACCGCATCAGTCACAGATCATTTTAGAGTAATTTTAGAGTATTCA
This sequence comes from Bombina bombina, assembly GCF_027579735.1. Lineage (NCBI taxonomy): Eukaryota > Metazoa > Chordata > Amphibia > Anura > Bombinatoridae > Bombina > Bombina bombina. The sequence continues at coordinate 1,255,274,717 of NC_069499.1, forward strand.
GGAAACTATAAATATTTACTGTACCAACAACCTGCAATTCTTTTTTAAGTATTGGTCATATATGGTTTAATGAAGATCTCACTTTTTATTTTGAATTTCTGTGAAAAATAATTCTTAAATGTACATATTTTTATGTTGTTGCCTCTAAAAGATTAAATTAAAAATGTATTAAAATAATGTTTCTAATCTGAGAAAAATAAATTTGTTTGCATGCTTGTTGCACATTTTCCACCATAAGAGATGTGAGTTGTCCTTATCAGCGCTTCCTATGTCTTTTAAAATAAATATAACGAGTTTTTGTTTGTTTATGCAAAAATTATTTATTTTTCCCTCACGTTTAAATGGCGCATCTTCATCGCACAATTAAGTTTTTGTTCCTTTGGTTACAAAGGAATGAGTGATGTGATACAGTCCTATAAAACCCGTGAAATCCAGTATATAAGATTATTTTAATGGAAGTCACACAGAATACAATGAAGCTAAGCCATTCAATATTTTAAGGGTCAAATTATGATTTGATTTATGGAGGTAAGAAGAGAAATCCAAAATGTTAGGAGGCAGAAGCAAAAAACTTTAAGAGCCACAGCTAATAAAAATGATCTTAAGAAGATCTCTTCATCTATTAAAACTTTTATGTTGTACAGAGACTCAATCAAGGCATGGGCCTTAGTGCATAGTTATTTAGCCCTAAAATATTCCACACCGCGGTTAGTTCCTCTGGTAGAAACAAGATAGCGTAACTGGACCTTTTGCTCCTGGAGAGAATGGGGGGGGGGATCTGTGGTGAGGGATGTCTTGGTCATCAAACTGTTGCTTCTGGTGGAGAATTTCAATCTTCCCGGTCTTGTCCGACCGGAGAGATTGACAGCTGCTGTGCACGGGCAGTGGGCGGGATTGCATGCGAGCACAAAATAGTGCTTGTGTGCAATGTTTAATTCTGCCAGCGGATTCCTGGGGCGTACAGGGGCGAATATGTACGCCTCTGTCCACCTTTGCTTGATAAATCTAGCCATATATGGCAGCAGTTTTGCAAGAATGTTATTCATTTGCAAGAGCACTAGATGGCAGTACTATGTCCTGTTATGTAGTGCTCCAGGTGCCTACTTAGGTATCTCTTCAACACAGAATATCATGGGAACTAAGTAGATTTTATAATAAAAGTAAATTGGAAACTTTTTGGTATGCTCTGTCTGAATCACAAAATAATTGTTTTGGGTTTTGTATCCATTTAAGTCCTTGTCAAGTGAGTAAAAATGTAGGCTACTGTAATCATACATCACATTTCAATGCTGTATGCCTTAAATAAAACATCTAGTTGTTACAGTATAGAGGTGATGCCTAACTGTCTATACAAGTGTATTTATCCTACAGGTATTGCAACAGATAACTTCCATGTTACAGTCTCACAGTTTGCAACAACAAAAAACACACAACAAAACAAAACACTACACAGTCCATTGCTTGAAGCTATGAGCAATAAAACACCAAACGTTCCAAAAGTAACGTTTGATTATATACAGTCCTGTTTTACTAAGAACCTGATAGGATTATTTTACAACGTCAGTGGTAATGTTGGAATATAATGCTATTGCCTAGAAGTTACGGCTGAACTCGCCTTTTACAAGCCTAAAGGTTGTATCAGCTTATATGTGTTGCTGTAAATAAGAAGACACCTGAAATAATTGCCCTGTAATAAAGGTAAATCATGAGCCTGTACATAATCGTTATAGAACTACAGGACATCATAATACCTGCTCTAGCTCCCTGTAATAGAAGTACATGCGTGAGAAATACACGCAGGTACTGCAGTCATTATTATTTCAACAATGCACACATTCTAGTGACAAGTGGTGCCAGACCTAAAAATTCACCTGGACCGCTCTCACCTTCCTGCAGTCCAGCTTCCAATGACCTCCTTTAAAAGCACGCCCCCGATGTTTGTCATCAAACCATACACACTCGCGTTTTAGCCGCGCCCACATTAGGTCACACAGCCTCCCCTCGCGTCACATGGAAAATAATGAGTCCAAGCCAGTCGTGGCTGGTCTTCCTTATCCAATATCCTGCATTTTTTTTCTATAGATTTTGCCTAATTGTGTTAGTTGTGCTACTGTGTTTTGTCTTTCGTAGGATGCAGTTTTATGTTCAGTATGGCGAATTAAAAAGTGTTTATTGATGACAATAAAGAAAATTATGGTTCTGCGTTGTGCTTGCTTGCCAGGTCGTGCATTACAAGCATGTGCATGGGTGCATTTCAATTTTAAATTATAAGTATTTTAGCAAAATATTTCCTTTAGCAAACATTCTCAAAGTAGTCTAGCTGCAGACTGGAGCTCCACTCTAGACAGGAAACATGTGACCTCCACTGACTCTAGACAGGAAACATGTGACCTACACTCAAAGCTTTTTTTTTTTTTTTTAAATCAACTTTAATGTAACAAACAACCTATAGACAATCATTCTGAAAACGAAACATTTTGCAGCTTTCTTGTTCTTCTTAATGTGCACTCACAGTGGTTTATGCTGATTGTCATTTATAAGGTAACCACTGTGAGTGCACATTAAGAAGAACAAGAAAGCTGCAAAATGTTTCGTTACATTAAAGTTGATTTAAAAAAAAAAAAAAGCTTTGAGTAGAGGTCACATGTTTCCTGTTTAGAGTGGAGCTCCCGTCTGCAGCTAGACCCCTCTCAACATTCTAGTAAAAACCATTACTGTTTATCAGTTGCATATGATATGATATGAGGGCCTATGCGCCATTATTCAACCTTTACACCTCAAAGATTCAGCAGTGGCTTGTGTATGACACAATGCAAACCACCACCAGTTGTCTGAGCTTGAATACTAGTGCATATGTGAGTATTCCATTGGAAAACTAATAACTTTTACTAGAAGCATTTTTGCAAATGGAATTATACAGCATAACTCAGAAACTAAAGCTGCTAGGACTGATTTTAAGTGCTCATTTGTTTATAATTAGGTTCAAAGTTAACACACTTAGGACAAGATTTATCAATTTGCAAGAGGACAAAATTCTCAAGTTGTGAACCTGTCCATACTTGATCGCAAATTGTGGGGCAGATATGATTCCCATATTTATCATTGCAGGACGTAACACTTGTGCAAGTCCGCACCCCTAGCCTCACGCTACCAATTGTGTGAGAGTAGGGATCGTCACCCCGGTGTAATGAGTTTCATCTGCCAACTCCAGTTTGACGGAGAGGGTTTATGAAGCAGCGGTTTAAACTTCTTCATAAATATCAGTTGCAGGCACAAATGAACAAGCCTGCAACCGATCGAGGCATTCGCCTCTTCATAAATCTTTCCATAGAATAAGTTTCACCATGACAGAACCTTCATTTCTATATTTATTATTTATCTTTTACATTGAACAATAGCTTAAAAATACTGGCAATGTCCGTAAAATACCAGCTAGATGGCAACCCTGAATATGCATGATGGAAAAAATGTAAGAAAAGTCTACTTGATTTTAGGTCAGCCCAACTCAAGAACTGCAGCTATTTTTATTATTATTTTTATAGACTACCTGTGGCATCATTGATTACAAATATGGTAGTAGATAGAATTAACACCTGTCATGCCCTGTATGATTGCACATGCACATTTCATTACGGTAAAGGCCACACTTTTTAAGGACTAAGGCTCAGCTGTACATGTATGGGACATAAAGAATGAAGATAGCAGAGAAGTACAAGTAAGTTTCACTGCTTCACAAAATCACTCTTCTATGTATTACTGGTTCTGAGGAAATTAAACAATACTTTGCGTATATTACAAGCAGCCGGAAAATAAAATCACTACTCAGTTGTGAAAAAACATAAAACACAGAGAAAGGTCGGCAGAGCATAATGTAGAGTTGTTAGAAGGGGCTAGATCATTACCCACTTACTAATCTTTCCCAGTCAGTGACTGGTTGTCCACAGTGCCAACTCATCCTTTAGGAGCAGTGACTAGGGCCCACCAAAAGCGTTTAATTTATTTTAAAATCACCAGTGGTCAAAGAAAATGTTAGTTTTTTTTCCCCTGACTTCCAACAACTCTAATCTAAATAGATAATAACTTGCTGATAAAATTATCCTACCCCATAATATGATGTCTGTTCTCTCACAGGGCCTGATGATCAAAAACTCGGCGGTATCGAAAGGAATCACGCAGAATCTTTGGGAGCCTTTTTTTAACATTATAATGTAATGTATGTCTCTGTCCTTAACATCCAGAACGCTGCATAGCAAGATAAACAGCTCTTAATAAAAAAATGTGCCTTTCTAAGAAATGTTGAGGGACCACAGTCTGTCTCAGCCTACCTACCTGCCTGCATTTGTCAGTGACACTACCTGTCATTTAATGATAGCAGTGTTAGATCGCCATACCTCCCAACGCTGGTGGCTAATTATTAATTTGTTCTGTCACTGTTTTATGGGTTGATAGAGGACGGGGTTATGTGTGTACCTGGGTGGGCTGTGGGAGTGTCTGGGTGGTATGTGGGCAGGTCTAAGGAAAATTCTGCAAATATGGACATATGGCTGTCTCAGAGGGACAGTGGAACAGAGCTTAGAAAATTAGGGACTGTCCCTCTCAAATCTGGACCATTGGGATTTCTGGATCGCACCGCCCCAGCCAAAGATCATGGTGTGAGGTTCAATTTTAGAGGGCAAAAGCCATTATGCAGGTGGGGTTGTGCCCCCCACCCCCAGCCCCCCCTTTAGCTTTGCCAGCATTCCGTTATAACCCCTAATTAAATGATGGCGGATAGGAGTCCTACTTAGAACTAGCACAGTTTACATACCTCAAGTGCATGGTTTAAAAATGAATATAATCTAACCTGGATTCTAGTCGTCATTTTACCATTGCAGTCGTAAAAGTAAAGGTTACTACAAGATCATTCTTGTATACGAGTTAAGCACAGGATAATACCTTAAGCAGTGCTAATGTTGAGCTAGCAACAACGCCAGCTCGACACAAACTACCTGTGCCCCCGATCACTTGATTTGCTCCACTAGTTAACAAATATCCTTTACTTAATCTATTATCCTCAACACTCTTAGTGCATTTCAACCTAGAAATTAAAGGGATAGTAAAGTCCAAATTAAACTTTCATGATTCAGATAGGGCATGTAATTTTTAAACAACTTTCTAATTTACTTTTATCAGCAAATTTGCTTTGTTCTCTTGGTATTCTTAATTGAAAGCTAAACCTAGGTAGGCTCATATGCTAATTTATAAATCCATGAAGGCCTCCTCTTATCTGAATGTGTTTGACAGTTTTTCACAGCTAGATGGCGTTAGTTCATGTGTTTCATATAAATAACATTGTGCTCATGCACGTGAAGTTATTTAAGAGTCAGCACTAATTGCCTGAAATGCAATTCTGTCAAAAGATCTGAGAAAAGGAAGCAGTCAGCAGAAGCTTAGATAAAAGCTAATTAGAGAGGTAAAAAGTATATTTCTTTAACAGTGTTGGTTATGCAAACCTGGGGAATGGTAAATAAAGGGATTATCTATCTTCTTAAACAATAACATTTTTGGAGTTTATTATCCCTTTAAATGCACTGCTACTCAGGATTTGAGGATTTAGAAGGGAAATTGACAGCCCACCCCTTCTCTAAATGGACATAAAAGTGCAAAAAGCTGTAATGAGCTATATGCACGCATTGATATAATGCTCTAATTATGTGTTTAGGGATTAATTACAGTTAACGTCAGCTCCAGACCAGCAATGCATTACTGGGAGATAACTGAATACTTCTGTTGAGCCAATGGCAAGAGGCATATGTATGTAGCCACCAATCATCAGCTAGCTCCCAGTAGTGCACTGCTGCTCTTGAGCCTACTTAGGAATGCTTTACAAGAAAGGATGCCAAAAGAACAAATTACATTTGAGAATAGAAATGAACTTAAAATGTCATGCTTTATCTGAATCATGAAAGTTTCATTTTGGGGAACAAACATAAAAATGTAATAAAACAAAAACATTAAAGCAAAAATGTTCTTTTATGATTCAGATAGATCATGCAGTTTTAAACAACTATTGTATTCTATTTTAAAATGTCTTTGTTCTCTTGCTATCCTTTGCTGAAAATAAGAGTGGTAAATTCAAGAGCGTGCTTGTGTCTGTAGCATTATATTGCAGCAGTTTAACACAAGGGATATACATTTGCAAGAGCACTAGAGGGCAGCACTATTTCCTGCCATGTAGTGCTCCAGACATAAGCATGCTACCTACCTAGGTATCTCTTCAACAAAGAATACCATAAGAATTTGCGTTTCGTGTCTGTTTAAGTTTGTGCATCAGGTGCGTTACAGAGCTATTCTCAAGTAGGATACAGACAGTGATTGGCAGGCAAATTGGATGTGTATTAAATATCAATTTACAAGAACTTAATAAACTCAAAATATAATTCCCTAGAGATGATTTAATTATGCACTGGGGGAAAATAATGCAACACGCATTCATTAATTATTTTTCCTGCTTTTCTTGTAATTTACTTCAGAAAATCCACTGCCCTCAATGAAGCTTGAGTGCATTGGGATTTAGAACCCTAACGTTCATACATGGATCACAATGATTGCTTGATATGTGCAGGAGCTCTTATATATATGTGTGTGTCTGACTGGACAAAACAGAGAGATAAGGTGAATAACATTCAGAGTTTTTCAAACTGCTACTGATACAAACTGCTAAATGATACAAATATTGCTAACAAAATGACAGTTTAAAATGCTTTTAAATATTTATTTTATGTTGCGATATTTTGCAATTCTGTTATTATTTTCTATTGTATATATAAAAATAATTTTATGCCACTAAATGTTTGCTGTTGTGTCCAAAATAACTGTTATAATATTTCTGCCCACTAGATGGCACAAATGTAGTATTTACAATATTACAATACATTATACGATATAGATATTTAGAAACATATATGGCACTAAATGTTTCTAAATACAAATGGATTGATACACTGAACAAAATGTAAATAATCCAATATATTTAGTGTGGAAAATACCTGAATGGTCTGTTAATATATTTAAAAAAATCTTAAAGGGATACTAAACCCAATTTTTTTCTTCAATGATTCATAGGGCATGCAATCTAAGCAACTTTCTAATTTACTCCTGTCGTCAATTTTTCTTCATTCTCTTTCAAAATTTATTCGAAAAGCAGGAATGCAAAGCATAGGACCCGGCCCATATTTTGTTCAGCACCTGGGTAGCGCTTGCTTTTACTCACTAAAAACTACGGATGAATGGGACATTGATAATCTTGATTTGGAGGAACTATTCAGCTGTGATACTGATAATGTTAAACTTACTGACTTGTTTAAGACTATGGAAAAACTAAAGACCAAAGAGCAGAGACTGCGACTTGACAATTGTCTATTTGAGAAATATATAAAAAGAGGAATGGTACCTAGAGGTCTAAGGCTTAGAAAATATCCCTCATTTGAAGTGGAAGAAAACGAATTTATTAAAGAATGGAACAGTGTGCTGACAGAGTGTGCTATAAGATTGATGGGACTTTTAATCAGATATAAGACAGAACAAATTGCTGATATGAAAAATGAGATTGTAAAAGTTCAGATAGAGATGAATAAATATGTAGAAGTCTCTGAATATGCCACTTATGATGCTATTATTTATTATTATTATCGGTTATTTGTAGAGCGCCAACAGATTCCGCAGCGCTAAATGCTTTAAGAGGCAGTAGAAGAAGCAAGAAAGCTGGTAGTGAATATTAAACATAGAAAATTTCTGAGAGACAGCAAGGATTATGCAAATAATAAAGTTTATCTCTGGCAAAGAAGACCTAGAAGAGGTAGCAATAACAGAAAACAAAATAGAGGGAATGTATCAGATGATGAAGGATTGACTGTAACAGATAAACCATTAAAAATGAAAAATCAGAAATGGCAGCACCAGGGAAAGAGTAAGAATAAAAATAAAAAGTCACCTTTAGTGATTCGGAAGACAGAGGGAAAGATAGTCTGGTATCTGATACAGATTTTGTTACATCTGAAGAATTCTCACAATCAGAACCAGAAGATTCGAGTAGCACTGCCCCCATTATAGAAATACCAAAACCACAAAGACCTAGAGAGAAAGATCTAGGTGCTAGGCCCAAGACAGCAGCAGTAGTGATAGAAAATACTGCACAAACTGATAAACAGGTTTTTCAGAAAGGTATGGATATAAACAAAGGGGGGGGGGGGGTAAGAAAAAAAAAGTAGAAAATCTAAGAATAACAAAGAACAGGTACCTACTGAGGCAGATAAATCAGAAAGAAAAGTAGTTTTTGAAGGTGCTGTCTTAAACCTATCCTCATACCCTTTAAATGCAAGTGAGATAAAAGTCTTAAATTATGGCCTAGGTTTCTGCCCTAGTAAAAACTTTGATTTATTTCAGACGATTTTAGATTTAAATAAATTCGTTAGACAGCTTACTCTTAGGAAACATTTTAAAATAAATGATGAAGATATTGATATATAATATTCTGATGATGTATTGGAAGAGGCTAGAGAAGGGTCTAAATGGATGCATACTGCGAAAAAGAAAAAGTCCAATTTCTATCCCACAAGATCTAGGGGTCACCAGATAGAGCTGTTTCATAAAAATGTAATGGATGATTTAATAAAGTTAAAAGAAACTGAAAAAGATATCCCGTGTAAAAATAACCTCTCCAAAAAAGAGAGAGAAGCAATAAAGAGTTTGGAAAGTAATGAGTCAATTGTTATCAAAAGATCAGACAAGGGAAACAGTATAGTAGTGTGTGACACAGATTGGTATATTAAAGAGTCCCACAGACAGCTAAATGATTGCAATGTGTATGAAAAGCTCTCTATAGATCCCACTCAAAGAGTTAAAGAAAAGCTCTTGTCTGTGCTTGGAATATGAGTATTTGAATAGAGAAACTTTTTACTCTCTGTATGTTGAAAACCCTAAAATCCCCATATTCTACCACCTTCCTAAAACACATAAAGGTCTATCAGAAGTAAAAGGCAGACCTATAATATCGGGTCTTGAATCTGTCCTTGAATCACTTTCAAACTGGGTAGATGAGATTTTACAACCCATTGTTCAGAGCCTGGACAGCCATCTTAAAGACACGAAACATGTCTTATAGATATTTGAATGTTTTGAGTGGAGAGATACATATAGCTGGTTATCAGTAGATGTGGTATCTCTATACTCTATGATTCCACATACCTTGGTTTAAAAGCAGTGGAATATTTCTTGAATCTCGAAACCTCATTTGATCCCTATTTTCAAAACTATATTCTGGAAGTGATTAAGTTCCTCCTCGAGCATAATTATTTTATGTTCGGGGGGAATTCTAGCTGCAGAAAAAAGGTACTGCAATGGGGGCGCGGTTTGCGCCCTCATATGCGAATCTTTTTATGGGATGGCTTGAAAGGACTCTCATTACAAATGACAGCAACCCATTCAGACAGTCGATTCGCCTATATAAGAGATTTATAGACGACTTGCTGTTTGTCTGGGATGGATATGAAGAAGGGAAGAATATGTTTCTAGCCTATCTAAATAGAAATGAATTGAGTATGCGTTTTACCTCAGAGTGGGATCAGGAAAAAATCAGCTATTTAGATCTTGTTTTGATAGCTAATCGTAAAAATAAAAAAGTAGAGACTGATCTCTACAGAAAGCCCATAGCAGGCAATGCATTGTTGCACTCAAAGAGTAATCACCCCAAACATGTCACGAAAGGGATAATTAAAAGAAAATTAATTTGTGCAAAGTGAAACTGCTCACTAAATGGCAGTTATGACAGAGTTAAAACTCAATTAACTGAGAGAATGGTGCATAGGGTTACAATGTTAACCAAATTGAAAGTATTAGTAAAAAAGTAGACAAAATAGAAAGGGCTAGTTTACTGTCAGATAAACCTAAAAGTGATCATAAAGATGATAGGCCTATGTTTATAACTCAGTTTTCCAACCAATACACTAAGATTTGTGAAACTGTTAAAAAATATCTACCGCTGGTATATGGAGATGAAATATTGAAGCCTTTGGCTGAAAAATGATGTAAATTACAGTGTAGTGTAGTGTAGGCGGACCTCCGTTTTTTTATTTACCATATCAAAACAAGTTACACTTAGTGTTGAATGTCCCTTTAATATGGAACATTTCAAATAAATGAATCTACTGTTTTAGCAACTTCGGACCAAGTCTTTTCCTTTAGTTTACCTGTTATTGTGAACCGGGAGGAGTTCACTAAATAGGTCCTAGTTGCTTTGAGCGGCAGTACGAGGAAGTACGTGAATCGCCCACAGGAAGTGTGCATAAGGACAGCGCATTGGAACAGCCGAGTTCTGTTTGACGAAGCAGCGTCCGCGAGTGTGAAAGTGGACTGGAGCGGGATGAAGATTAGAGCTGCAACTAACGATTATTTTCATAATCGATTAATCGGCCGATTATTTTTTCGATTAATCGACTAATCGGATGAAAAGAGAATCAATAATAGTTTTCTATGTTTTAAATAAAATCCACATAATGAGTGTTACAAATATAAACTTCAGACTAAAACTTTACATTAACACAACTGTTTCTTCAATTTTTAAGCAGCAGAGCACAGTTTTATAATTAAACAAAACAAAACCACAAACTGTTTGAAAAGAGGTAGAACTAGAAAGAGTTAGACTATCACTGTTAATAACATTCTGTTATTCACTCTTTCAGAAACTTTGCGTTGAAATGCAAAAATCTCAACATGTCCACATGCTTCTGGCTAAGGCTGGTTCTCTGTTTGCAGATATATTTCCTGCAGCAGAGAAAAGGCTGTTGGGGTGTATAAGTAGGGTTTAGCTAATTTCACCAAAGTGGGATATTTATCTTTGTTAGCTCTTCACCAATGCTAAGTGTTTTCTACCTTGGCAAGGGGCCTCTCAATAAAGTAACCCTTGACTTCATTCTAACATAAAAATATCTTGAATATCTATATGCAATGGTAAATAACCAGCTATAAGGTTAGGGGAAATATCTAGTCCGCTTTAAAAATAGCCAATATAATACTTATAAAGGTTGAATCTGGTACATATTATCACAATTTATTAAAAATATTAAAAAAAAACAATAAAAAACAAAATCAGAAGCGCTAAGGACTGTATATCAATAACAGGACAAAGCCTTACACATTTATTTATACAGTACATATAATCAGCAATAGCAAGCAATACGCTAATAATTGTGCAAACAGTTAATAGTGCACATCACTTCAAATAACTCCCATCAATCTAGGGGCTATGTTTAAATAACAAGCTTGGCACTATATCATGAAAAGCATAGTTCCAAATCACCAGATTTAATATAAACAATACAGTACAAATGATGACTATTATCGCTGTGCTGCACATAAGCCAGGGTAGTTGTAAACATATACTGTCCTGAAAAAGTGAAAAGTCTGTAGACGTCCTTTAGGCTAAGGACATAACCATAAAACACAATACCATGTGCAGGAGTTAATTGGAGTGAAGCAGCTGGTGTTGTGCACAGACCAACTAATTGCAAACCAACTAAGCGATTATGAGATTCGTTGACAACTATTTTCATAATCGATTATTATCGATTATGACAGTTGTTGCAGCTCTAATGAAGATTAACTCACCGTGACGGGTAAGACCTCTTGCTAGTGTAAGGAAGCGTGAGACAGAGGAATCCGGTCTGGAGAAGTGCGGTGAGTGCTCTTTACATGCTCAATGTGTGTGCTATGATCCACTGAAGCTGCTAAAGTTGTATGGCTGTATGCTGTTGATGCTGGTCATTTACTGATCACCTGTTATTACGGACCGGTTCCTTTAAATCTCTTTGTAGCTATTTTCAGCAGTGTATGGAGTATAGCTATTTTTTGTTTGTTGATAGCGCTTGCTTATTGGTTGGCTAAATGTAGCCACCAATAAGCAAGCGCTACCCAAGGTCCTGAACCTAAAATAGGCCAGCTCCAAAGCTTTACGTTCCTGCTTTTCAAATAAAGATAGCAAGAGAACAAATAAATTGATAATAGGAGTAAATTAGAAAGTTGTTTAAAATTGCATGCACTTTCTGAATCATGAAATAAATAATTTGTTATTAGTATCCCTTTAAGCAATGTTTTCCATTTACTTTATTAGGTAAATTAGTTTTTTTATCATCATTATTGCTATAAGCTTGCAAAATATCTGTCACATATATTACATTTGTTAAATGTGTTAAAAATTAAAAAAAAACATAAAGAGAAGGAGGAGTCTAATGCCTTTTTAAATGGACATGAAACACAATTTTTCTTTCATTATTTAGACAGAGCATGCAATGTTAAACCACTTTCCAATTTACTTCTTTATGATCTAATTTGCTTCATTCTCTTGGTATCCTTTGCTGAAAGGCATATCTAAATAGGCTCAGTAGCTGCTGATTGGTGGCTGAACATTGATGCCTCATGTGATTGGCTCACCCATGTGCATTTCTATTCTCTTCAACAAAGGATACCTAAAAATGAAGCAAATTAAATAATAGAAGGAAATTGGAATTCATGAAAGAAAAAAATTGGATTTCATGTCCCTTTAAATAAAAGAATAAATTGTTTAAAGGTACATGAAACCCAAAATATTTCTCTCATGATTCAGATAGAGAATACACTTTTAAACAACTTTCTAATTTACTTCTATTATCTAATCTGTTTTATTCTCTTGGTATCGTTTGTTGAAGGAGCAGCAATGCACTACTAGTTTCTAACTGAACACATGGGTGAGCCAATCACATTCAATATATATATGCAGCCACCAATCAACAGCTAGAACCTAGTTTCTCTGCTGCTCATGAACTTGCCTAGAATAACCTTTCAGCAAACGATAACAAGAGAAGGAAGTAAATTGGAAAGTTGTTTCAAATTGTATTCTCTATCTGAATCATAAAAGAAAAATTTTGGGTTTCATGTCCCTTTAACCATTTATTCCAATGTAAATATAAGTTAGTGCTACTGGTGAATAAGTCCGCCAACAAAATAAAATCTCCATACAAAAGCATTTTAAATAGTGCGTGTGCTCAGAGAGGTACAAGGCTCTCTGAGCAGACATAGGGCCAGATTAAAAGTGGCACAGTCATTTCTTAGCATTATTGAGCGTTAAGTGTGCTCAAAAATATGTGTGCATGTTGAGCTAAAAGAGGCTCTTGGGTGGTAACTAGCAATAGAACAAGCTAGTATGCTATTGTTTGTTCCCAGGTTGAGCGCTTCTCTCTATTTATTTATGCAAAATATTTGTGCTGTCCGATGAGCACTGGTATTACAGGTTAAAAGTTAGTGCAAGAGTGAAATACTCAGGTATGCTAACTTCAGGAATTCCGATATCACAACCGCACTAAATCCCTCTCCCCATAGACTTTTATTAAGTGCGCTAATGAAATTATTGTGTGCAAACCTGATACTACGCTAGATCAACTGCACTAAAGCCAAAGGTGCATTATGAATACTTCACATTCCTATGTTATTCACTTAGAAGAAAATATTCTTTTTATTTTTATATATATATATATAATTATTATTATTACATATTATATCTAGAGCTTGATGTGAAGTACATTAACCCTCCATTACCCACCTGTCAATTTGTTGCAGGACTTCACTATGTGAAATTTTCTCCCTTTTCTGAGGTATCCCCTGGATCTGCTAGCAATAATATTTGAGACTTTTTTTGAATATATCCTTTTTTGTGCACCATTTTATATATAAATATATATATATATATATACACAGTATATATATATATATATATATATATATATATATATATGTGTGTGTGTGTGGATATGTATATACTGTATATAAAGGTGTGAAGGTATTACAAGCTGGGTTGTAACTGCTGATAAACAGGTGGAACTACACATTCATCTGTAGTGTGAAGGGGTAGGGAGTGTGGAGCGTGTGAAGTTAGGAGCGATAATAGTACACTGCCGGATATCAACAATATTGGAAGTCTCTGTCACAGACATAGCCATACGGAACTTACTGCCGCCATGCTCACCTCCTGATCAGCGCCACCAACGCCACGCCTGTAAGGAGAGAGGAACCGGTCGTCCTCGGTCGTCAGCCGCCTGGATCCTGCAGTCAGGTAGAGTAGAAACACTTTAGGCGCCCTTCCAAACTGTACAATCGTGTACTGAAAATATATGTGTGTATATATATATATATATATGTGTGTGTATATTTTTTCGTGATTTGTTGAATGATTTTCACATAAATCTTGCATATATTTAAAATACAAGCTGCAAGTCAAGTATCACTATCTAATATCATTTACTATTGTTTTTTTCTATAGCCTCCAAGTTTTGTCAAGTCTGCTACTATATTTAATAATATTATCTAAAGGATTGAGCATATTTTTCTATGATTGGAATATTTTTATGAAACCAACTATTCTATACTGAGCGTAATCATCTTAGTTAGTTTAAAATATAGCTCTCATAATGTATATTTAATTACAGCAGACAAATTATAGCTCACGTTTCCATTTTTAAATTAGTACCTTAAAATAGTACCTGCGTTGGATTTCCTGGGTCTATTTGCATCTAGATATCTCTAGATTAATTTCAACTAAATGGTTTTCTCTGTTTTGTTTTTGTAATTAGCCATATTGATTGGAGCATTTATAGCTTCTCTAGTAACATCACTATTTTCTGTTCATTAACTAATGCACTATACATATAATCTACATATTTCTCATATGTTTGAAAGTTTATTATCATTCCTTAAGCATAACTGTCCTGGCTTTAAAACACACTACACATTGAATTAGTACTTAGGGATCTGTAAATTTATCTTTAAATACACATTAAGAAATCAACCATGGATATGGAGACAGAAGAATCAGAACATTTGAACAGTACTATTCACTGACTTCCATTGCAGACTTGGACCAACTAGATCAGGATTTTGAGAACATCTTTAATGATAGTATTGACATTAATCCCTTATGTGACAAATTTCAAACTATGGGAAATTTAATGAAAAAAGAAGTAAAGCTAAATTGGGACAAATGGACCCTAGAGAGGTACGTTAGACTAAAAATTCTACCAAGGGGACTGAGAATTAAAAAATTTCCAACTTTTTTTGACTGATGATAAGGAATTCATTAATAGGTGGAATAATACCTTATCTGATTGTTCTTTCAAACTAATGCACTTATAACTGAATATAAGGACAGCCAACTATTGGCAGTTAGAGAACAGATAATTACACTACAGAGAGAACTAGATCTTAATATTCTAGAGAAAATTACAAAGATTTTGATATTATACTAAAAAACAGTATTGCTCTTTTGAAAAAAGAGCTAATAAAGTCTAAACATGAAAAATGTATCCACAATCAAACAGATTATAATCAAGACAGAGTCTATATATGGCAAAGGTCAAATCGTAATAGATCTAGAGACAGAAGACGCAGAAGTAGATACCAGAATGACAAGAAACATGATACTTGAGGAGGCTATGAATCTATTATTAAAGCCCCAAAAAGAGTCTAGTCAGAAAGGTGTCACCTTTGAAAAAGGAGAGAATAGTTCTGTTAATCAATCTACTAACAAATACCAGCAAGTAGCCTATAGTCAAACCAACTCTTCCAGTAATATGGAAGAAACTGTATTACTAGAACAGGTTTTTCGCCTTCCCCGGGGATACATCAAGGAAGAGGGGGGATAAAAAAGAAGAGACCCAAACATAAGGTCGCAGCAGCACCGCTATACCCTGAGACGAGGGAGGGGGAAAAACAAGTACCAACCACACAAATTGAAGGCACTGCAATTATGTCCACTGATGGGTCAGATAGTTCTATCAATAAGGGTAATTATAACATTATCAATTTAACTGACTAACAATTAAGTGAAACAGAATACAAAGTATTAGGATACTGCCTTGGTTTTGTCCTGTCAGTATATGGCCGGGTTATAAAACAATTTATGTAATAATTATTCTTTAAAACAAACCCCCAATAAAATGCATATACGAAACAATTAAAATCAATATTTTATTCCTAAATTCTTTATATTAGTTAAAGTTATAAACACATTGAATTATATTTATAGAAACCAGATTATGAATCAAATGATCCACACTTATGCTGTTATAATATTCTATACAAAGATCGTAAAAATATACCTTTACAAATTACCTTATTCACAATAATCTCCCAAATCAGAGTTGCATTAAAATATCACAATGAGATACCAAGGTATGGATTGTTAACTTCCAGACAAATATAATTAAGCTACTTAGCCCACAAATGATTCTATATAACTCTAATTAAAACACCAGAAGTTATATATATTATTAATGCAAACAGCCAATTTATATGCCAATTTATCTGAGCTGAAATAAATTCTTATTTATCTACAATAAGGTAAATCCTAAAATGTATCTATATAGCTGCAATCTGACTATAGTCTTAGAATACCTTTGTCTAAATTATTAAAAATATATAACATTCATACATCACCACATGAACCAAATTAAATGTTCCAGCATTTCCAAGTAGATTCAGGTCACCTCATTTGAAGAAAGGTATTGCAATATGGATCAAGAAGTTAGTCCTAGGTTTTGCTTATAGTGACTGTGTCACCAATAATGGCATCAAAGTTTTCAGTCAAAAGTTAGCAGACAAAAAGACTTTTTTTTCTTTCCCCTTGCATGAGGTTATATCATGTGATATACCCCACACTTTTCTTATTCTAATCACTGGTGATAATATTTGATAGGCCCTTAATGGAGCAGCCTTTCCATTGGCCCTCGGAGTTTGTCCTTCTCATTGGTTCATTTGGATTTGCATGTGTTCTAGTAGTCAATCCATTTGGCTGTCATACCATTTTTAATCCAATAGGGGGCAGCAGACAATCACAAATGCAGTCTTACTATCAACATTGCTAACAGTCCAAATACCTCATCTCATGGTGTTCATTAAATATACTTTAATTTCTTGTATTAATAAACTTCTCTGGTCAGCATATATATCCAATTTACTACAATTGAAAATGTACAATTTGAGACGAAAAACTAGTATAGTATTAATTCTATGTTAAAAATAGAAAACATTTATATAGACTTCCCATACATTCTACTTAGAATATCCGAGAGATGTATCTAAAGTTACATAGATATCTAGTGCAGAATCATATGATATGACCTAGGTCACCCCATGCACCAGCATCCATTTGCCCCATTTTGTCTCTTAGATATCTGGAAGACAGAAAAACAAAAATGTTATATATTTCAAAAATGGGATTATTACAATTGTTATTTAATCTATTACAAATCTGAATTGCATTTCCCAGATCCATATATAGATATTTATACATTTGTATACAGTATTGAAAATTATATAAGTTTGTGTTTTTAAATGAATTTCAGTTACAATATAATATGTGTTTCTGCTTGGCTCAGTACAGCTGTGTATCTAACATGGCAGGGGTAATCAGCTCTGGCTATATTCCCATTTGAGACATATGTCTGAGCTTCGTGTATTCAAACACAGCAGGGTTAATCAATTTTTGAATATGTTTAAGCCTCAAAGAGATTTTTCCCAGACCTAGCGACTGGTCTTTACAGGGGTCTGATAAGTTTATTACCCATCTTGGGCAGGAAATCAACTTTAAACAGAGCAGCCATATATTGAACATCTTTGAAATAACTGCCTGAACTAATGAGACCAAATGTTTTCCATTTGTTCTCATTTGGATGTATTGTAATCAGGAAAAAGGGGGGTTGGGGCTGGTCTGTTATGAGACCAATTCACGTCAAATTAGGTTTTTAGCTACAAAAAAAATAAATGAAATATTAGATTCTACAATACATCTATAGTTTATTTAATGTTACTCACAGATACCCTGACAGTCCCCACTAGTAGGTTTAACTTGTTTCAAACTTTAGTGGACATGAATAGACTCATTAGAACACTAACCCTGAAAAAGCACTTTAATACAGAAACAGCTATTGAAGGAAACTCAGATACAGTCAGTGAAGTATATGGACAGGTACCTGATAGATCTACATTTACAGAGTTTTCTGAATTAAGAGATGTACACCATCTCACTTTATTAGAAAGAGAGAGTGACTATAGAACAGAGTCTATCAACTCCCACATTGGATTTAAACCTAGATCTGTCTTCTATCCGCTACAGTCGAGAGGAGATATCCTGGTGAATTTCCAGAGGCGTATAGAGGCAGACCTAATAAAAAAATTTAAAAGAACCCTCGATTTGTCCACAAAATTTGACAAAGAAAAGGGTGCTTTAAAATCACTTAAATTTAATACTAATCTGGTAATCAAAAATGCAGATAAGGGTGGAAGTGTAGTTGTTTGGGACCGAGTCTCCTATGTAGGGGAAATACTTAGACAACTAAACAACCCCATTGACTATAAAGTACTTATGTATAATCCAGTTCATATATTCAAAAAAGAACTAAGATCGATGGGATGAGTGAGGGACATAGACCAAAAAATATTTGATTTCCTTTATGTAAATAGCCCAGTCACCCCATATTTCATATCCTACCAAAAGTACATAAAAGCCTGATAGATATCAGAGGGAGACCAATTGTCTCGGGGAGGGAGACCAATTGTCTCGGGGATAGGCTCACTATGTGAGCCACTGTCGGAATGGCTCAACAGTATTCTGCAGCCCTTGGTCCATACACTCCACAGTTATCTCAGGGACACAAAACATGTACTTCAGATATTTGACTCTTTTAAGTGGGAAGAGAATTTCAAATGGTTAACAGTTGATGTAGTATATCTATACTCATATATCCCCCATACTATGGGGATACTATAGATAAGGAGAAACAAACAAAGAAGGTGCCACCATAGTGCACAATCAGTGGTAACAGACACGCTGTGAGCACAAGTATTTACTGTACTTACAAGCTTCAAGACACTTGAGAAGTGTCACAAGTGCTTCCTGGACTCTTAAGAGTCGTCCAGCTGACTCTCTCTCACGCACTCTCTGAAGTGAATATCCGTATGTGTGTGCTGCTTCCCAGGTACGGGGATCACTCGGCGTCTGTTTGATAAATCCTAACACCCACAGTGCTGAGTCCACAAGTTGCCAGGTCACTACCAGTTTGAGTGTACCGGAGATCACTCTATACCACACAGTTGACCGAGCACAGAGAGTGACCCATTGGAATAAAAATGATAATGATATAAAATAAAAGTTTGTGATTCAAGTCTTAGTAAAAATGTACAGACTTTATTGTTAAGCACGACGTTTCTCGGTCTACAGTGACCGTTTCCTGCCACTACCATCTCCTTTATTCCAGTGTCAGCGTGGGATTTACCATCCTGTTTGGACTTTGGACTAATTGGAGCTAAGTGTTGATCCCCTGTGGGATTTGTGTCCATTCTGGACTTTTTCCTGTTGTTCCACATCTTATTTTGTGACAATATCACATTCCCCTTGCTTTTTTGTTTTGTTATATGCCCATTAGAGGCATTTGATACCGTGTATCA
Source organism: Bombina bombina (assembly GCF_027579735.1). Classification (NCBI taxonomy): domain Eukaryota; kingdom Metazoa; phylum Chordata; class Amphibia; order Anura; family Bombinatoridae; genus Bombina; species Bombina bombina. The sequence goes on from NC_069499.1 coordinate 1,255,294,223, forward strand.
CAGGATTTAATTTTAATGGCGCACTGATTTTATTTTTGCTTCACTTTTTGTGTACTATGGGGATACAAGCTATCAAATATTAACACATAACTATTTTAAATTTGATGATAGATTTTACCTATAGCTTCAAGGCACCGCCATGGGGGCTAAATTTGCCCCGTCGTACGCAAACCTGACTATGGGATAGTGGGAGCTCACACAAATATATGGCACAGGTAATCCTTGTTCCCAATTTATTAAAACTTATCATCGCTATATCGATGACCTCATTCTGGTATGGATGGTTGAAGTCTCTACTATGGAAATCTTCGTGCAGTACTTAATTGACAATAAATGAGGTCTAAAGTTTACCTTTGAAACCAATGACACTATTATCAATTTCCTTGATTTACTTCTCTTTGCTTATATACCAAAACAGAGAGTGGAGTCTACTATTTACAGAAAACCCATTTCGGGTAATACTTTACTCCACGGGAAGAGTAACCATCCCCGACAAGTCCCCTATTCGGTTGTTAAAGTGCAATATATTAGGACAAAGAGAAACTGCTCTAATAGTACCGACTATGAAATACAAAGTAAAGACTTGACAAGTAGACTTAATGAAAGGGGATATTGGAATGATGTCATATTGAAAGCAAAAATGGAAGTTGATCATTTGGACAGACAAACATTGTTACTGGACAAACCTAAGCCACATCAAACAAAAACTGGCCAAGCTACATCAGAGCCGGTGACATTTGTCACGCAGTATTCTTCTGATTATGACAATATATGTAAAATCATTCGGAAGACCTTGCGCATGCTTTTGGTGGATGATGGCTTAGTACAGACTATTGAAAAAGGCTGTAGGTTCTCCTACAGAAGAGGGATCACCATAGGTAATCAAATCTCACCTAGTGTCCTTCTGTCTCCTAAAAATGCAAGCTCTTGGCTAGACTCTAAGGGGATGTATAGGTGCGGATATAGTGCTTGTATACCGTGCACCTATATACAAAGGGGTGATTCATTTTGCTCCCTATCTACAGCGAAAAGTTTCTCAGTCAATTCATGTGTGAACTGTACGACTAAAAATACTATCACCTAGATTTAGAGTTTTGCGTTAGAAGGGGTGCGTTAGCTACGCGTGTTTTTTTTCCCCGCACCTTTTAAACAATACTGGTATTTAGAGTTCTCTTAAGGGCTGCGTTAGGCTCCAAAAAGGGAGCGTAGAGCATAATTTACCGTCACTTCAACTCTAAATACCAGCGTTGCTTACGGACGCGGCCAGCTTCAAAACCGTGCTCGTGCACGATATCCCCATAGGAAACAATGGGGCAGTTTGAACTGAAAAAAAACCTAACACCTGCAAAAAAGCAGCGTTCAGCTCCTAACGCAGCCCCATTGTTTCCTATGGGGAAACACTTCCTAAGTCTGCACCTAACACCCTAACATGTACCCCGAGTCTAAACACCCCTAACCTTACACTTATTAACCCCTAATCTTCCGCCCCCGCTATCGCTGACCCCTGCATTTTATTATTAACCCCTAATCTGCCGCTCCGTACACCGCTGCAACCTACATTATAGCTATGTACCCCTAATCTGCTGCCGCTAACATCGCCAACCCCTATATTATATTTATTAACCCCTAATCTGCCCCCCAACGTCGCCGCTACCTAACTACACTTATTAACCCCTAATCTGCCGACCGGACCTCGCCACCACTATAATAAATGTATTAACCCCTAAACCGCCTCAAAAACCCTATAATAAATAGTATTAACCCCTAATCTGCCCTCCCTAACATCGCCGACACCTAACTTCAAGTATTAACCCCTAATCTGCCGACCAGACCTCGCTGCTACTCTAATAAATGTATTAACCCCTAAAGCTAAGTCTAACCCAAACACCCCCCTAAGTTAAATATAATTTAAATCTAATGAAATAAAATAAATCTTATTAACTAAAGTATTCCTATTTAAAACTAAATACTTACCTGTAAAATAAACCCTAATATAGCTACAATATAACGAATAATTATATTGTAGCTATTTTAGGATTTATATTTATTTTACAGGCAACTTTGTATTTATTTTAACTCGGTACAATAGCTATTAAATAGTTAATAACTATTTAATAGCTACCTAGTTAAAATAAGTACAAAATTAACTGTAAAATAAATCCTAACCTAAGTTACAATTAAACCTAAAACTACACTATCAATAAATTAATTAACTAAACTATCTACAATTATCTACAATTTAATCAACTAAACTAAATTACAAACAAAAAAAAGATTACAAGAATTTTAAACTAATTACACCTACTCTAAGCCCCCTAAAAAAATAACAAAGCCCCCCAAAATAAAAAAATGCCCTACCCTATTCTAAAATATAAAGTTAACAGCTCTTTTACCTTACCATCCCTTAAAAGGGCCTTTTGCGGGGCATGCCCCAAAGAAAAAAGCTCTTTTGCATTTAAAAAAAACATACAATACCCCCCCCAACATTACAACCCACCACCCACATACCCCTAATCTAACCCAAACCCCCCTTAAAAAAACCTAACACTAAGCCCCTGAAGATCTCCCTACCTTATCTTCACCACGCCGGGTATCACCGATCTGTCCAGAAGAGAGTCCGAAGTCTTCATCCTATCCGGCAAGAAGAGGTCCAGAAGAGGGTCCGAAGTCTTCATCCTATCCGGCAAGAAGAGGACATCCGGACCGCTAGACATGTTCATCCAGGCGGCGTCTTCTATCTTCATCCATCCGGCGTGGAGCGGGACCATCTTGAAGCAGCTGACGCGGATCCATCCTCTTCTTCCGGTGACTCCTGACGAATGAAGGTTCCTTTAAGTGACATCATCCAAGATGGCGTCCCTCGAATTCCGATTGGCTGATAGGATTCTATCAGCCAATCGGAATTAAGGTAGGAAAAATCTCATTGGCTGTTTGAATCAGCCAATCAGATTCAAGTTCAATCCGATTGGCTGATCCAATCAGCCAATCAGATTGAGCTCGCATTCTATTGGCTGATCGGATGGATGAAGATAGAAGACGCCGCCTGGATGAACATGTCTACCGGTCCGGATGTCCTCTTCTTGCCGGATAGGATGAAGACTTCGGACCCTCTTCTGGAAGGATCGGTGATACCCGGCGTGGTGAAGATAAGGTAGAGAGATCTTCAGGGGCTTAGTGTTAGGTTTTTTAAGGGGTGTTTGGGTTAGATTAGGGGTATGTGGGTGGTGGGTTGTAATGTGGGGGGGTATTGTATGTTTTTTTTAAATGCAAAAGAGCTGTTTTCTTTGGGGCATGCCCCGCAAAAGGCCCTTTTAAGGGCTGGTAAAGTAAAAGAGCTGTTAACTTTTTATTTTAGAATAGGGTAGGGCATTTTTTTTATTTTGGGGGGCTTTGTTATTTATTTAGGGGGCTTAGAGTAGGTGTAATTAGTTTAAAATTCTTGTAATCTTTTTTTATTTTTTGTAATTTAGTGGGGTTTTTTTTGTAATTTAGTTTAGTTGATTTAATTGTAGATAATTGTAGATAGTTTAGTTAATTAATTTATTGATAGTGTAGTGTTAGGTTTAATTGTAACTTAGGTTAGGATTTATTTTACAGGTAATTTTGTACTTATTTTAACTAGGTAGCTATTAAATAGTTATTAACTATTTAATAGCTATTGTACCGAGTTAAAATAAATACAAAGTTGCATGTAAAATAAATACAAATCCTAAAATAGCTACAATATAATTATTCGTTATATTGTATCTATATTAGGGTTTATTTTACAGGTAAGTATTTAGCTTTAAATAAGATTAATTTATTTAATAAGATTTATTTTATTTTGTTAGATTTAAATTATATTTAACTTAGGGGGGTGTTAGTGTTAGGGTTAGACTTAGCTTTAGGGGTTAATACATTTATTAGAGTAGCGGAGAGGTCCGGTCGGCAGATTAGGGGTTAATACTTGAAGTTAGGTGTCGGCGATGTTAGGGAGGGCAGATTAGGGGTTAATACTATTTATTATAGGGTTTTTGAGGCGGGAGTGAGGCGGTTTAGGGGTTAATACATTTATTATAGTGGCGGCGAGGTCCGGTCGGCAGATTAGGGGTTAATAAGTGTAGTTAGGTAGTGATGTCCCGAACTGTTCGCCCACGAACGGTTCACAGCGAACATAGCTTGTTCGCGTTCGCGTTTGTGGGCGAACACATGGCGATGTTCGATCCGCCCCTATGTGTCATCATTGTGGAAACTTTGACCCTTTATGTCACAGCCGCCTGACACATTAGAGCCAATCAACATCAGACACTCCATCACAGACACTCCCAGCTACTAGGAATCCGCCATTTTAGACTCATAACGACCTTGCTTTTTTAATGATAGGACGTGTTATGTTTTTGCTCCTGACATTCATAGGAAAAACATAGCTAGGCTAGTGTATTTACAGTATATCGAGGGAAGAGAGAGAGCGCTGAAACAGTTCACCTCAAAGTACACAGGTTGATATCAAAAAATCCCCAGATAAAATTGATGCTTTAAAAGAAGTAACGCATTTCGGTCGTGAGAAGTTTGAAAAAGGTCCACGACCGAAACGCGTTACTTCTTTTTTGGCCAATTTGAGCCACCGTAGTATGTGACGTCAGACTACCATCAGCAGGAAAAAGACCGGACGAGAACTACTCTGCTTCCAGACGCGGAAGCACCACATTAACGCCACAACAGTCCTGTATGCGGCTCAAAATTCCTAGTGGTAACCTGGCTTTACCATAAAGGACAAGGAAAGAAATAAGGTACTATATTTACAACCTGACAGATGCTTCCTTGAAAAAAGCAGCTTAAGGTAACCTGGTATTACCTGAACTTCGGATTACTTCATTTGCGTTTACTATAGGATTGAATTACTAAAAAGACTTTAAGTCTGATCTTACAAGGTACTTTTAACATAAAAAGGAGACGGCACTGAAAAATTTCACTTGCCCAACATTTTGCATATGCCAACACTCTTTATCTGTGCACAGAAAATAACTTTTTTTAGAACTTTTGATTCATTTTACAGTTCTATCACAATCGTGTTTGAAATGGCAATTTTTTATACTAAATTTTAGTTATGTTGTTCTAGTTATAATAACTTAGCCATATTAACCTAGCTCTATTAACTTTACCTTTTAAGCTAAGCTCTATTTACATTGCTTTTTTGCTTTTTTGCACAATTGTCCACTTCATGAATTTAGGTATATTCATTTTATAGCTGTTTAGTTTACACATTTTTAGTTTATAATACAATTTTAGCACACACACCTTTAGCTTATACACCTTTAGCTGACCCATTATAGTTTACACTTTAACCTCAATCAAATCCACTGCACTCATTACACCTGCTGTATACTAACCACATCTGTTGTTATAATAACCTCACTAACGATACTAACATACTAACTATATGTGCTGTGTATACTAACTATATCCTCTGCTCAGTACACTCACCTCACCTATATCTTATCTTTTTATCTTTTTGCCTCTGTTATTTTTGCTGAAAAACATTAATATATCAGCTTTTTAATACAAATTCAATTAAATTCAATTTTTAATCAATTTTTTAATAAAATTTTTTTCAAAGAATATATTTTAATCATCTCTTTTATCAATAATAAATATTAGCTTATATTTAACATATTTTATGTCCTGAGTGATCATTTCCATCTATTCAGTGTCACCTCAAATGTTTTAGCTTTAGGTCCACATAACCTGGCCTTTAGCACAGGAAGACAATTCACATAGTGTATTTACAGTCCAGAAGGACTCCACTCATCTCTGCTGCAAGCACAGCACCCCAAAAAGCCCTTTTTAGGGCTATATTTCATGCCGTTTTTTTTTAATTTCTTTTTTTTTTTATTAGCATTTGCCTGGCTTTCAGATGTGTGTTTAAGGCTCACAGCATATGCTGTGACTACTGCCACCACTGATATCTCCCTAACAACATTAGTTTAAATTTAACTAACCCAAAAATATAATTATTTTTCTAGTGTAATTTTTTTTCATTTTCTATCAGGCCAGTGTCACAAAGCATATACTCTGGTTCATTGCTCTGTGCCAGCCAGCAGCCAGCATTGTTAATATCCGTTTATAACATTATTTTTAATTTAAAAAAAAAACAAAAAAATATTTTTCTAGTGTAATCTAATTACATTTACTATCATGCCTGTGTCTGTCAGGCTCACCCAGCATTAATATACCTCTTTTTTTTTCAGTCTTTTGGTTAATTGGTCTGTGCCAGGCAGCCACCCAGCACTCATATCTATTTTTATTTCACCTTAATTTTAATATAAAAAAAAAAAAAAGTTTAAATTTGTTTGCTAGTGTAATCAAATCTAATTTTCTATCCGGCCTGTGTGTTTTGCTGACATAGAGAGCCTACTGTGTTTACTTGCTGCCCTCCCTAGTCTATGAGCCACGACTCATATGTGTTTAACCTTTTTTTAATTTCCACCCCCAAAAAATAATTTCAATCATTTTTCTAGTGTAATCTAATAGTATTTTCTATCAGGCGTGTGTGTATCCGACATACATAGCCTACTGTTTTTAATAGCTGCCCTTCCAAGGCTATCAGCCACGACTCATATGTATGTGCTTAACCTTTTTCTTAAAATTTCCAAAAAAAAGTCTTTAAATCATTATGCTAGTGTAATCTAATTGTATTTTCTATCAGGCCTGTGTCTAACTGTCTATCTGACTTACACAGCATACTGTTGTTATAATTGCTTTTTTTGGGGTTTGGGTGCAGCTAATCATGAAGGACAGATAGACCTGCCACCATTTGGTGTTGTAACAGGTATGAAAATGAAAAGAACAGTACTACATAAAACACAACCTACTTACCATGGGTCCCAGAACATATGTTTGGTTGTTATATTTTGTAAGGGTAATCATGCAGGCCATATAGACCTCCACCGATAGGGTGAGTATGAGTAACAGCTATTAAAATGCGAAGGACATTACTAATTAACACAACATAGTTACCATGGGTCGCAGACCAAGAGCAGATGTCTTATTATTATATTTTGTATGGGTAATCATCCAGGCCGTATAGACCTCATCAAATAGGGGGAGTTACAGAGATTAAAGTGCTAAGAATGGTAGTACTTAAAACACAACCTCGTTAAAATAGGTAGCAGACCACATGTCTTATTATTATAATTTTTCAGGGTAATCTGGCAGGCCATATAGAACTCCCCCGATAGGGGGGGGGGACAGGGATTAAAGTGCTAAGAAAAGTACTAATTGACACAAGCTAGTTGGGTCCAAGAACGCATGTTTGATTATTAGAATTTATTAGGGTAATTATATATCTAACAAATCTATCTATTTCTCTTCTATCGATTCTATCTAACTATCAATCTATGTATATCTATCTATCCTATCTATCACTATCAATCTATCTTCTGTCCGGGATGTTTTGAGACAGCCACTTTGGGAATGTTAGTTGATTTAGACCCATTATGGCTTAAAAGCAGACTCTGCATCAACTATGTAATTTTCCATGGGAGTTTTGCCAGGGATCCCCCTCCAGCATGCAACAGTCCAGGTGTTAGTACCCTTGAAACAACTTTTCCATCACTATTGTGGCCAGAAAGAGTCCTTGTAGGTTTTAAAGTTCGCCTGCCTATTTAATTCAATGGCGGTTCGCACGTTCGCGAACAATACCGGAAGTTCGAGTCCGCGGTTCGCGAACCGAAAATTTTAGGTTTGCGACATCACTATAGTTAGGTAGCTGCGACGTTGAGGGGGCAGATTAGGGGTTAATAAATATTATGTAGGTGTCGGCGATGTTAGGGGCAGCAGATTAGGGGTACATAGGGATAATGTAGGTTGCGGCGGTGTGCGGTCGGCAAATTAGGGGTTAAAATTTTTTATTAGAGTGGCGGCGATGTGGGGGGACCTCGGTTTAGGGGTACATAGGTAGTTTATGGGTGTTAGTGTACTTTAGAGCACAGTAGTTAAGAGCTTTATGAACCGGCGTTAGCCCATAAAGCTCTTAACTCCTGACTTTTTTCTGCGGCTGGAGTCTTGTCGTTAGAGTTCTAACGCTCACTTCAGCCAAGACTCTAAATACCAGCATTAGAAAGATCCCATTGAAAAGATAGGATACGCAATTGACGTAAGGGGATCTGCGGTATGGAAAAGTCGTGGCTGGAAAGTGAGCGTTAGACCCTTTCCTGACTGACTCTAAATACCAGCGGGCGGCCAAAACCAGCATTAGGACCCCTTACGCTGGTTTGGACGGCTAACGCAGAACTCTAAATCTAGGCGTTAATATATTATATGGTGCACTTACACCAATAGGCAGTATGTGGGATGCACCACAAGAGAGGTCAGGTAAAGGATAAGGCAACATCTGTCAGACATCAAAAGGTCTTGCTCCGAGATGGCAAAGCAACAGTACCTAAAAGATGGGGTGACATTACCACAGTCTTACTAAAAAGAGAGGCTTACCGGATATTTACCCTTGAATCAAGGATCCCAAAGGGATTCAACTCAGTCTATGATGTGATCAATTTCTGGGAATAAATCCCTGACTACTGTTGTTATTGCTACTATATATCTATAGATCTGTCACCTAGCAATTAACATTATGTCCAAAGCATAATTATAAAAGTATGTTAATAAAGGGTAGTCTCACTATTGATGGGGCATATGCTCATTTTATCTATGTGCTTAACCACAGTATTATTACGTCTTTATTCTTTCTGAAGATTTGTTACTCTGTGATTAACAGTAAATTTTAAACATATAATTATACCAGTAAGGGTCTGTAACTCAATTGATGTGACCATATGTACACTTTACCTATGTGTTTAACCTCAGTATGATTTTGCTTGTAATCTTTATAAAATTAACAGGTATCCCTTTGCAATATGTAAAACATAATTATGTATTAATGGTGTAAACCCTATGTTAGAATTGTTACACTGTGTGAAAAAGATTCATGTTATTATATTCAACAAGTTTTACAATTCTTAAGCATATAACAGTTTATAAGGGACTGTCAAATTATTGATGTCTAAACCCTTTGTTAGAATTGTTACATTGTGTGAATAAGATTCATGTTATTATTACTTGCATGTGATCGTATGCATATTTTATCTATGTGTTTAACCTCTGTATTACCTTAGTTGTAATCTGTATAAAATGAACAGATATCCTGTTATTACTTGCATAACACAGTAGAAATGCATTAATGGTCTAAACTCTAGGTTAGAATTGCTATATTATATGAATGCCATTCATGTTGTTTGAAATTCAAAATTGCATTTCAGATATTTTTATATGTATACTTTATTATGTCTTTAATTTCAACTAAATCAAATGCTTTAAGAGTGCTCACTTGAAACCCTATTGAAGCTACTGATTAGCAGTTTATATGGTGATTAATTAAATACACCTGTTTTAGGTAAATAGCCAATGAGATGTCAGATTGTGCTTTTAAATATGGTGCTATTTTATAAGGTGATTCAGTCTATGAGGGATATTTATCAAGCTGTCAACCGCAAATATGCTGCAATTCCGCAGCGTAATTGTGGCGAGCCTGATATGACCCATTTATTAAAGCCTATAGACCAGGAAAAGTTGAAATTTGTGACGTAACATACGATCCGCCGGTCTCAATCCGACACAGATAGATGCTTACGTCATTACAGATGTTCCGAATACAAATTCGGCACTATCTGACTACTTTTGCAAGTTATCAAACTTCTAACAGGTACGCTCGCTACTATTCCGGCCCAGCATACCTGGTTTTCAATCCGCCACCCAGGAGGCCGCGGATGCCATAGGAATCAATGGGAGTCTAAAAGCAGTGAAAGCTCATGTTTGCTGCTACCCGATATCCCTTTGATTTCTATGCTAGAATAAAAGTTACGTTTACTCCTAACACCCTAACATAAACCCTGAGTCTAAACACCCCTAATCTGCCGCCCCAACATCGCCGCCACCTACATAATGTTATTAACCCCTATCCCGCCGCTCCCCGACACTGCCGCAACTAAATAAATGTATTAACCCCTATCCCGCCGCTCCCGGACCCCACTAAACCTATTAACCTCTAAACCGCCAGCCCCCCACATCGCAATAAACTAAATTAAGCTATTAACCCCTAAACAACCCGCTAACTTTACATTATAATTACCTCATCCCTATCTTATAATAAATTTAAACTTACCTTTAGAATTAAATTAAACTATATTAAACTATTAATTAACCTACCCTAACTATTATACTAAAATTACATTAAACTATATTAAACTATTAATTAATCTACCCTAACTATTATACTAAAATTACATTAACCTAACAATTAAATTAACTATATTACATATTTAAAAACCTAACTCTACTCAAGTTATTTAAATCTACTATAAAGAATTACTAAGTTACAAAAAAATAACAAATAAGTTACACAAAATAAAAAACACTAAGATCCACTTACAGTTTTCAAAGACCGGACATCCATCCTCATCCAAGAGGGGCGAAGTCTTCCTCCAAGCGGGCAGAAGTCTTCAAGACATCCGGCACGGAGCATCCTCTTCTTCCAACGTCTCTTGCAGGATGAAGTTTCCCTTTAAATGATGTCATCCAAGATGGAATCCCTTACATTCCAATTGGCTGATAGAATTCTATCAGCCAATAGGAATTAAGGTAGAAAAAAATTCTATTGGCTGTTGCAATCAGACAATAGGATTGAGCTTGCATTCTATTGGCTATTCCAATCAGCCAATAGAATGCAAGCTCAATTCTATTGGATAAATAAAGTTGGGAAAAAGCCGAATAGCAGCGATATCGATGACTGTTAGTTAGCAGCTGCTCATCGCCCTTGGTGCGCGACTTTTTGACAGCTTTTTTTTTTAAATAAAGAGAGCGTATTCAGGTTCACGGCTGCAATGTTAGGCGATGTTAGGAGAGTGTATTGGTGCCGTCGAATACAGCACAGTTGTCAGCTTGATAGATAGGCCTCTATGAGTGAGGCCCAAGGACGAAACATGTTAGACCTCTATCTCTGATGTTGCTGTTATTTTAATCAATTTATAAATACATGTTTGGAATTTTAAGAAGCAGTGCCAGCTTTTTCCTTCCTTTCTATTGCATATATACTATGTGTGTATATATATATATATATATATATATATATACACACTGTATATATATATATGTGTGTGAATGTAAACAAATATAAACACATAAATACACATGTTCACACATATAAATATATATATATATTGGAGCCCTTTCCAGTCACACACCTTGCCATATACCATATTCCTTTTTAACCCTTTTAAAATCTTTTTATCAATTTTAAAATTATTTTTTAAATTAAAAAGTATTTAAATGAGTGTATATTTTAATTTTAATGTGTTTTGTGAATATTTTTTTAACCCTTTCACTTTATTTCAGGTGTCACATCATTCTAATTGTTCTAGCGCTATCTGGGCTTTCACTCAAGCACAACCCATACATTTTAACTTCTAATATAAGTGCTATTTATCACAGTCACAATATCTATTGAAAGTAATGGATGGGCTATAGCTATGTTGGCCACCCTTCTCTGGTAAATGTGAGTTACCATGGACTTGTGACATCAAGTAGCTGCTAATGTTAATGCAGTCCACTGTCCAGCGATACTGCTTATTGTATCCCACGCTATCATTGGCGCCACTTTTAATCTAGCCAATACTGTTTAAAATGCTTGTGCATCATGCTCCTTTTATATATGATTCATGTGCCAGTGCATCATGAAAGCTCTCCCTGAAACAGTGATAGTGTTTACTAGAAATATTTGTGCTAATACAATTGTAAAAGGGTTGTTCAGTTTTGACTGGAATGTCCTTTTCAAGGGATATTATAGTTAATATTTTTCTTTCTTTAAACTAAAAGAGGACATGTCAAAGTATATTTCCTTTTTAGTTTTAAAAAGAAAAAAATAAACATTTGTTCCTGTCCTGAATAAACCAATGTTTCTACTTACATAGCACTGTTATTTTCTATCAGTAAAGTAGCTGCCCTGATCAGCCAGTAAGGATTAGTAGGAAGTACAATACGAATACTGCAGTATTAACTTAAACTTACCTTTTCAGCTTTTAATTAAAGTTCTTCAGGTAAAACTAAATGTTTTTTTAATTTGTTTAAATGCTGTTGTCAATACATTTTGCTGAGTACAATGACCCTATAAGAGAGTGTTTGGATTCACAAGAGAGCTTGCTGAATTAGCCATTGAAAGACCAAGTGAAACATTTAAATCGCCATATAGGGATAAAACCCCTTCCTCAATATCTCATTTTTCCCACAGCCACCTGTAAATAATATTTTGCTATTAAGTAAATATTTAATAAAGTTAATAGGTCTGCTGTAAAGATATTCTGACAAGCCTCAGATAGCACCCTTCACTATCTTGATGTACCCCTTGGAAGGGGATGAAAGTCCATGTTTTTAACATCATAGATGTAGAGATAGCTATGGTATGGCAATTTTTTACATTGATGTCTGTCCTTTTTTTAAATGGGTTTCCTGCACTAAAATTATATCCGTACCATCTTTATAAAATTCCTTGAGTACCATAGATTTCTTGTTGGTTTATTTGTTTCCTTAGCATTTTAAGTTCTATTAATAATTGTGTGCTTGGGCATAAAAGTAGGAAAGCTTGTTAAAGGGATATAAAACCCTATTTGTTTCCTTCATGATTCAGATAGAGCATGCACTTTTAAGCAACTTCCTAATTTACTCCTATTATCTATTTTTATTTTTTCTCTTGGTATCTTTATTTGAAAAAGCAGGAATGTAAGCTTAGGAGCCAGCCCAGTTTTGGTTCAGCACCCTGGGTAGTGATTGGTGGCTACATTTAGCCACCAATCAGCAAGCGCTACCCAGGTTCTGAACCAAAAATGGCCCAGCTCCTAAGCTTACATTCAAATAAAGATACCAAGAGAACAAAGAAAAATTTATAATAGGAATAAATGACAAAGTTGCATGAAATTACATGCTCTCTGAGACATGAAAGAAAAAATTGATTTTATTTCCCTTTAAGTTGTAGCTAGTTTAGAGGTTAGACTACCAGGGCTATTGATAAGAGCCAGAGAAAAAACTGTTGAGGTATAGATGGACATGATGACTGATTGTATCATAGAAACAGAGTGATTGGAAAATAAACAAGTTATTGCATTTACAGACTATCCCTTGCCTATTTTCCTGCATGTTTTACTGAAAAAAAAGTTACATCAATGACAATTTCAAAATATTTTTACAATTAATCAAGTTAAAAGACATGCCAAAAAGCAACAAAAAATGTCAGATATGTCAGACGCATTTAGTAAGAATATGCGTTCTCAGAGATGGATGATTATACACTATATCTTGCCTTACTACCTATCTCACTTGTGGCGATGTTAGTGTCTGTCCAGGTAAGGACCCAGTGGCTGAGAAGTGACTTAATAAACACTGCCTCAACTCCCTGGATGAGACCCAGGATGTGACTACCAAGTTGAAGAGATAATCCGGAGACGTGGTCAGAACAGGCTATAGGTCAGCAACTTGAAGGCAACAGAAGTACAAAATCAGGATTCAACACCACAACATATTATTCTAAAGCTGAAAGGGGGAATCCGATACTTGCATCATTCCTGTGGGTACAACGTAGATACCAATGAAGGATATCCATAGGTGCAGGAAGCACCTGAGTGGCATCCTCTACAGGTCAAAATATATATAACATGTGTCCTAGCACAATTCAAAGGATAACGAATATCATAAACATTATTGGTATTTTTCAACCTGAAGGAACTGCCAGGCACAACACTGAGTAAGTCCCGTATTCCACTAAGGGTTAAATATGTTTTGGAATACAGCTGTGTGTAATTATTTAGCTATATAAGTTTTAGATACTGATTGGTTCAGTTATGCAGTGAACAAGTGTGATTCTCACATATGCGTTGATCCAACTGTATCCACCTAAGTGGATTTTACTTTTTTCTACAATTACTTGGTTTTAACATTCTTCAATAAATGGCATATTTTTTACGAGAGCATGCTGTTTCATTTTTTTCATTTGGACAAGTGAAGAATATAAGCCTGATGAAACCGTCACCGGTTGACTGAGAAAAGCGTTGCTTGTTTTTATACTTGTTTTAATAAAGTAAGTTTTGCCCTTACTTCTTGCCTTTATACCATTTATTCTGCTGCACACCTGACTTTTGGTGGATTATCTGCTGAGATATTGTATCCTGCTATTTTGGAGTGCAGTCTGCTGGGTGACTGTTAGATTCCAGCCTGCTCAATTTGCACCAAGAGGGGTACTTCACTAAATGTGAGTGTAAACTTCTAATACATTATCTCACAAGAGTATATACAGTGCTAGGCCATGTGGCGCTTCTGTTCCTTTATATTCTCTGCATATTGAGTGTGGATGCGTATGTATTTACAGAATCAGGATTCAAGTAAAGTCGGCAACTGTCAGGCAAAGTCGGTACAAGAGGATAATCCAAAAGAGTAGTCAATATTCAAGCCAAGAAGTCCAATAAGAATTGAGGATTCACAAGTAGCACACCCAGGAATGATATCCAAATAACAGGCAAAAAAAAACAGTGCATTGCGTCATTAAATAGTGCTGACCGCGGGAAAAACTTGCGTCAAAATTATGTAATGAAAACGTGGCAGACGTAGCAAAATGATGCGACGGCTGTGGAAAAATTACCCAACGGCTTTGACAACAATGTTGCTAAGCAACCAGACACAGCATGATACTACCTGGAACTAGACTTGATTAACCATCCGGGCGCACCTATTAGCAGTGCAACCGGTGCCACTGCACTGGGGCCCAAGCTGGGGGAGGGCACACAGCCTCCTAAAAAAAAACTTTATTTAAGAGTGTTGTGGGATTTTTTTGTTTTGTTTTTTAATTTCTGTGAATAGATCATTCTTACTTCATGTCACATAACTTGTAGAATATGAGGGGGGGGGGGCACAGAGATAGAGTCCAAATGAATTAAGTTACAAGTATAACTGTATAAGTATTGGTGATGTTTGTAAACTCAATTTAATCACAGAGAAACTGACCTCTGCTGAGCCGACGTAATGTGACATGATAGATACAGTTATGTCATCTCATGTGCCGATCATGTGTGCTGCTCTTGTGATTGCCAGCCAATCAAATGTGTGCTGCAAAGATCCTAGCCGAGTTAACTCCTCTCTCCTGATTGGTGGGAACGTGTCACACGTGTGACTAAGAGGATCTCCAGAAAGGGGCAGGCACTCTTTCCCTCCAGAATTTTCTGTTTAGGAAAAGTGGAGCGAGGTGGCCATGTGTGACTTAGAACCTCCAGCAGACTGCATATATAGTCTGTGCAGTTTGGACTGATATTCAGATGGATGTGAATCAATCCCATTCCCTACTTCTGATGCTGCAAAGAGGCTGCTAGAGTGTGAGAAGTAGACGTGCACATCTGAAAAATTAGTTTTGGTTGGTTTCGGACCTATTCAGATTTTTTCTAATTTCGATTTGGATTGATTTGAATACAGATACTTTGAATGTATTCGTTTCGGATTCAAATGCCTTCAGATGTATTCGTTTCTAAACGATTCATAAATTCGGAAGTTCAGTTTGTGTTGTGTAGATTCAGATGGTACCAAATTACACAAACGGAATTATTTCACTACTCGCTAAACAATAAACATAACTGTTAATCATTTATGCTTTTGCTTGAAGAATTTGTTGGTTTTGCCTGTTTGTGCTTGACCTTGACTTTAAATTATTTCTCTGGGATCTCCAGATGCATTGCCTGTATTTCTGTACGGTACCTTACTTGCCTGTCTGCCTACATCTCCTGTTTTATGCCCATCGACAGCCTCCTTGCTTAACTACACAATGTTCCATACTAATGCCTAATTATGTATGACATATAAGAACTGCTTAGCTATAGCTTTAGGTTCAGCTACTGGTCGTATTATGCTACTAAGCATTGTACAAATGTAGTTCAACAATTTAACATGACTGTAGCTTTAAGTAAAAATGATAACAACATATGACAACTTTTACAGACAACAGTAATTATATCACTTTCAAGATACCCTTCATTGATTAACATAGCTGGTTTCCACT
The DNA here is from genome assembly GCF_027579735.1 of Bombina bombina. NCBI lineage: Eukaryota > Metazoa > Chordata > Amphibia > Anura > Bombinatoridae > Bombina > Bombina bombina. Next base: position 1,255,310,340 of record NC_069499.1, read on the forward strand.
TTTCATAACGCAAAAGTAGCAAGACAATAAATAATCAATGTATATTTCAAAGTTGTTGTTTTTTACTGCACATAATTTCATACTTTATAGTACAATCTTAAGATGATTAATGCTCCTTAAAGTAATATAATTTGTAAAGGCCCAGTAAATGCTGTTAATATGTTTTCATGAAGTTTTGAGAGGATTTAATGGAACATTTTTTGCATTTCAAAACATCTAAATTGTAAATTTCCTGGTGCTTTCTTTGTACTAGTACAAACTAAGTCAACACTTAGCCACTAGATGGCATTGAATGTTAACATAAAAGTCTTAATGCCTTACAAACGTGATGGCCAGCTTCCTAACGCATGGAAGCCACAGATCAATATTTTAGAAGCCTTATGGGCTGCATATAAATGTATGGCTTTTAAACACACAAATTATATATTTCCTACAAATGTCCAATGTCACAGGGTGATTGCAGGGTACTGTCTATTTTCTGTTTTCTACTCAAGAGAGATCTTTTGAGTTGTGGCTGCCTTGCTTGCCAACCGAACACAAAGTATACATTTTTGTTCCATTTTTTCCTTGGGCCATAAAACTATGGTACATATTGTTAATTCTGCTTTTCCCCTGGTGCCGCAAAAACGAGTGCAGAGGGCTGTATATGGTCCATGGGCCTCACTTGGCCATCCCTGTCTTACAATATAAAATTGTATATTTTAATACAGGTATATGACACAGTGATCAACTAGATTTACAAGTGGTAGCTGAACCTCACTATATCACCTGCTAGTAAACAAATAAAGACATCAAACCATGACATATGATGCTTGTATATAATAAAGTTTGTTAGCACATCAATAATACATACAACAAGTGTTGTAGAGAGAGGAGCACTTTATTTATATTTTAGCCTTCTTAAATCTCCAAAAAGATGCAAGTTACTTCTTTACCTTGTAGCCATATATGAGTTGACAAAATAGCCAGTAGATTTGAAATAAGACTTCAGGGCAGATTCCCATCTACAGAACTGCTCTAGAATAAAGCATCCTTAATAAGAGGAATAAGGAATTAAAAATATGTGGCCTGGGGGCAGAGTTAACTGCCATAAGGTACAGACGTGTTTCGAAACAGCTCTGCTCTGAAAGTTCCTAATTACCCATTTTTCAAGGTGCATTACCCACACACTGGCTACCTAAGAACCACCAACAGGAGAATAAGGGACCCAGGACACTTTGGGACATACCCGTGGATCTTATTGCACGGATCCTGAGCTGTTAACCTCCGATTGCAGAGGCGATTCTGATTGTGGCTGCGGGGGCTACCGCTCTCTGTAGGGTTCGGGGCTCCGCTCCGGAGACAGAGAAGCTACTGGTGACCCGAGACCTGGACGTGAGGTTCTCTCCCCACCACGACTGCTAACCGACATCTCGATAGGGCTGCCTACCACCTGCACCGCTCCGGAGGGCCGGGGATCCACTTCGGAGCTTCTATTCATTTCTTCAGTAGCGGATTGGGGATCTGAGGGCTACCCAGGGCCTCTGAGCTGCCTCTACTTACCTATGCCCTTGAGGCTGACAGATTGCCCAGCAGACTGGGCTCAGGTGGGCCTCAGAAGTCTCCCAGTACATTGGAGAGTTGGGCCCTCGAAGAAGGAACCGGGGAGGTAACTGCGCCATTGGGAGCTCTGCCGAGCCACAGTGAAAGTCAGTGCCTTCCTCACTTTGCAGAGGACCTGGAAGGGCATGAATGGCTGCCATATTGGGCCTGCACGCCTTTGAATCCTACGAGCAGCATCGGTACTGGAGAAGCAGACAGCCCCACTCAGAAAAATTCTGGCCTTACTAGCTCAACTGTACCCACTGCTGGGAATTCCTCCTAACAACTGTGGAGCCCCCTGATCACTGCAGCGGAGGACCTGGAGGACCATGTGGACTGAGAGGGTAAGACCACTGCCCTTTTGTGCAGCAGTGTTTGCTTTCTAGGCCCTGTATACCCTAAGGCCCAATACCCTCTCATAAGAGTACAGCCACTCTACGTACCTACCTCAGGTGCCCCTATACTACTACCAAGCCTCCCATGCTGAACCTATCGGCCTACTGGGATATCCTCAGGCCTAAATTTTTCTGGAACCTGACCTCCACTTACACCTTTATTAGCAGAGGGATCTACCAACTAACACTGAGACACACAAGTCTCTCCCTCAGATCCATACACAACACTGACAGTAGCCCTTACTACTCTCCGCCTCATAAACCCCGGAGTCTACTCTGGAGATTTATGCCCATCTTAGCCCTAGCTCATATCTGTACCGGAGTTTGACTTGCCACCTTGCCGTTGAGAGAGAGACGGAGGTTTTAGGCCTACTCCTGATCTAAACTTTTATTTTCACTACCTCCTTGATGCTTGTTTAACAAGACCCTTATAAACTTCTGCCCCCAACTGTGAGACTTCAGGAGACTATCATCTCCCCCATCCAGGCCTCATCAGCACCCTTGATAACACCTGCTGTGATCCCCAGGGAGGGCCCTGGGCTCGCAAACCCTTTGTCCTGGACTGACTGTTAAATAATTTTTCATATCCTTTGAGGCTGCTGCGTCAGCTTAGGTGTCTTTGGATACTCCATCCAAAGTGTAGTGTAATTAACCTAACTATAACAGCCTTTTTTTACAGGGATCCAGTTTACATTGTACATTATCAGGCCACGTGCCATTTTGTCCATCTTGTCTGCTACTCATTTGTGTTGAAGCTTTAAATTGGGCTCTGAGATCAGTTGAATCCCCTCGAGACTCCCCCTTTCCGGCTCAGCTTGTCTGAGCTGGTCACTTTCCCCTTCCCTGTCTCCTTCCTTTGGGTCATATCCTCTATTCCCTGAGTCAAGAGGGGACCAACTGACCTATCTGGTAGGGCTATTGTAGTGACCCTTTTCCCTACCCACCCATTAATTGTGCAATATATTTTGCGCAGACTAACCCCCTCTCCTCCCCCTCTCCCGCCTGGCCTATCCAGGCGAGTTACCCAAAGCGCCCCTCTCCCCCTGAGAAGGGGAAGCTGAACTGCATCTAGTGACAGTAAATTCCTTAACCTGTGGGCGCCCGTTAAGAGCTCCTATAAATTAGGGGTGAAAATTGTAGTGTCCCTTCGGGGTATTTGCAGGGTCCTTTATTCCCCCCAACAGAGGTAATCTGCGCAAGACCGCCCCCTCTCCTCCCCCTTTCCTGCCTATCTTGCCTAGGTGGGTCACCTACCCTCTCCTTTTCCTACCCTCCCATGCGCCCTGAGGAGAAGGTGCACACCTGGGATCCGCCTGAGTAACCTTATCACCTCCAGGAGTTCAGACAGAGCCTACTGCCCAACCTAGGGGGTGACCCCTTAATGTATACCTAATATGTGATAGTGTTTCCTCTGAGATGACACCAAGCCTCGCTCTAAAGGTATTTGTGTAATGCTTATTATACACATGTGTAGTTCTAACCTTCTTTTTCAACAGTGGTGCATACCTTGCAGGTATTAAAAGTGTTGCAGTTCTTTTCTATATTGCTTTTACTAGTGGTTAGAGCCTCTCAAAATGCCACATTCAGCCAGGAAGCACCCCAAATCAGCATTGAAATCTAAGAAGACAGTCTATGATCACTTCACACAGCCGACCAAAAGCCCAAACATGGAATAGCAGAGAGAACTAAGTGATCCTGACTCACAAGATGAGGAATCTCAATCCAGCATTCACTCAGCGTCCACCTCCCAACATTTCATCACTGAATCCACGTTGAAGAAAATGCTGGCCACGCAGATTAAATATATAACTCATGAGATACAGCGCAGTTCTGCTGAACTTAAAAAGGAGATCTCTGAAATTGGCGAGAATGTGGAGGCACTGGAACGGAAGCAGGATGATATTGTGGTGGATCAATCTAACCTTCTCTCTTAGCTGACCAAATTTCTCAACTAGAACTCAAGCTGGCTGATGTCGAGGACAGGTCCAGACGCAACAACATTAGATTCAGGGGCATCCCTGAGTCTTTCACTCCGGCAGAGCTACAAGAATTTCTACTAGATTTGTTCCGCAACCTGATAGGCACTCCAGAAGGCCTAACTAATACAATGGAATGAGCCTACAGGACCCTCCTCTCCAGGACGGTGGCCCCAGACAAGCCACGAGATGTAATAGTTTGCTTTCACAGCTTTCTGTACAAAGATAGATTGATCCAAGCAGCCTTCAAGAAGCCACCCCTCACTGAGAGGTTCAAAGATACAGGGAGTGCAGAATTATTAGGCAAATGAGTATTTTGACCACATCATCCTCTTTATGCATGTTGTCTTACTCCAAGCTGTATAGGCTCGAAAGCCTACTACCAATTAAGCATATTAGGTGATGTGCATATCTGTAATGAGAAGGGGTGTGGTCTAATGACATCAACACCCTATATCAGGTGTGCATAATTATTAGGCAACTTCCTTTCCTTTGGAAAAATGGGTCAAAAGAAGGACTTGACAGGCTCAGAAAAGTCAAAAATAGTGAGATATCTTGCAGAGGGATGCAGCACTCTTAAAATTGCAAAGCTTCTGAAGCGTGATCATCGAACAATCAAGCGTTTCATTCAAAATAGTCAACAGGGTCGCAAGAAGCGTGTGGAAAAACCAAGGCGCAAAATAACTGCCCATGAACTGAGAAAAGTCAAGCGTGCAGCTGCCAAGATGCCACTTGCCACCAGTTTGGCCATATTTCAGAGCTGCAACATCACTGGAGTGCCCAAAAGCACAAGGTGTGCAATACTCAGAGACATGGCCAAGGTAAGAAAGGCTGAAAGACGACCACCACTGAACAAGACACACAAGCTGAAACGTCAAGACTGGGCCAAGAAATATCTCAAGACCGATTTTTCTAAGGTTTTATGGACTGATGAAATGAGAGTGAGTCTTGATGGGCCAGATGGATGGGCCCGTGGCTGGATTGGTAAAGGGCAGAGAGCTCCAGTCCGACTCAGACGCCAGCAAGGTGGAGGTGGAGTACTGGTTTGGGCTGGTATCATCAAAGATGAGCTTGTGGGGCCTTTTCGGGTTGAGGATGGAGTCAAGCTCAACTCCCAGTCCTACTGCCAGTTTCTGGAAGACAACTTCTTCAAGCAGTGGTACAGGGAGAAGTCTGCATCCTTCAAGAAAAACATGATTTTCATGCAGGACAATGCTCCATCACACGCGTCCAAGTACTCCACAGCGTGGCTGGCAAGAAAGGGTATAAAAGAAGAAAATCTAATGACATGGCCTCCTTGTTCACCTGATCTGAACCCCATTGAGAACCTGTGGTCCATCATCAAATGTGAGATTTACAAGGAGGGAAAACAGTACACCTCTCTGAACAGTGTCTGGGAGGCTGTGGTTGCTGCTGCACGCAATGTTGATGGTGAACAGATCAAAACACTGACAGAATCCATGGATGGCAGGCTTTTGAGTGTCCTTGCAAAGAAAGGTGGCTATATTGGTCACTGATTTGTTTTTGTTTTGTTTTTGAATGTCAGAAATGTATATTTGTAAATGTTGAGATGTTATATTGGTTTCACTGGTAAAAATAAATAATTGAAATGGGTATATATTTGTTTTTTGTTAATTTGCCTAATAATTATGCACAGTAATAGTGACCTGCACACACAGATATCCCCCTAAAATATCTAAAACTAAAAACAAACTAAAAACTACTTCCAAAAATATTCAGCTTTGATATTAATGAGTTTTTTGGGTTCATTGAGAACATGTTTGTTGTTCAATACTAAAATTAATCCTCAAAAATACAACTTGCCTAATAATTCTGTACTCCCTGTATACAACTCCTCCCTGACCTCTCGGCTTACACTCTTCAGCAAAGGCAGCAGTTCCAACCCATCACTATTACCCTGCGTAAAAACAACATCAAGTACAGATGGGGATACCCCACTACACTCATCATTATGAAGGACAATCAAACCTTTGTGGCTGCAACAATAGCTCAAGGCCTCACTCTGCTAATGGGCTGGGGTCTCCTACCTGAATCCCCTCTGCAAAGAGATTCTCCTCATCCCAAATTACGCGCTTCTGTGCCAGAGTGGTCAGCAAAAGACCAATGAATAAAACGGCCTAAGACACACCAACCTCCGGACACTAGTTGATTTCCTGGGTCTGCTTCCTACTCCCTTACATTGAGGCCTACTCTTTCTCTGAATGTTTATCTACTACTTCTGTAGGTTTTTGTAATTGGATAAGTTGTTTTTTCTCTTACTCAGCAGCGAACTTTTAGCCCACTATAACTGCACTAGTTAAAAAATGCACTATGAAAAATGTTTACATTGGAATGTTGTATTATATTATAAGTTATGGTTTACTGTTTTTCAGTCACGGTTGAATATATTTACTTTATTCTGTACAAAAATGTTCTCCTCCCCACACTTGGAAGCCCATGCTAGGGCTCTTTTGAGGTGGACTACTTTCACCACATCCTTGGGCACTCTTTTAGTGTCCGACCCACCTACCCATACTACCCCTAAAAGCCCCTTCCCTCTCTCACCCCACTTTATAACCTACCCCCATTACTCTAGCCTTCCCCTATCTTCCCCCACACTGGACATGTCCTTCATTCGATTACTAACCCACAAAGTTAGAGGTCTTAACTCTCCTTACAAACGCAGCCTTTTACTCAGATCCTTGAAGCATCACAACCCAGATGTTGTTTTCCTCCAAGAAACACACTGGCTAGACAGCGAACCCCTTAAACTTACCTCCAAAACTTACACCCACATTGAATCGTCTCCTTTCACTAAAAAAGCAAGGGGAGTGGTGATTTTACTACATAAGCGACTCGCTTTTGAATTAATCCAGGTCATCAAAGACCCTCAAGCGAGATATGTCATCCTAATCTGTAAATTAAATCATGTGGCCTACACTCTGGCCTCTGTCTATCTCCCGAACTCCAACCAGCCAAGATGCCTTAAGCGCATTCTCCATGTCCTAGCACAGGTTCAACAGGGTAGAGTCCTTTTAGCTGGTGACTTCAATATGGTCTGGGACCATAGAATAGATAGGAAAACCACCACAAAGTCTAAAATGTTTTCCTCTGCCAAACATTTAGCTTGTAGGTTCCGACATCTGATGTCCTGTTCAGGTTTTTATGACATTTGGAGAGCCCTTCACCTAAAAAACTATGACTATACACACTTCTCGCACCCACACAGACTGTATTCTAGGCTAGATTACATATTCTCCACAGCGGATTCTCTAGATCTAGTCACGCAGACCAAAATTAACCCTATGCGCTTGGTCTGACCACGACCTAGTGCAAGCCGATATTCACTCTACAAATATCTCACGCCCTCGAACTGCCTGGCGTCTACCCCATCACATTCTAGGATATGTACCTTTTAGAGACATTATACACTACATACAAATAAATGATAATGCGTCAGTTAGGGACAACACCTTGTGGGGTGCTGCTAAAGCCACTATTAGGGGACTCCTGATCACCAAGCAGGCACATCTTAGAAAGCAAGCTGGCCTTACCCTTTCACAAGCCCATGTCAAGCTAAGAAAGTTAGAAGTTCTAAATAGGCGCATTATGGACACAGATATAACATGTCAAATTACCGCTGTTAGGAACCACATATCACAAATTGAGCTCCGTAGATGTTCTACTACAAAAGTAACAAAGCAGACACCTTGCTGGCCAATAAAATAAGAAACAGGGCGGGGGCCTCACGCATCCACTCCATACGATCTTCAGACTCCCTTCTCCAGACCCCATCACAAATAGGCAGGGCATTCTCTGACTATTACTCTAATCTATAAAATATTGCTACCTCTGAATCACCCCAGTCAACTTCCTGAGATGATATATGTGCCTTCTTAGATACCTTGTCACTTCCCATGCTTACTGCAGAGCAGCGAGACCTCCTAAGTTCCCCATTTTTGCTCTCGGAAATCCTGACGGTCATTAGAAATGCAAAGTATTTTAAGTCGCCGGGCCCAGATGTCTTCCCAGTCCATTTTTACAAAGTCTTCGCTCGGGAGCTCGCTTCCTTGTTACTCAAGCTTTATAATCTAGCTAGAGAAGAAGGCTGCTTTCAGAAAGAATTCCTAGAAGGCACCATAGTTATCATCTTAAAACCAAACAAGGACCCCTCTCTCTGTGCCAGCTATAGGCCGATCTCCTTGATTAATACCGACATAAATTTTTATTCTAAGATTATGGCTAACCGGATTGCGAATCTATTACCGTCTCTCATCAATTTGGACCAGGTGGGATTTGTGCCACAAGGGGAAGGTCCAGACAACACCAGGAGGCTACTTAACATCCTCACCCTTTCCTCTCAGCTTAATAAGCCACTTTCGGTCATCTCTCTTGATGCCGAGAAGGCTTTTGACCGGGTTAGGTGGCAGTATCTATGGGAGGTCCTCGAACATTTCCAGTTTCCTAGTGGCATGGTAGATGCGATCAAAGCCCTTTACTCAATCCCCACCGATACAGTAAGTGGACTAGGTTTCCACTCCTCTCTCTTCCCCATAACAAATGGCACTAGACAGGGCTGCCCGCTGTCGCCACTGCTGTTCGCATTGGTAATTGAACCCTTGGCAGAGCAAATTAGGGCAGACCCTCAAATTCAAGGTGTCACTTTGTTTGGCACTCCACTCCTGAACCTGCGCAGTCCATCGCCAAACTCTTAGAGATTCTAACCTCTTTCAGTGCCCACTCTTACTACAAGTTGAACCTTTCGAAAATGGAGGTGTACACACAGGTCTTCCCAGGCGAATAGTTAGCCTCCCTAAAAAGAAGCTTTAATTTTACCAGGACAGAGAAATCTGTTTTACACCTGGGAGTTCGTCTGTCTAGTTGTCTCCCTCAGATAATCAAGGACAAATATCTCCCTCTCCTCTCTTCACTTTGCTCCCTAAAGAGTGATTGGAATCTGTCGCATGTGTCCTGGCTGGGCAGGATAGCTGCATTAAAAATGTCTTTCCTCCCCAGGCTCACCTACTTGTTTAGATGTCTCCCTATCAGGATCCCTAAGCACATCCTCTTAAAATTCCAGAGCGGGTTAACAAAATATATCTGGCAGGACAGACCACCTAGAGTGGCGCACAGAATTCTCCAACTCCCTAAAACTTCTGGAGGTATAGCATCACCGTCAGTACTCCGATACTACGAGGGAGCAATGCTCACTCATATGTCTCAATGGGGAGTTAAAAACTCCCAATCTAAATGGAGATCCATTGAGCAAGCTTCCTTGCCCTATTCCATTCATTTGCGAGACCTAATCTGCACCCCGGCACACAGCCATAGAGAACTGGTCTTGATCAACCCAGTGGCCCGTGAATGTCTAGATTTCTGGGACAAGATTAGGCACCATCCTCACATATCCCCACTCCCCTCCCCTATTACCTCTATGATGGGCCTCCTCTTGGGATTGCAGGACTCTCACCCTAATAAATGGACACAACTGGGAGTTAACCTAGTTTCGGACCTTTGGTCCTTCGCCCCTCAGGACTCCTTTAAGCAACTCTCCCAAATCAGTACTAGCACTCCAATCCCACCGTATTTGCCCTTCGAGTTCCACAGAATAAAGATCTACCTAAATAGCTGGGGATTCAGACCGAGTCTTGTCTGCCCTCTGACCCCTTGGGAGACTATTTGGGGCCAGGGAGATAGACTGCGCAGACCTCTATCCATTCATTATTCTTTACTTGGTGGAACCCCATGTCCCAAAGTTATATGAAACTTATTATAAACTCTTATCCCACTGGTATTATGTCCCTACTAGATTGGCGAAAATGTTCCCGAGTGCATCTTCAGAGTGCTGGAGGAGAATTGGCCGGAGAGGCAACGCATTGCATATCTGGTAGGAGTGCCCTGTAATTCAGCCCTTGTGGCAGTGATTTTTCTCAGTCCTATCCAATTTAGGTATATCTCTCCCTAAATCCCCGTCCATAGCCTTCCTACACATAGGGGTTCCCACTCTACCCAAACACCTCTCATATATTTGTATATAACTATTCACGACTATCAAACACGCTATAGCATGTGCATGGAAAAAGGAATCCCCTCCTAGTTGGTCCGCAGTCTGCAATACCATGGTGTATATCTATACCATGGAGAAGGATATATTTTATAAACTCAACAACTCAGACTTATTTGAACTCGTTTGGGTAGACTGGAAGGAGATATACTGTATAACACTGAGTGGAAACCCAAGATATTGGCCTCTGAGCACTAGTTAGGTCTGGAGACCTAGAGTGCGCCTGCGACTAACACTACAGACTAACAAAGGTAATAGTACCATTCACGACCCTCTTTCCCCCCCCCCTTTTTTCTCTCCTTTCTTTCCCCATCCCTTCCATTCCCTTCCCCCCTCCCCTTAACCAGCAAACATGATAAAATGAGGAACTATGAGTCCTCTTTGCACTTGAATTTTACTCCTAAGTTTCATTCTACAATACAGAGAAACTTAATTGTTATTTTATCTTATAATAACCTGATTAACACTTAAGATTACCATGTTTTCTTGAATCACTTATTTGGATCTTTAGACCATTTTCGTAACATGGATGTTTCCTGATATCTGTCTTGTATACGTTTTACTCTTTTTTGTATTTGATATGTTGGTCAATAAAGCTCTTTTGAAAACTCCAAAAAAAAATAAATAGGTGGCCTTATTTTGTTTTCCAGGTTTCGTGATATAAAGTGAAGAAGTCAACATAAAGTATGGCTCTGGGTCCCTCAATAACTGGAGCTTCCTCAAGCATGGCTCACGTCCAAATACAGATTAATGCCTCTCTACAGCAGACAGCTTATCTGGCGGGATATTCACTTCCTCTATGGTTGCCACCTTTTTTGGCAAAAAATACTAGAAGTGTTTATTAGCATAAATTTGCATATATAATTGTGCATCATACAGAAACTGATAGGCCTGATTTTAAACACTGGTTTACTTCTAACCAGTTTTACCTTAATATGGCATTTATTTTTATATATATATATATATATATATATATATATGTTATCTACATTGATTGAACTGAACCTGAGCCATACATTTATTTGCAGCCCTGGAGGCTTCTAAAACATTAATCTTAATTAAAGCTTGTAAAATACTGATCTGCAGCCCCCATGTATTAGGAGGTTGGCCGTCACTTACTTAGATGATAATATAAAACAATGATAATTCTAAAAAAAACCTCACAAATAACAAAATACCATGTGACGACCCTTATGTGGCATCATAAGATATGCTAATTGGTGCACACTATAGTGTTCCCTTATTGTTACTGTAATATACCCACTGTTGTGCAATAGCCACAGGCACATTTAGGGACCCCTACATCCCAAAGAAAGGAGTCAGGCTGTTTTGGTGGTTTGAAGCAGTCCAGGGCAGATTTGGGGCAGCTTTTGGACAAACCTGGGCATTTATTTTACAGAAAATTGTACATAAGGCAGGTCATGAAAGCAGCAGGAGAGATGGTAGATACTAGAATAGATCTCCAAACCCAGGAAGTCCCACAAAATGTGGGACAGTTGAGAACTTTGTTACATAAAACTCCCGTATGCTGTTTTTAGTATGATGTAGATCAAAACTATGCGATTTCAAGTGTGAACATTTCCTGTTGCAAAATTTGAATTAACTTCCCTTACACGTTAAAAAAAACTATTGCATTGAGTACAGCAAGTAAAAAAGTTACATCAAATGACAATGGTAACACAGCATACATTTTACAAAGCAGTAAACCCTGCTGAAACAATCGATAATTATACAAACAATCTGTGTGGGAAAACACAAACAGAGGGCCCCTCCTAGTGTGACTTTGTTATACTTACAATTGTGGCAGCACCAATGTGCTGAATGATGCAGACTAGAATCTCACAGTGTTCCAGTTCACTGCTCGCAACGTAAGAGAAGTCCCACATACTCCCCTCCAGCTCACTGCTCCCGGAATAGATGTGATCTCTCCTCCAAAACTGACTCATGCTCGTAGTTTGTGCAAAACTATTTTATTAAAAACACATTAAAAACAAATGTTTAAAAGCACACAGGGGTTAGCATTCCCCTGCAGACACATGCTACGCGTTTCTCAGCGGTAACACACTTTTTCCTCAGGCTTATGTCTAAAACTAACAGGCACGGTCATTTAAACTATCAAAGAACCTAATCAGAATAAGCTATGTGTTCACACCTCCTTTTCCACATATGTTGCTAATCATTGGAACGCAAATGTTACACATTTAATTTATAACTTCATATAAATTAATAATTTGGCTACACAAAATTAGTATATAATACATAGTATATTATTATATAATACATAGTACATTATTGCTAATGTTATATAGTATATATGTATTATATTCTAATTTTGTGTAGCCAAATGTTTAATTTATATAAAGTTAGGTTCACGTCACAATGTGTAACATTTGCGTTCCACTGATTAGCAACATATGTGGAAAAGGAGGTGTGAACACATAGGGGCATATTTATCAAGCTCCGAATGGAGCTTGATGCCCCGTGTTTCTGGCGAGCCTGCAGGCTCGCCAGAAACAGCAGTTATGAAGCAGCGGTCACAAAGACGGCTGCTCCATAATCTGTCCGCCTGCTCTGAGCAGGCGGACAGACATAGCCGCAATTCAACACGATCGAGTACGATCGGGTTGATTGACACCTCCCTGCTGGCGGCCTATTGGCCGCGAGTCTGCAGGGGGCAGCGTTGCACCAGAAGCTCTTGTGAGCTGCTGGTGCAATGCTGAATACAGTGAGCGTATTGCTCGCCGTATTCAGCGAGGTCTGTCGGACCTGATCCGCACTGTCGGATCAGGTCCAACAGACCTTGATAAATTGGGGCCATAGCCTATTCTGATAGGTACTTTGATAGTTTAAAATGACCGTGCCTGTTAGTTTTAGACATAAGCCTGAGGAAACGGCGTGTTACCACTGAGAAACGCGTAGCAAGTGTCTGCAGGAGAATGCTAACCCCTGTGTGCTTTTAAACATTTGTTTTTAATATGTTTTTAATAAAATCATTTTGCACTAACTACGAGCATGAGTCAGTTTTGGAGGAGAGATCACATGAGATCACATCCATTCCAGGAGCAGTGAGCTGGAGGGGAGTATGTGGGACTTCTCTTATGTTGGGAGCAGTGAGCTGGAACACTGTGAGATTCTAGTCTGCATCATTCAGCACATTGGTGCTGCCACAATTATGAGTATATCGATATCCATCTTGTCCTCTGCTTGGTCCACCACAGAGTCACACTAGGAGGCGCCCTCTGTTTGTGTTTTCCCACACAGATTGTTTGCTTATTTGAATATTAAGGAGAGGAGCAGCCCCGAGGAATCACCATATCTGTCCACTAATATAAGAAGATACACCATAGGGTGCACAATCGGTCACCACTCATGCAATTTGTCTAAGGACTGTACTGATTATGAACTATGATACATAGTTAGACATTGTTTTTTAGATTATATCTATCACCCATTTGTTTCTTAGATTATATCTATCACCCATTTGTTTCTTAGATTATATCTATCACCCATTTGTTTCTTAGATTATATCTATCACCCATTTGTTTATTTGGGCATTTTTGTGGCCATTATTTTAATAGCCTTCGTCATATTTACTGTTTTTTCTTAATATTGTGCCAATTTATTGAATCATTTTGATACAAGTTAGGAGCCCCCTTAGGTACCTCTGATCCTTAAAATATTGGTTATTTAGCACTAGATTATTATGCCTGTGCTGCAAAATAACATATATATGTTTTATCACTTAAAATATATTATTTTGATCAAGTTGAAATGTGATTTATCCTATGTTTATTTACTACGCTGTATAAGATAAAAAAGACTACAAAAACTGACTGCAATTTTTTATTACAGTTCTGATTCATGGTAAAGACACCATAATGTGAATTATTCACAGAATCAAATCAGCTTAGCACTAATTCTCTCTGAACCCATTTAGCAAATCTGTCATGCTCCTTTTGTAAAACACGACAGCACTTTCCTCTATAAAATTGAGTTGTTAATACCTTAATTTAGGTGGTTGATAATAGATATATTCTGTTACCCTAATCTTTTAACATATGATCACACAATTATGGTGTAATTTTGCAAGAGTGCTTATTATCCTCTGGAACAGCACAAACAATGAAAGTGAGTCATCTTTTAACACTCTAAAACATGTTAATCGTATTTACAAACTTAGACACAGACTCAAAGTATAAAAAAGCAGTTTATTTTATTCTTTTTCAACTTTTTTATGAAATATCTGTCAATTTTCATTCAGGATTAACATTAAATAGATTTACAAATATTAGCTATAAATAATATATATGAATAGTCATTTTTTTATTTTAAGAGCTAGAAGGAAATGTCATTACACTTTGTTAAAATAAATAAAAATGTTTCACTTTGTTTAACCTTGCTTAAATAAATTATCATTTATTTGTATAGCACCACAATATTCCGTAGCGCTGGGTACAGAGATAGGGGTATGCAATGACAAGGATTTGTGATAAAATTACATAAAAACATAACAGACAAGAGACTTCTGGTAGGTGGGCTACAAGGGTGGCAGCAAGCAACAGAAGCTCCACACCTTGCAGGAGAAATACAGGGAAAATCCCTGTGTGAACAGCCCGAACACGAGCATCCTTGGTGGAGACTTCTCAACACCCATCCAGACAACAAAGTTCCCCCCTGCTGAGAAGCCGACAAGAAAAAGAGGTGCGGTGCGGCCTGCGAACTAGGCCACAATCCCGGACGTCTATCAGAGCCATCAGGCCAAATAGTGAAGGAAAGGCAGGCCAAAGTGATACAGTTACCTAGGAAGGAGAGGGTGAGGGGGGACACGGACTACTGCTCAAATCATTAGGGCAAGGAGATTAACAAATAACATAGTCCAAAGGACAAACACAACTTCGAGTTAGGTACAAGCCATCTCTCAGTAATAAAACAGGAACACTTAAAACTGCTTTAGAAAGGAGACTTCTATTTGACTAAAGTAGCCATAACCCAAAGCATGAGAGAGTAAACCATGGCATAACCCCCCTCAGAAACCCCCCCTAATCTCCTCTTCAGTCCACAATACCGCTATATCCCTCCAGGTAGCCCTATAAGCCTGATCAAGCCTGCAACTTTTACAGTAATTGCACTGAGAAGCAACAGCCCTGCATGGGAAAATACTACGCACTCTACAATAAGCAGACAGATACCATGTCCAGCAAACAGAGACAACAAGACAGAAAACTCAAGCACCAGACAGAGGTACACAGGACACCTGCTGGGACTGCAGAAACCGCGGACTTACCACTACAAGATACGCATCCCATCGTGTCCCAGCTCTCAGCACTCTTTCTGCCTAAGATAGAGCAGCTACAGACAGGATTAGATACTCTAACCTCAGAATTTAAAACATTCTCCTCAAGACTAACAGTGGTTGAACACAAGGTCACAGACAACTAAGCCCAACAACGGGAAACATCAACCAACATCACACTCCTCCAGAGACAGAATAAAGCACTGCAAGAAAAACTAGACGACCTGGAGAACAGGTCCAAGAGGAACAACATAAGAATGGTGGGCCTTCCAAAGTCTGTTCCAAACTCTGCACTTATAGACTTTGCAGAAAAGGTTCTACCTGACCTATTGCACCTGCCTCAAGGCCATATCACCTGCATTGTGGAGAGGGCCCATAGGGTGGGGTTCCTACAGCAAAAATCTGAAACAACATTGCCACCTCGACAGCTGATGATTAAGTACTTGAACTTTAAGGATAAAACGAAATTCCTAAAGGCTTACAGACAAGCTCCAGAGCTGATCTGCAATGGGAATCGAATCCTCTTATTCAAAGACTACTCGACGGAGGTCGCAAGACGAGGAAGAGATTTCTCTCCTTACTGTAAGGAACTCCTGGAAAAGAGTGAAACAGTGGCACTCCTGTACTCTGTAAAGCTGCAGACATCACAAGGGCCTCGGTTCTTCGACTCAACCAAGCAGCTGCAGCTCTTCCTTCAGGCAGAAGCTCACCAAAACAACAACAACAACAAACGGAGAGAGGAGAATTGCATTGAAGAAGAACTGGAGACATGAACGAAGTCAGCCTCCAAGAGTATGCTACATAACTCGTTTACTAAAAGATAGGACTAGCGACCTACCATGCTAAATGGACTGAAGACTTTTTCATATCTCCCATTGCATGATGTAGCAATGGATACACATTATCCTTTTGAAGGTGGGGGGAGGGAGGGTTAGTTTTTATGTTAAGAAAGTTAAATTGCATTAATCCAAATTACTAATTGATAACTAACACTAATGTTGAATTGTTTTCTCGTGTTTAACTTTTTATCTCTCAATATAGGGGTGAACCAACAACAAAGTCTGCATTACATAACAATTACCTCAAATGACTCCCCGGGGTGCCAAACAGTAAGTACGTACTCTTGCCTTTACAAAACCTTCCAAACAACACACACCTCCAATTGAACAAAATCACACCCATTGGAGACCGCAAACCCAACTCAGCAGACATCCCACCCATAAAACCACTCACAATACATATAGATATGGGGATTCGCATTTTCTCTGGGAACGTGGAGGGGATTACATCCCCCATCAAGAGAAGATCTATCCTAAATTATTTGAACTCCAGGAGACATTGCTATCTTGTAGGAAACCCACTTAAAACCCAGCAAACACTAGAAACTCAAACAGGGGTGGGTGGTAGAAGTGATATATACCCCATACAAAGCCATCAGAGCCAGGGGCGTTGCCTTTCTTTTTAGGAAAAACCTCAATTATAAAATCACACAAACTATAAGAGATCCTGAGGGAAGATATGCAATTTTCAAAATCTTACTGGAATGGGATTCCCCCGTTGATGTTGGAAGAGGATTTTAATACAACGCCACAGACCCCAGTGGACAGGCACAACAACCCGAACAAGGTGTGTGTGGGGGGGTGTGGGGAGCGCTAATAGTTCTAGCTGTGAGTAGGACTAATTTTTGTGATAATTGTATATATTATCTATTATTCATGTGTATTCACAATTGTTCCTCGTGTTTACTTGATCTACCTATCACCTAGTGATTGAAAATTGCCAACAATATTGTTTCTAGTGATAACCTTATTGGTTTCAAACAGTGCTAATAGTGCGTATATTGTGTTTACGGTATATACCTTTAAGAATCTAGTGTCGTATTGTGCCTTTAAATCGATATGTACCCTTAAGAATCTAGTGTCGTATTGTGCCTTTAAATCGATATGTACCCTTAAAAATCTAGTATCGTATTGTGCCTTTAAATCCCTTTATTAGACATAAAATGAATTGAATGCTCCTCTGTATTATCTCATACCAAACTAATATATCAAACTAATATATATTCTAATGACACCAAACTAGTATATATTCAAAATGTTTTTATATGAAATTTCACGTTATAAATGCGAATACAAATATAATTATAAATGTTATACAGATAAAATGTTGCTAAAATAATATCAGAATGGTTTCGTTAACCACCTATTGTTTGCATATACATATAGTAAAAACACGTTATGTAAAAGCACGTTTTTTTCTTAAAAAGGCTACTAGAGTCTGATTGGTGATGTGGTATCAAATACTCCAGTGCACACTCTCCTTGTGTGTCTTAACTTGACTTTTGGATTATGTATACATTTGTTGCAAAAAAAAAATATATAGTGAAGTTGTGGCCACAACTGAGTTCTTTAAATTTTTTCTTTCGTGTCTCCAAATCTGGACAATGTAGTGTTGCATTCCCCCTAACCGGACCTCTGATCGTATCTTACCTTGTTATGTTTGGGGTCTTGGGAAGCTGCTCACCCGATGTTATACCTTAATGGAGGATCAGCGTCTCTCCGTTTGAAGTTCCCGGCGGCTTGCTTCCTCTCCCTGACGTCGTATGTCTCACGTGTTCCGTTGGAGGCCAATCAGGTAACCGGATCGTGGGGGGAGTGTATCTCCTTGGAATCCTGACTTGCTTGGTTCTGTTGCGGCTTATAAAATCCACACTCGATAGTCTGTCTACGCATTTCAGCGCTCTCCTGCGCTCCTCCCCCCACGATCCGGTTACCTGATTGGCCTCCAACGGAACACGTGAGACATACGACGTCAGGGAGAGGAAGCAAGCCGCCGGGAACTTCAAACAGAGAGACGCTGATCCTCCATTAAGGTATAACATCGGGTGAGCAGCTTCCCAAGACCCCAAACATAACGAGGTAAGATACGATCAGAGGTCCGGTTAGGGGGAGTGCAACACTACATTGCCTTTCTTTTTAGGAAAAACCTCAATTATAAAATCACACAAACTATAAGAGATCCTGAGGGAAGATATGCAATTTTCAAAATCTTACTGGAATGGGATTCCCCCGTTGATGTTGGAAGAGGATTTTAATACAACGCCACAGACCCCAGTGGACAGGCACAACAACCCGAACAAGGTGTGTGTGGGGGGGTGTGGGGAGCGCTAATAGTTCTAGCTGTGAGTAGGACTAATTTTTGTGATAATTGTATATATTATCTATTATTCATGTGCATTCACAATTGTTCCTCGTGTTTACTTGATCTACCTATCACCTAGTGATTGAAAATTGTCAACAATATTGTTTCTAGTGATAACCTTATTGGTTTCAAACAGTGCTAATAGTGCGTATATTGTGTTTACGGTATATACCTTTAAGAATCTAGTGTCGTATTGTGCCTTTAAATCGATATGTACCCTTAAAAATCTAGTATCGTATTGTGCCTTTAAATCCCTTTATTAGACGTAAAATGAATTGAATGCTCCTCTGTATTATCTCATACCAAACTAATATATCAAACTAATATATATTCTAATGACACCAAACTAGTATATATTCAAAATGTTTTTATATGAAATTTCACGTTATAAATGCGAATACAAATATAATTATAAATGTTATACAGATAAAATGTTGCTAAAATAATATCAGAATGGTTTCGTTAACCACCTATTGTTTGCATATACATATAGTAAAAACACGTTATGTAAAAGCACGTTTTTTTCTTAAAAAGGCTACTAGAGTCTGATTGGTGATGTGGTATCAAATACTCCAGTGCACACTCTCCTTGTGTGTCTTAACTTGACTTTTGGATTATGTATACATTTGTTGCAAAAAAAAAATATATAGTGAAGTTGTGGCCACAACTGAGTTCTTTAAATTTTTTCTTTCGTGTCTCCAAATCTGGACAATGTAGTGTTGCACTCCCCCTAACCGGACCTCTGATCGTATCTTACCTTGTTATGTTTGGGGTCTTGGGAAGCTGCTCACCCGATGTTATACCTTAATGGAGGATCAGCGTCTCTCCGTTTGAAGTTCCCGGCGGCTTGCTTCCTCTCCCTGACGTCGTATGTCTCACGTGTTCCGTTGGAGGCCAATCAGGTAACCGGATCGTGGGGGGAGTGTATCTCCTTGGAATCCTGACTTGCTTGGTTCTGTTGCGGCTTATAAAATCCACACTCGATAGTCTGTCTACGCATTTCAGCGCTCTCCTGCGCTCCTCCCCCCACGATCCGGTTACCTGATTGGCCTCCAACGGAACACGTGAGACATACGACGTCAGGGAGAGGAAGCAAGCCGCCGGGAACTTCAAACGGAGAGACGCTGATCCTCCATTAAGGTATAACATCGGGTGAGCAGCTTCCCAAGACCCCAAACATAACGAGGTAAGATACGATCAGAGGTCCGGTTAGGGGGAGTGCAACACTACATTGCCTTTCTTTTTAGGAAAAACCTCAATTATAAAATCACACAAACTATAAGAGATCCTGAGGGAAGATATGCAATTTTCAAAATCTTACTGGAATGGGATTCCCCCGTTGATGTTGGAAGAGGATTTTAATACAACGCCACAGACCCCAGTGGACAGGCACAACAACCCGAACAAGGTGTGTGTGGGGGGGTGTGGGGAGCGCTAATAGTTCTAGCTGTGAGTAGGACTAATTTTTGTGATAATTGTATATATTATCTATTATTCATGTGCATTCACAATTGTTCCTCGTGTTTACTTGATCTACCTATCACCTAGTGATTGAAAATTGTCAACAATATTGTTTCTAGTGATAACCTTATTGGTTTCAAACAGTGCTAATAGTGCGTATATTGTGTTTACGGTATATACCTTTAAGAATCTAGTGTCGTATTGTGCCTTTAAATCGATATGTACCCTTAAAAATCTAGTATCGTATTGTGCCTTTAAATCCCTTTATTAGACGTAAAATGAATTGAATGCTCCTCTGTATTATCTCATACCAAACTAATATATCAAACTAATATATATTCTAATGACACCAAACTAGTATATATTCAAAATGTTTTTATATGAGATTTCACGTTATAAATGCGAATACAAATATAATTATAAATGTTATACAGATAAAATGTTGCTAAAATAATATCAGAATGGTTTCGTTAACCACCTATTGTTTGCATATACATATAGTAAAAACACGTTATGTAAAAGCACGTTTTTTTCTTAAAAAGGCTACTAGAGTCTGATTGGTGATGTGGTATCAAATACTCCCGTGCACACTCTCCTTGTGTGTCTTAACTTGACTTTTGGATTATGTATACATTTGTTGCAAAAAAAAATTATATAGTGAAGTTGTGGCCACAACTGAGTTCTTTAAATTTTTTCTTTCGTGTCTCCAAATCTGGACAATGTAGTGTTGCACTCCCCCTAACCGGACCTCTGATCGTATCTTACCTTGTTATGTTTGGGGTCTTGGGAAGCTGCTCACCCGATGTTATACCTTAATGGAGGATCAGCGTCTCTCCGTTTGAAGTTCCCGGCGGCTTGCTTCCTCTCCCTGACATCGTATGTCTCACGTGTTCCGTTGGAGGCCAATCAGGTAACCGGATCGTGGGGGGAGTGTATCTCCTTGGAATCCTGACTTGCTTGGTTCTGTTGCGGCTTATAAAATCCACACTCGATAGTCTGTCTACGCGTTTCAGCGCTCTCCTGTGCTCCTCCCCCCACGATCCGGTTACCTGATTGGCCTCCAACGGAACACGTGAGACATACGACGTCAGGGAGAGGAAGCAAGCCGCCGGGAACTTCAAACGGAGAGACGCTGATCCTCCATTAAGGTATAACATCGGGTGAGCAGCTTCCCAAGACCCCAAACATAACGAGGTAAGATACGATCAGAGGTCCGGTTAGGGGGAGTGCAACACTACATTGTCCAGATTTGGAGACACGAAAGAAAAAATTTAAAGAACTCAGTTGTGGCCACAACTTCACTATATATTTTTTTTTTTGCAACAAATGTATACATAATCCAAAAGTCAAGTTAAGACACACGAGGAGAGTGTGCACTGGAGTATTTGATACCACATCACCAATCAGACTCTAGTAGCCTTTTTAAGAAAAAAACGTGCTTTTACATAACGTGTTTTTACTATATGTATATGCAAACAATAGGTGGTTAACGAAACCATTCTGATATTATTTTAGCAACATTTTATCTGTATAACATTTATAATTATATTTGTATTCGCATTTATAACGTGAAATTTCATATAAAACATTTTGAATATATACTAGTTTGGTGTCATTAGAATATATATTAGTTTGATATATTAGTTTGGTATGAGATAATACAGAGGAGCATTCAATTCATTTTACGTCTAATAAAGGGATTTAAAGGCACAATACGATACTAGATTTTTGAGGGTACATATCGATTTAAAGGCACAATACGACACTAGATTCTTAAAGGTATATACCGTAAACACAATATACGCACTATTAGCACTGTTTGAAACCAATAAGGTTATCACTAGAAACAATATTGTTGACAATTTTCAATCACTAGGTGATAGGTAGATCAAGTAAATACGAGGAACAATTGTGAATACACATGAATAATAGATAATATATACAATTATCACAAAAATTAGTCCTACTCACAGCTAGAACTATTAGCGCTCCCCACACACACACCCCCACACACACACACCTTGCATAACCCTGATATTGGGAGAATATCAGAATTGGGGTAGCATTGTGAGCTGAAAAGGTTTGAGAATAGTACACGCCACACACACCCCAAACACAACAACCCGAACAGATTCGCACAAATAAACATAGAAACACGAAAAGAGACTTCCTCATACTGTCTAAATTTATCAAAGCTCTCTCACTATTAGCTATCCGGAGACAAGAATACGATCGGGTTGATTGGCCGCAAATTTGCAGGGGGCGGCGTTGCACCAGCAGCTCACAAGAGCTGCTGGTGCAATGCTGAATACGGAGAGTGTATTGCTCTCCGCATTCAGAGAGGTCTGTCGGACCTGATCCACACTGTCGGATCAGGTCAGACAGACCATTGTTAAATAGGCCCCTATTGTATAACCCCAGTCAAAGACACTCTCTCACGAATCGACCTTTTCCTAACGTTTACTTTACTGCATACTAAAATCATGGACGCTACCATAGCTGTGCCAATTATTTTTGACCATGCCCCAATCACTCTCAAATTGAAGTTAGGACAGACTAGAAATCCTCCTGGTACCTGCTCCTTCCCTAAATACTTTTATCACGATACAAGTCTAAAAAAACACCTTATTGAGGAATGGCTTGCCTACAAAACACAAAATTATCAGCACACTGAGAAACCTATGCTTTACTGGGAAGCAGGCAAAGCAGTACTAAGGGTGGTCACAACATCATATATACTGGGCGCCAGGAAAAAGAAAAGAATTATTGAAGAATTACTATTAAAACAGTTGTTAAATGCAAGAAATAGATACCTACGCCACCCTACAAACATTATCAAAAATAAATAAAAAGAGGTAAAAACACAGAGGGACACGATCCTTGCACAAAATGCGGCTAGGGACTTGAATACAAACCACGCTAAATACTACCACCATGGAAATAAAACTGGTTGTCTATTAGCTAGAATTACTAAATTAACCAAAGGTCACAGCCCTATAGTAGCTATCAAAGACAGGGACACAATACACACGGAAAACACCAGCATTCAGGAGGTCTTTAAAAATTATTACACAAGACTGTGCAAAGGACAGAAAGTAACAGACTTGGACAGACAAGCTTTCTGACAATCCCTAGAACTACCAACACTAACAGAAGAACAACACCACACACTAAATGCACTTATAGGTACCCCAGAAATAATCAAAATGATAGGAGACCTACCGTTGGAAAAAAACACCAGGACCGGACAGCCTGCCTGCCGAGTTCTACAAAATTCTTTAGAATGAAATAGCAGATACACTATCCACAGTATTCAATGGCATTCGGTCAGGCAAGATAACACTATCACAAAGATTCCCAAACCAGACAGAGACCCCCTTAAGCCAGCGTCATATCGCCCCATTTCCTTTAGGAACTCAGATTACAAACTATTCACAAAGGTCTTGGCCAACAGACTGGCTGCGGTACTCCCTTCCTTGATCTATAAAGATCAGACAGGCTTTGTGAAGGGTAGATCGGCTGTCACCAAAATGCGCACATTACAATTCCACCTGACCCACTACTGGAAGCAGAAGGAAACCAAAGAAAATTTGTGTCCTATTGGTGAACGCGGAAAAGGTTTTCGATAAAGTCCTTTGGGACCACCTTTTCTCTACTCTCACACAATTCAGGATAACAGGTGATTACATTCATGCACTAAAATCTATTTACACTTCACCACAAGTAGCGATACTAGTGAACAGAGTCCCCTCACAACCCTTTGCTATGGAAAGGGGTTGAGACAGGGATGTCCACTGCCCCCCCTCCTGTTTGATCTGGCACTAGAGCCCCTGGCCATCAAAATCAGAAAAGAGACGAAAGGTCTCACCATAGGAGAAGAGACACAACACTTTTCCCTTTTCACAGATGATATGATCCTATACATTAAAAACCCAAAAGAAAACATACATAAAGTAATGGACATAACAGATTTTGGCAAGGTATCAGATTACAAAATTAACACAGACAAAACAGAAATGGTATGGTTGACTCCACACCCCAACACACTAAACCTACCTTATGACTTCAAAGTAGTGTCAGAAACATTTAAATATCTGGGAATAAAACTCTCGGTTGATCCCAACAAATGGTATGAAACCAACTACACTCCCTAACAAAAAAGAAAGCAAAAGACCTAACCACACACTGAGCAAAACTCCCCCTTAACATTTCGGGTAGAATAGGATTGGATAAAATTATTCTATTTCCAAAATTTCTCTATTTTCTCCAAATAATACCCCAAGTTATACACAAGTCAGACCTAAAGTTCTGGAACTCGCTAATCTTCTTTCATATGGGCAAATAAAAAAACAGACTAAAAAAGAATAGAATGACAAGTTCAATCATGGCGGGAGGTATGGCAGTCCCAAACATTGAGCTCTACAGCTGGGCCACTCAGGCAAAATATGTACTAGACTTGCTAACAGGCAAACAATGCTTCACCATACCAGCGTTAGAAAGGCAAGTGATAGCACCCTGGTCATTGGCAGCACTACCACACATAAAGCCCACAAGAGCTGACAAAATGCTTACACACTACCCCTTAATGCAACAGCCACTATATGCATGGCGGAAAAATCTGCCAAAAACTTAATATACAAAATGAAATTACTAAATTCCTCCCATTACACGGAAACCCAAGCTTCACCCCCGGTCTCACCTCTAGGACATTTATGGAATGGAAAGGCATTGACGCTATTTCAAAACCTCTTGAGGGAGATAGGAAAACAGTACACACCTTCTTGCAGCTGAGAACACAATATCATATCCTACGCATGCACCACTTTGCATAACTACAAGTAAAACACTATATAAGATCACTTGAGAAGGAAGGGGGACTTCCAGACAACAACTATCCACTGTACTCACTATGCAACCTGTAAACTCACGGAGTGACCGCAATCACACCAATTTACAAGACACTGGGGACATTGAACAATGAAAATGCACTGAAACAAATTAGTGAGAAATGGACAGAAATATTAGATGCAGACATAACAACCAAACTGGTCCAGCAAAGCATACAGAAAGTGCGGCGAGCCTCCCTATCGGCAGACACCAGGGAATCATACACCAAGTTGTTAGGCGGTGCATACATTACCCCTAAAATATATAAAATCTGGGAACCAGAGTAAGAAGGCAAATGCCCGAAATGCTCCATAGGATGTATAGAAACAGAAAGAAAGCACACTTGAAAACCCAGAATAAAAATTCCAATATTTATTTGTAAATCCTCGTAAGGTTAAATGGGTTAAAAGGTCATGAAAGACTGTCCATAAAATTCCAGGATGATATGCAGGTACTTATCGTAGTATACGCGTTTCGTGCACTTGCGCACTTGGTCACTGCTCACCTGTGTACCTGCATGTCATCTATTTAAAGCAAACCAACAATTAATTAAAGGGATACCACCTAGATATGTGAAAACTTAATTAATCATCCTAGAAAACATAAGAGACCAAGGAAAGTGACTTTCCTTGGTCTCTTATGTTTTCTAAGATGATTAATTAAGTTTTCATATATATCATCCTGGAATTTTATGGACAGTCTTTCATGACCCATGTTTTTAACCTTACAAGGATTTGCAAATAAATATTGGAATTTTTATTCTGGGTTTTCAAGTGCGCTTTCTTTCTGTTTCTATACATCCTGAGGTTAATATTAGCATGTGGAGTTGTCACGATGGAAAGGAGCAGCCTTAACCTATGACCCAATGTCCAGTGAGTAAGGGAGTGTGTTCCCGCCCTCTCTCAATTGTGCTGTTTGTATTACTGGAAGACAAACATTTCTGAAGCGCTCCGCTGTGCAGATTTTCTTCTTTTTCTTCAGACTTGTTCCATATGTTGTGGGCCTGTCCTAAATTGTACAAATTCTGAGGAATGCTTGTCCACTGGTTGAATGCTGTGACCAAGACCACGCTGACTCTTAAACCCCAAATGGTAGTATTCCTTGATCTTCAGGGTATATCCAAAACAGATATTCTCTTTACATACAATGTCATCTTGCAAGCGAGGAAAACAGTATTCAAATGTTGGCTGATTTGCTGAAAAGCAACGCCCCTACTCTAACCCAACTCAAGGGAGAAATACATCAACAGAACAAGCAGACACGCTAAGAGACCTCAAGGGAAGGACGGCACATTTCATAAGAAAATACACACCTTGACTCAACATGCACAAATAATTTACCCAATCAGAAACATGGAACACATTCTCAATGCTCAACTGAGAGGAGAATGGACATTTGATTACAGGGAACAGCGACACTAGTAAACACTCAAACACCCTTGGAGAAAAACTGATGGCACCCCGGGGACCCTGGACCAATAGCCAGAAGGCTAAAAGAAAAATCAAAGAACAAAATACACATAGGCTGTTAAGCTTTATTATTATTATTATTATTATTATCGGTTATTTGTAGAGCGCCAACAGATTCCACAGCGCTATTAAAGGGCCATTATACACTCATTTTTTCTTTTGCATAAATGTTTTGTAGATGATCTATTTATAAAGCCCATACAGTTTTTTTTTTTTTTTTTAAATGTATAGTTTTGCTTATTTTTAAATAACATTGCTCTGATTTTCAGACTCCTAACCAAGCCCCAAAGTTTTATTTGAATACCATCAGCTACCTTCTCCAGCTTGCTCCTGTTTGTGTAAAGGGTTGGTTCATATGCAAAAGAAGGGGGAGGGGGGAGTGTCTTATTTCCCACTTGCAGTGGGCTTTCCAACTGCCTTTTCAACAGAGTTAAACTGAAAGCTTCTAAGTACGTTTTTAAACCATTTTATACTGGATTTTTATATCAGTATCTGTGCATCTTATTCTTTATAGTAGTGGCTATTACATGCAGTTATATGAAAATTAGTGTATACTATCCCTTTAACAAAGGCGGAGTACAACAAAACAATTATAGGGATCAAATGGGTAGAGGGCCCTGCCAAGAGTTGCACTGTTGTAGTCAGCTCTTGAGAAGGTGATCAACAAACAGCTGGACTCTTAGGCTTACATGCTAAGGGGGTTCAGGGGATAACAATGGATGAGAGGAACTGGTATAAAGAAAGATTAGCATAGGTTGTATGCATCCCTGAACAGTAGAGTCTTTAGGGAGCCCTTGAAGCTTTTAAAACTAGAAGAGAGTCTTGTGGAGTGAGGCAGATAGTTCCACAAGATGGGAGCCAGTCTGGAGAAGTCCTGTAAACGGGAGAGTGATGAAGTGACAAGAGAGGAGGAGAGTAGGAGGTCGTGAGCAGAGCGAAGGGGACGGGAGGGAGAGTATCTGGAGACAAGGTCTGAGATATAGGGGAGAGCAGTGCAGTTGAGGGCTTTGTATGTCAGAATGAGAATTTTGTGTTTGATCCTAGAGGCAAGAGGAAGCCAGTGAAGAGATTGGCAGAGAGGTGCAGCAGATGAAGAGTGATGTGTAAGGAAGATGAGTCTGGCAGAGGCATTCATTATGGATTGTAAAGGAGCTAGGCGGTAGGTGGGGAGACCAGAGAGGACAGAGTTGCAGTAATCGAGGCGGGAGAGAATGAGAGAGTGGATTAAAATCTTAGTTGTGTCTTGTGTAAGGAAGTGTCTAATTTTAGAGATGTTTTTAAGGTGGAAGCGGCAGGCTTTAGCCAATGACTGAATGTGAGGAGTGAAAGAAAGATCTGAGCAAAATGTGACCCCGAGACATCGGGCATATGTGGGGTAGGGGTAATGATGGAGTTGTCAACAGTTATAGAGAGATTGGGGGTGGAGAGTTTAGAAGAAGGGGGGAAAATAAGGAGCTCAGTTTTGGAGAGATTTAGCTTGAGGTAGTGAGAGGACATCCAGTTGGAGATGTGAGAAAGACAGTTAGTGACAAATGTTAGCAAGGAAGGAGAAAGGTCTGGTGCAGAGAAGTAGATTTGGGTGTCATCGGCATACAAATGATATTGTAAACCGTGGGACTTTATTAGGGAACCTAGTGATGACGTGTAGATTAAGAAGAGAAGCTGCACGGAACTGTGACAATTGTGTATCCAGCTAGACTCTATTTCCCTACAAAATATCTCTGTAACGTCCTTTTTCTACTCCCCCCCGTCTTGCCTCTCCCATGTCAGACCCCCTCCCTCTGCTCCCCTCTACCTCCTTTCTCCCACCATCTCCCTCTATATCAGACCCCACATAACTCAAATAACCATAACAGGGAAGAAAGAGAAGACCCAGTTCAACATTGACATAAGTAGGATGTAAGGGCTGTTTTGTTTAATTTAGTTTAACCCAGTCATATGCAATGTTACTATTGAAGATTTACAAGAGTTTTGATCTCACAATGTAACCATCCGTAAAACTATTGTCACAACCTCTGAAGTTGTCCTGAATGTCAGTTGAACAATGTAATGGGTACATGACTTAGGATTGTGTCAGGGATATTTGGTTTAATTATGTTATATTAAAAATTAAAGACATGCAGGAGTAATGTACAACAAATGATCTGCAGCTCCAAGTTGAATGTCAATTTTCTGATGTTGATTTGAATGCCATGTGAAGAAACTGTAACACATACTTGAATTTCAAATGCTCATTGTATGTTTTTATATAAATAAAGTATATAAAAAAAGAATTAAAAAAACAGACAAAACAAAAAAGGAGGAAGAGGACCATACTTCGAAGAGCAGTTTATAGATTGAGGGTGCAGAGACATAAGGTTTGGGGTATAAATAAAACAAAAACACAGGCTAAATACTTCACATACAACTAATTCCTGGTTTCAGATAACTTATGTTGACTTTTGTTGTGTCAATCAAGCATTTCAGATTTTTATCTGCATTTGTATATATAATGAATTTACAGTTATCTATTGGTTCATAGGGCATGCGTGCAGGAAGGGAAATACAAAATTACTTAATATGTAAAAATAGCTATGAAATTATTAGAGGAAAACCATTAGTACCAAGTACACTCAATGAACAGTGGTTACTTTCATAAGCCAATTATTATTATTATTAATAATAATGATAATATTAAGGAGTAAATCAATTTACAGTTTCAGCTTAAGGTAGGGTGATCAGATTGTTTTTTTAAAAAGGGTCAGTTGATCAACAATAAGCAATACACAAAAAACAAAAGATGAATGCTTAGATTAGATTACAATTGTAGCATGTTAAACCATTTATTTTAAAAGTAATGTCAATTAACAGTTGCCACTATTATTACTGTTCTTAAAAATATACAGAATTTTTACATATACACACACACACACACACACATATATTATACATATATTGATTTGTAATGCATATAAATGTTCCTGTCTGCAATCTGGGAGCTGTAGTTCCCAGGCAGCCTATGGAGACAGCAGCATTTGCTGTCTCTTCAGGGCAAAACGTTTTGGTGTCCCTACAAATATTTCTGGAGGCAACAGGACCAAATGTTAAAAAAGGGGATAATCCCATTAAAAACAGGATGTCTGCTCACCCTAACTAAAGGAGTATTCAGTATACAAGGAAGAATTTGAGTTATTGCTAAGTCTGTGAATTATGTTTGTAATCAGTTATTGAAGGGAAATAGCTGATAAAGAGTTGTACCTATTAAAAGCTATTTTGCTCAAAGGTGAGTGTTCTGTTTGGTTTTGATCTATGACCGTTTCTATGACAGTTTCCTCTTGATTTGGACAGTTTGTGCTGCATTAAAAAATATGTTTTTGTACAGTGATTTTTTTTTTGTGTGCGTGCCAATACAATTTGCTATGCTCAGATTTTTTTTAGCATTCTTTGAATAATTATAAATTTGTAACTTCCATACCATTTTAGATATATTTAAAGTCAACATTAAACTCATGATTTAGATGGAGAATGCAATTTTAAACAAGTTTCAAATTTACTTATTTTATCAAATGTGTTAAATCTTCATTCTTTGTATAAAAAATTAAAGTTTAATTTTGACTTTACTATCCTTTTAATGAATAACTATCCAGTTTGGCCATTACATTGTATTCCTGAAGCATGATTGACAATAGCCTAACCCAATGTTATTTGTATTAAATAGGGTTAGCACATACCCTATATTGCAAAAAGTTATATGACCATCATACCTATATGAGCTCCTTGGACATCCCATTCCAAAAATATGGGCATTAATATGCTGTTGTCCCCTTGGTAACAGCCACCACTATTCTGGGAAGGCTTTCCACAAGATGTTGGTGTGTGTCTGTGGAAATTTGTGCCCATTGATTCCAAAAGCGCATTTGTGAGGTCAGGCACTAATATTGGATGAGAATGACTGATTTGCAATTGGCATTCCAGTTCATCCCAAAGGTATTCAATGGGGTTAGAATTCCTCCCCACCAAACTCATCAAACTATGTCATCATGGATCTCACCTTGTGCAAAGGGGTAAGGTCATGCTGGAGCAGGAAAGGGCCTTCCACCAAATGTTTGCCCCAAATTTGGAAGCACCCAATTGTCTAAAATGTATTTGTATCCTTTAGCATTAAGATTACCTTTCACTGGCACTAAGAGGTCTAGCACAAACCTGGAAAAACAGCCTAGACCATTATCCCTCCTCCACCAAGCTTTCAAATGGACACTATTCTTTCCGATAGGCAGTTTTCTCCTGGCATCCCCACACCAAGATTCTGCCATCAGACTGCCAGATAGGGAAGTGTGAACACATTTTCACTGTTCCAGAGGCCTGTTGTATGCTTGCTTCACACCACTGACACTTGGCATTGAGAATATTGATGTGAGGCTTCTGTACAGCTGCTCAACCAGGGAAACCCATTTCATGAAGCTTCCAACACACAGTTCTTGGGATGTTGTTACTTCTAGAGGGTGTTTGGAACTCTGTAGTGAGTTACCTCCTTCAGCACTCAACAAACCGACTTCATGAGTTTGCATGGTCTACCAATTCATGGCTGGGCTTTTATTGATCCTAAATGCTTCCACTTCACAATATTAGCACTTTAAGTTGAATGGGGCAAATGTAATAGGGCAGAAATTTTACAAATCGCAAAGGAGGCATCATATAACAGTTGCCATATTTAAAGTCACTGAGCTCTTTAGTATAAACCCATTGTTCTGCCATTGTTTGTCTATGGAGATTTCATAGCTATATGCTGGATAGAATGCATCTGTTAGTAATGGATGTGGCTGAAACAACTAAATCAATAATTAGTAGGGGTGTAAGCATATTTTTGACCATATAGTGTACACAAGATATATGAAAAAATGAAGGTAGTTTGAGACTAATGGCAACAAAAACTTTGCACAATAATGTAAATGCATTGGTTAGAACAGTATTATTAGCCTTTATTAGCCTTTAGAATTGTCATCACTTAATATGACAATATCAGCAGCTTATTTCAAACCATAGTTCACAGACACAGGGTTTCATAGTTTTCACAGACTCCAACTGCTTACTCACAATTTCCTTAATGTCCTTTAATAACTTACACCACCATCGATATTCACCTGTCACAGGTTATAGCAGGACCATAAGCATACTCTACACGCCGTCACATACTTAGACTGGCACTGTAGCTGTTCCTTTCATGTATCCTTTACTTACGCTTTCTCTGGTATTGCGGCACTGATCATGGGATCTCCATAGCTCTAAGCCCAATAATTCAGGTACTCACTGTGGTGCAATATTGTATATAGCTTCTCATCGACATAAGCTACTTCTCCTTTTCAGTGCCACGCACCACCCATAGGGAAAAGCAAGCTCCTCCGACTTGCACATCAATATTAAAAAAAAAATAAATTCAATTTAGGCACTATTTGTTAAAAATCATATAAAAGTTAAACTTTATTCTATATTTATTAAAAAGGCAAGCATCATAGTCTGACTTGTTTTGGCTATACAATACACCGTAATCAAAGACCATAACTTTAAACTTCCTTAAAGCTTCTTAAATAGCCCTTTCTCTACCTGTGCACATTCACAAAAAGTTTATCTATTCACTTACTGGTGTAAACTTTTGTTTTTACATCTATACCTTGCTATATTTATAATTTTAGAATGGCAGCAACAAAATAGAAGAAACAGAGTTGCAAAACAATACATACATAATCAAAAACTATTAGCGTTTTTCATCAAACATGAGAGTCATAACAATGTGTCTTTACAAGTGTTTTTTGCAACACAAACTGGACTACTCTTCTTGTAAAATAAATTGAAAACTTTACAATGCCACATAAGTGTTCCACTTTCCACTTAAACTTATAATTTAATTTAATTCAAATTATTCTTTATTATCAACCAATAGAAAAACACAGGGCCAGACTGGGAAATCAGACCGGCCCTGGAAATTTGTATAGACTGGCCCAGCCCCCTCTGGCCCAGCCCCCCCCCGCTCCAGCCCAGTCAACTATGCTCTTATTTGGTCTACCCGTGGAGAACTGTCTCCCCTGCTGCTTGGCTATTTCTGTAGCTGCATCGCTGTTTACATCACCACCCATCACCTCCTTACAGATTCGACCCATATCCCTCCTTACAGATCCGCCCACCCAGTAATCCCACTGAAGTCGTTCCAACAGATTCAGTATCCCCAATCATCCCCAATTACATAATAACATAGTTACATAGTAGATGAGGTTGAAAAAAAAGACTGAAGTCCATCGAGTTCAACCTATACAAATATACAGTAAAGTACTTACAAAAAGCTCCAGTTAAGCTTAAATAATCCTACTAAAAGGTAACCCATTTAATACAAGCAATCATATCCATGAATTCTGTTTCTAGACAGAAATGTATCCAAACAATTTTTAAATGTATCTATGGTATTAGCATTCACTACCTCCTTTGGTAATGAGTTCCACAATTTTATTGCTCTTACAGTGAAACAAACGTTTCCGTTGCAGGAGATAAAATCTCCTTTCCTCCAACCTTAAATTGTGACCTCTTGTCACAAACAATTTTCTTGGAATAAACAGAGCTTCTGCCATCTCTGTATATGTGTCATGTTCTGGTGTATATGCGCTCAGGACACAGACCCTCGGGGCAGTGGTAGGGAATTGGAGAAACTGACCCCTGACCCGGGGAATAGTATCCTGGATGTGGATAGATGATATTCTGTGATTCATAGTTGCAAGAAGTTATTGTAGAATTCATGGAAAGTGAAACATATTTATACAATATATTCTGGCTTTAATGGAAACATAAATTGATACTGTGACTTATAGTTAATATAAGTTGCTGCAGGATTCATGAGTGAAAAATATAGCAATGTAAGATGTGTAGGCTTCAGAGTAAACTGGTAGAAGATTGACTCATAGATGCAAACTAAGGTTTGTTGCAGGTTCACAGTACATAACATTATGTAGAGCTTTATGTCAGTAATAAGCAGAGCAGCACAGGTGATAGACAAGTTACAAGTTTAAGGCATTAAATACTGTTTGTGCATATATTGGAGAATCACAGGAAAGCTGTTTAACTGAACAAATAGATGTTCTGAATTCTGAATATATTAACATATTTGAAGGAGGATATTTCAGCTATGACAATTGACAACATGTAGCAGAGAATATGTATAAAGTTCTGAGTAAGATGCTGTTGTAGTAATTAGAGAGTGACTATAACCAAATGCATACTTGTAATTTAGAATAAGTTCAGAGTTTGTTAAGTAGCAGATAGATACTTGCGATTAGATGATTTTAAGCACAGCTAAAAGGAAAGGCTGTAGTTTGAATATATTGGTAAAATCCATGCTGGAACAGTCACAAAACTTTAAAGCTAATGCAATGCACATAAGGCCTGAGATGGTTTAGAAAGAGGCTGAGGAAATCAGGTGCATGAATGATTAATTAATTAATTAGACAGGTAAGTTGAATGCAGATACTCCACAAACAGTATGATTGTCAGTAGCAGGGAAGACAGTCTTAAAGGGACAGTGATATCAGGCAGGCATATGTTACAATATGGGCCTTGAATATATTTAAATAAAGTAATCATATCACCTCTCAAGTGCCTTTTTTCTAAAGAAAACAGACCCAGTTTGGCTAGCCTCTCCTCATAGCTTAAATTCTCCATTCCCCTATTAGCTTTTTGGCTCTTCTCTGAACTTTTTCTAGTTCTGCAGTATCTTTTTTTGCGATCGGTCCCCAGAACTGCACTCCATACTCATGGTGAGGTCTTACCAGAAATGTATTTAGTGACAGAATTATACTTTCCTCCCTTGAATCAATGCCTCTTTTAATACATACTAGTATCTTATTAGCTTTTGAAGCTGCTGCCCTGCATTGTGCACCCATCTTTAGCTTATTATCTATTACTACTCCCAAATCCCTTTCCTTCTCTGTTTGGCTAAGTCTTGTCCCATTTAAATAATAAATTGCCTGCTTATTTTTACTTCCAAAATGTAGAACCTTGCATTTTCCCATATTAAATTTCATTTTCCATTTACCTGCCCATACTTCTAATTTTTGCAGGTCCCTTTGCAACGAAAGTTCATCATGCTCTGACCTAATGACCTTACTTAACTTAGTATCATCTGCAAAAATAGATATGTCGCTATTTAATCCTTGCTCCAAGTCATTTATAAAAATATTAAAAAGAACAGGGCCCAGTTCTGATCCCTGCTGGGGGACTCTACTCTGTCCAATCTGTATCCCTGTCTCTCGCAGTACTTGCTTTCAGCCCCTCCCCTTTCTCACAGTGTAAAGCTACCATTGTCAGTAAAGGTGGATTAGAAGGATCAGACGTTAGCTGAGTAACATACTCAGAGTTCTGTAAGGAGGGATATGGGCGAATTTATAAGAAGGTGATGTGCGCTCCCTCACAATTGAGTCACAACTTTGCTGCTCTCCACACACTTCTGCAGCTGCCCCAGCCCAGCCTCTGCTGGCCAACTGGGATTTTTCCCAGTATCCCGGCATCCCAATCTGGCATTGAAAAAACACCTATTTACTCATAATAAACATTGTTCTATTCTAAAATACCTGCTCATACAAGTGAGATCTGAAGGATCACTACTTAGTACATATATCTTTTATTTGAGTAGCTTGGAGCAGATACAGTATTATCATATCAACTAGCATATATTGCTACTCCCAAAAATGTATAATATCATATTCAGAGTTGTATCCTTCCAGTATTTGGGTTCTTCTCCCTCTAATCGGTCTCCTTACTATTTCTATCACATTACAAACAAAAGTATTTACATTTTGTCTATTTATAAATTGTTTTGCCAGAGGTGAACATGGGTTGTTTGTTTCTATATAGGATACGTGTTCTCGAATCCTAGTTCTGACATCATGGGTCGTCATAGTCATGTATTGACGCCTAGATTGGAAACACTACATTAGGTAGATCACATACTCAGAGGCACAATTTACACAGCCCTTTACTTCAAATGTGTCTCCAGTGGTATGGGACATAAATCTTTTAGTAATTCTGATGTAATCACAAGCTCTACAGCCGGGGTTCGCACAGCTATAGGTTCCTTTAACCTCTAGCCATGAACTTCCTGATCTTTCTTTTTTTCTGTAACAAGCTTGGAGATAAAGTATCACTTTGGGTTTTACCTTTAGAATATACAAATCTGCAAACACCTTCTATTGTACTTTTAAGAGCATTGGCCCCATATAACATCGTAAGGTATTTTTAATAATGTTTCAGATCTCATAATATTGATTTGAAAATTGAGTGGAAAAACACTGGTCTTTTATCTCTTTCTGGTACTTTTTCAAGAGATCATTTCTATCTAGAGTATCTACTTCCTGACTGACTTTTTCAACCATTTGCAACGGGTAGCCTCGCCTACCCATCCTTTCCTTTAATTCTTTTTTTTGCCTATAAATAGCCACTTTGCACTTTGTAAATACTACAGTTTAATTTTAATCAGAATATCCAATATTTACTTTTTAACAAAGGCATAACTTCAGGTTTCTCAGAGGTCTTAATTGAGACCAGGTGCACACTTCCAGAGGACCCATCTGGCCCTGCAATCAGTATTAGTTTTACTATGGGGTGCGGGCTGGTGGGGCCCAGGCTCCATCTTTATTATGCCTGGCACCTCTGTGTGCTCCCCTTTAAAGCATGGCTCACAGTGTAAGGAAACCATATGGATTTGGCTTTACAGGTATGGTACTAAGGATTTCAAGGTGGCTGTCACAGTGTGGCCAAACAGAAAAGCCATCCACCATATAGAACTGTGCAAGTGCATATTTTCTATTACAGACTAATCAAGGGGGGAGGGAACTCACAATCACAAAGAAGCAGCTCATCTTGCCGGTAAGTTTACCTGTAATGTCACCTGCAGTAACTGATGCAATGGGGGGTAGTTATCAAGCCGTCAACCTCAAATATGCTGCAATTCCGCAGCGTATTTGTGGCGAGGCTGATTCGCCTTAGTTATCAAAGGCTAGAGACCGGCAAAAGTAGAATTTTGTGACGTAAGCTTCGATCCACCGTACTCAGTCCGACACAGATCGATTCTTACGTCACTCCAGATGTTCCGCACACAAGTGCGGCACTATCTGACTACTTTTGCTAGTTATCAAAAAACTAGCAGGTACGCTCGGCACTTTTCCGGCCCAGCCCTGGAGACGGCGGATCCCATAGGAATCAATGGGAGTCTGACCATAGCGAAAGTTCATGTTCTCTGCTGCCAGACATCCCATTGATTCCTATGGGAGATGTCTGCACCTAACACCCTAACATGTACTCCGAGTCTAAACACCCCTAATCTGTCCCCCCTACACCGCCGCAACTAAATAACTGTATTACCCCCTAAACCGCCGCTCCCGGAGCCCACCGCAAGCTATAATAAACATGTTAACCCCTAAACCCCCGCTCCCGGAGCCCACCGCAAGCTATAATAAACATGTTAACCCCTAAACCGCCGCTCCCTGACCCCGCCGCAACTATAATATATGTATTAACCCCTAAACCGCCGCTCCTGGACCCCGCCGCAACCTATATTAAATTTATTAACCCCTATCCTGCCCCCCCTACACCGTCGCCACCTATAATAAATTTATTAACCCCTATCCTGCCCCCCCCTACACTGCCGCCACTGTAATAAAATTATTAACCCCTAAACCTAAGTCTAACACTAACCCTAACACCCCCTTACTTAAATATTAATTAAATAAATCTAAATAATATTTCTATTATGAACTAAATTAATCCTATTTAAAACTAAATACTTACCTTTAAAATAAACCCTAATATAGCTACAATATAAATTATAATTATATTGTAGCTATCTTAGGATTTATTTTTATTTTACAGGTAACTTTCAATTTATTTTAACTAGGTACAATAGCTATTAAATAGTTATTAACTATTTAATAGCTTACCTAGCTAAAATAAAGAGAAATTTACCTGTAAAATAAAAACTAACCTAAGTTACAATTACACCTAACACTACTATTTAAAACTAAATACTTACCTGTAAAATAAACCCTAAGATAGCTACAATATAATTAATAATTACATTGTAGCTATTTTAGGATTTATATTTATTTTACAGGTAACTTTGTATTTATTTTAGCTAGTTAGAATAGTTATTAAATAGTTATTAACTATTTAATAACTACCTAGCTAAAAGAAATACAAAATTACCTGTAAAATAAATCCTAACCTAAGTTACAATTAAACCTAACACTACACTATCATTAAATTAATTAAATAAATTAACTACAAAGAACTACAATTAAATACAATTACATAAACTAACTAAAGTACAAAAAATAAAAAAAGCTAAGTTACAAAAAATAAAAAAAATAAGTTACAAACATTTAAAAAATATTACAACAATTTTAAGCTACTTACACCTAATCTAAGCCCCCTAATAAAATAACAAAGCCCCCCAAAATAAAAAAATGCCCTACCCTATTCTAAATTAAAAAAGTTCAAAGCTCTTTTACCTTACCAGCCCTTAAAAGGGCCTTTTGCGGGGCATGCCCCAAAGAAAACTGCTCTTTTGCCTGTAAAAGAAAAATACAACCCCCCCAACATTAAAGCCCACCACCCACATACCCCTAATCTAACCCAAACCCCCCTTAAAAAAACCTAACACTACCCCCCTGAATATCATCCTACCTTGAGTCGTCTTCACTCAGCCGAGCAGCGATGGAACCAAAGAGGAGATCCGGAGCGGCAGAGGTGATCCTCCAAGCGGCGCTGAAGAAGTCTTCCATCCGATGAAGTGATCCTCCAAGCGGCGCTGAAGAAGTCTTCGATCCGGGTGATGTCATCTTCCAAGCGGGGTCTTCAATCTTCTTCTTCAGGATCCATTTTCATTCCACCAACGCGGAACATCCTTCTTTCCCGACGGACTACCGACGAATGAAGGCTCCTTTAAGGGACGTCATCCAAGATGGCGTCCCTTCAATTCCGATTGGCTGATAGGATTCTATCAGCCAATCGGAATTAAGGTAGGAAAAATCT
Source organism: Bombina bombina (assembly GCF_027579735.1). Classification (NCBI taxonomy): domain Eukaryota; kingdom Metazoa; phylum Chordata; class Amphibia; order Anura; family Bombinatoridae; genus Bombina; species Bombina bombina. The sequence goes on from NC_069499.1 coordinate 1,255,348,712, forward strand.
GATTGGCTGATTGAATCAGCCAATCAGATTGAGCTCGCATTCTATTGGCTGATCGGAACAGCCAATAGAATGTGAGCTCAATCTGATTGGCTGATTGGATCAGCCAATCGGATTGAACTTCAATCTGATTGGCTGATTCAATCAACCAGATTTTTCCTACCTTAATTCCGATTGGCTGATAGAATCCTATCAGCCAATCGGAATTGAAGGGACGCCATCTTGGATGACGTCCCTTAAAGGAGCCTTCATTCATCGGTAGTCCGTCGGGAAAGAAGGATGTTCCGCGTCGGCGGAATGAAGATGGATCCTGAAGAAGAAGATTGAAGACCCCGCTTGGAAGATGACATCGCCCGGATCGAAGACTTCTTCAGCGCCGCTTGGAGGATCACTTCATCGGATGGAAGACTTCTTCAGCGCCGCTTGGAGGATCACTTCTGCCGCTCCGGATCTCCTCTTCGGTTCCATCGCTGCTCGGCGTAGTGAAGATGACTCAAGGTAGGATGATCTTCAGGGGGGTAGTGTTAGGTTTTTTTAAGGGGGGTTTGGGTTAGATTAGGGGTATGTGGGTGGTGGGTTTTAATGTTGGGGGGAATTGTATTTTTCTTTTACAGGCAAAAGAGCAGTTTTCTTTGGGGCATGCCCCGCAAAAGGCCCTTTTAAGGGTTGGTAAGATAAAAGAGCTTTGAACTTTTTTAATTTAGAATAGGGTAGGGCATTTTTTTATTTTGGGGGGCTTTGTTATTTTATTAGGGGGCTTAGATTAGGTGTAAGTAGCTTAAAATTGTTGTAATATTTTTAAAATGTTTGTAAATTATTTTTTTTATTTTTTGTAACAGCTTTTTTTATTTTTTGTACTTTAGATAGTTTATGTAATTGTATTTAATTGTAGTTCTTTGTAGTTAATTTATTTAATTAATTTAATGATAGTGTAGTGTTAGGTTTAATTGTAACTTAGGTTAGGATTTATTTTACAGGTAATTTTGTATTTCTTTTAGCTAGGTAGTTATTAAATAGTTAATAACTATTTAATAACTATTCTAACTAGCTAAAATAAATACAAAGTTACCTGTAAAATAAATATAAATCCTAAAATAGCTACAATGTAATTATTAATTACATTGTAGCTATCTTAGGGTTTATTTTACAGGTAAGTATTTAGTTTTAAATAGGAATAATTTATTAAAGTATAGTGTAGTGTTAGGTGTAATTGTAACTTAGGCTAGTTTTTATTTTACAGGTAAATTTCTCTTTATTTTAGCTAGGTAGCTATTAAATAGTTAATAACTATTTAATAGCTATTGTACCTAGTTAAAATAAATTGAAAGTTACCTGTAAAATAAAAATAAATCCTAAGATAGCTACAATATAATTATAATTTATATTGTAGCTATATTAGGGTTTATTTTAAAGGTAAGTATTTAGTTTTAAATAGGATTAATTTAGTTCATAATAGAAATATTATTTAGATTTATTTAATTAATATTTAAGTTAGGGGGGTGTTAGGGTTAGTGTTAGACTTAGGTTTAGGGGTTAATAATTTTATTACAGTGTCGGCGGTGTAGGGGGGGCAGGATAGGGGTTAATAAATTTATTATAGGTGGCGACAGTTTAGGGGGGGCAGATTAGGGTTTAATAAATTTAATATAGGTTGCGGCGGGGTCCTGGAGCGGCGGTTAAGGGGTTAAACTAATTATTTAGTTGCGGCGAGGTGCGGGATCATCAGGATAGGGGTTAATAACTTTATTATAGAGGGCGACGGTATAGGGGGGGCAGGATAGGGGTTACTAGGTATAATGTAGGTTGCGGCGGTGTCCGGGAGCGGCGGTTTAGGGGTTAATACATTTATAAGAGTTGCGGCGGGGTCTAGGAGCGGTGTTTTAGGGGTTACTAACTTTATTGAGTTGCGGGGGGCTCCGGGGGCGCCGGTATAGGGGGTAGAACAGTGTAGTTAGTGTGGGTGCTTAGTGACAGGCTAGCAAGAAAGCTGTAAAAAAGCCGAAGAGCAGCGAGATCGGATGAGTGATAACTCTCACAGTCCGCTGCTCATCGCCCCGTACTTGGTGCGCGGATTTTTGACAGCTTTTTTGATAACTTAGGCGAATTTTTGCAGGTCCGCGGCGGCGATGTGAGGCGAGCTTAGGCGGGCGTTTTGGGCCGGCGAAGGCAGGAAAAGTAGACGCGTTGATAACTACCCCCCCCAAAGACTGTATCTGTAGATGGTTTTATCACTAGCAGTAATCATTTATAGCAGAATATTGCAAAATAATGGAATTGAAATGCACAGCTAATACCACTAGAGTAGACATTACCATTTGTCACAAATATATTATGTCACACCACCAGGCACTGTTGTACTAGGTTAAATTACACATCATTTTTAGAAATGCTAAATTATATGTTTTTTTAATTGATGTATCATTATACTAACACTGCTGCCAGCAGGACTTGCATACTATTCACATCACATTTCAACATTGCCCTGTGCTGTGTAACATATTTACCAGCTTTTGCAAGCACAGCAGCTACATTGTGGTTTAGCCCATCTAACAATGTTGTAAAGAAGTTAGAAAAACTTGGGCCTTTTTTTTACCATATATGGCATAAATGTATCAGCTGGATCCAATACATCCTGTACAGATCTATTTAACCTCCTCTGCAGTCTCTGGCTCATGTAACACACCTTTGTCAAGATCACTAGGGAAACTCACCTAATGTGCAGCTCTTCTGAGGAATTACTATATATGGTAAAAAGAAATCACCTCAGTGATTCAGCTGCTTGTTTTTATACAAACTTCCTGGTGTAGGAAACGTATGGTTTGGCTGTTGCAACATCATTTATACACAATTTCTCTTGTCAGCTCTGTGTCATAGGAAATACTATAAAAAAATATGCTAAAAACTGCTGCAGTGGAAATGCCCTAATAGATCCCTGAGTAAGAATGAGGTAACAGCCATGTGTGCAGCTGCAACTCTAAGGGTCCTGTTTGATAGACAGACAGACAGACAGACAGACAGATAGATAGATAGATAGATAGATAGATAGATATACAGACTGATTTTCATGCAGATAAGTCAATATAAGGGGAAGTTAATAATGCCTGGAATAACTGTATATGAATGTTGCAGAACCAAAAAAGTATTCATTCCCATGAACTGCAAAAAAAGATGCACTTATAATAATTTAAATAATATATGTATAATATAATCTAAAATACTTACAGATATTTTTAAATGAGCCATATTATAGCCTAAACCATGGAGGTCCAATACCCATAATCAAACAAGTAAGACTCCCCATTCCTCTCAGCATATCTTTCCTTCCTATTTGCTTATCCTCTGTGCATTGTTTGTCCCCTCACTGATTTCCTTCTCTATCTTTGTCTTCCTGTGTAGTTTGTGTGTAAGCAAACAGCTTCCTAAACTAAACTGCCAAGTGTAAATTCCACTTTTCAGATAGATATTCCCTGCAGGTCTCTATTTGTTCTTTTTAGGCATTTTATTATCTGCTCCTTGACTGAATGCTTACATCAGGCTAGTTTATTGAAGTCAAATATTGTTCATTCATTTAAAGCATTTTTCAAGGCACATCTGTCCCTGTAAACTGACATCTGCCCCTGTAATCTGTGTACAAAAGCACAAGCTCTCTACTCAGACTAGGACTAAATATATCCTTGTTTTCAGATCAGCCACTACAATGATAGAAAATATCATTATGGATTACTAATCAATGGAAAAATTACTAGGAACAAGAGAAAAAATAGCTATTCGACTCACTTATTAAAGGGACAGTATACTGTAAAATAGTTTTTCCTTTAATGTGTTTACAATAGTTTTTTTACCAACTGCAGAGCAAAAATGTATGAAAATTAGCTTTTTAAGGTTTATTTCTGTATATTAAAGCTCTGATTTTGTGTTTTGAAGCCACAGCCTAATAAAATAGGTTGAGCTTGTAGGTATAATCTGATCTCATTACTGTATCACATTGTGCACATATACCTGCTTCTTTATCTTATATCTGTCCTTAAAACAATCACCAATACTTTGAGAGAACAATGGAAAATCAACATTTTATTACCCTATCTCTGCTTTATCACACTGGGAGTGTAATTTCTTCTGCTGGCTGTGTTTACAAAGCTTATCTATAGCTGGTACGCGCGGCCACAAACTTTCAGAATAGGTGGGGATACCACATGCTAAATTAACGATTTCAAATGCCAATATAAGGGTAAAGGAGCTACTTGTAAACAATTTAATACACTCCAGCAGGTAAAGTGGATCATTGGGAACAAATTAAAGGGGAGAAAATTTTTGAGTAAACTGTCCCTTTAAATACTGGAAAAATCCCACATTTTTGTTTGCAATTTTTTTATTATTTAGTTTAAAGGGATAGTAAAGTCCAAATTAAACTTTCATGATTCAGATAGGGCATGTGATTTTAAACAACTTTCTAATTTACTGTTATCATCAAATTTGCTTTGTTCTCTTTGTATTCTTAGTTGAAAGCTAAACCTAGGTAAGTTTATATGCTAATTTCCAAACCCTTAAAGGCCGTCTCTTATCTGAATGCATTTGACCATTTTTCACAGCTAGAAGGTGTTAGTTCATGTGTTTCATATTAAATAACATTGAGCTCTTGCACATGGAGTTATTTAAAAGTCAGCACTAATTGCCTGAAATGCAAGTCTGTCAAAAGATCTGAGATAAGGAGGCGGTCTGCAGAAGCTTAGATACAAGGTAATTACAGAGGTAAACAATTATATTAATATAACAGTGTTAGTTATGCAAAACTGGGGAATAGTAAATAAAGGGATTATCTATCTTTTTAAACAATAACATTTTTGGTGTTTACTATACTTTTAATTATATTACTGGCTAGTAAACATGACTTTATAACTCAAGGGTGTTTAGGGGAAAACATCTAATAAGTACAATGGACCACTTTATTCATGACGTTTCAAGGACAAACCTTCCCCTTCCTCAGACCTTCTGAGGAAGGAGAAGATTGGTCCCCATAATGTCATAAATAAAGAGAAGATTGAAGTGAGTGATGGGTCCAGTGTACTTATTTTATATATATATATATATATATATATATATATATATATATACATACACACACACACACACACACACACACACAGAGGTATATATAGGTTGGCTGGTCTGTTCATTGTTAAACACTGATATACTGTAGCATGCATATATGTATTGGTGGATAAGTGGAAGTTAGACTATACACAAAGTGCACACTTACACATACATTCACACATACACCCTGTAAGTCTGCTGCTTGTTGGGAATTCATGCAAGAGAGATATTGAGGTCAGCATGATGAGATTAGATAGGCATGTGCTGTTATAATTTGCCTTTGCATTTCCTTCAGATTAATAGTACACACCCAAGTTAACATCCCAGATGGACACCATGTAACTAAACTTTTTCCTTATTTGGCTTGAAATCCACAGTTGTAAAGTAACCTCTGATTCACCATTATTTCATTATGGATACTTTCTAAAATACAGTATGTAACCCTTCATGTTATAGGACCAGTAAATAAAGCAGATTTGCATAATCAACAAATGCATAATAACAAGACAATATAATAGCACCAAGAGTCCGATTTATCACTGCCCGAATGGTGCCGTATACCCCTGTTTCTGCGCAAGCCTTTAGGCTTGCAGGAAACAGGAGTTAAAAAGCAGCGGTCTTAAGAGGCCTTAAGAGGCCACTGAGGCGGCGGACATCAATCTGCCCAATCACATATGATCGGGTTGATTGACACCCCCTGCTAGTGGCAGATTGGCCGGGAATCTGCAGAGGGCAGCATTGCACAAGCAGTTTACCAGAACAGCGTATGCTGTCGGCATTTATCGATGTCTGGCGGACATGATTTGCTACAGCGGATCATGTCCGCCAGACACTTGATAAATCGGCCCCTTAGTCTGAACTTCAAATGAGTAGTAGATTTGTTTCTAACAAATCTTAAAGTTTTGTCTATTTCCACTCCTCCTGTATCATGTGACAGCCATCAGCCAATCACAAATGCATATACGTATATTCTGGGAATTATTGAACATGCTCAATTGGAGTTGGTGAAAAAGTGTAAATATAAAAAGACACATTTTGTTATTTGTGCACATTTTGTTATTGGAAGTAAATTGGAAAGTTGTTTAAAATTGCATGCTCTATGTGATTCATGAAAGTTTAATTTTGACTTGAGTGTCCCTTTAATGTAACTAAATGTGTATATCTATGCATTATAACAGTGAAAGAAGGGTTGACACAGAGTTTCAGGAAAGTCCTCACAGATATAGGAAAGTCAAAATTAAACTTGCATGATTCAGATAGAGCATGTCATTTTAAGACACTTTTAAATTCACTTCTATTTTCAAATGTGCTTCCTTCTCTTGGTATCCCTTGTTGAAAAAGAATACGCACATATCCTACACTAGTGGGAGCTAGCTGCTGATTGGTGCCTGCACCCACTTGTCTCTTGTGATTGGCTAATTAGAATGTTCAGCTAGCTGCCAGTAGTTCAATGTTGTTCCTTTAGTAAAGAATAAAAAGATAATGAAGCAAATTTGATCATAGAAGAAAATTGGAAAGTTATTGAAAATGATGGGCTAGATTACAAGTGGAGCACTAAACTATTGAGCTCCTGCAAATGGGCAATTTTACCTGTTTGCGGGCACACAATGATTAACCAGCCATTATATTTATATTGGGGTACCCTTGCATTCCTATTGGCTGAAAATTTCAAATCAACTAATAGGATGAGAGCTGCTTAAATCCTATTGGCTGATCAAATTTAAAAGGGGTAACTTGCATTCAAGCTGCAGTGTGCGGTGGACGATAGTATGAAGGTGACCTCCGAGTCGCAGATGATCGCCGCTACCGCCCGCTCCAGATCCGTGCCTTAGATGACCGCTCCATAGAAGATGCCCGCGATGGTAAAAGATGGAGCCACCTGGATGAAGATCTTTTGACGCCTGGAAGAAGATGGATTGCTGGACTTTGTCAATGTTGAATACCTATTTTGGGATCAGTGTTTTTTTGTTTTTTGGGGGTGTTTTTTTTTTTAGAATAGGGATTTTTTTTTTTTTTAATGGACTGAAAAAGATCTGAATGCCCTTTTAAGGGCGATGCTGATACAAATGCCCTTTTTGGGGCAATGGGTAGATTATGGATTTTTTTATTTTTTTATTTTGGGGGGTTGTAATGTTAGTGGTTACTTTGTTTTTCAGGGTAAAAAAGCTGATAAACTTAGGGCAATGTGACACAAAAGGCCATTTTAAGGGCTGTTTGAAGTTTTAAGGGGTATTAAATTAGGAATAACTTTTTTTCATTTTGGATAATTTCATTTTTTATTTTCTGTAATGTTAGGTTTTTTTATTTTTTGTAATCTTAGCTGATTTTTTGCAATGTTAGTTTATTTTTTTTATTTATTTTTTTGGTTTTCAAAACAAGCTTTATTATAGGAAATAAAAAAAGTACAGAGCATAGGTGTGATTACAATTTACCACAATCCTTACAAATTCAGATACAGAGGCACAGTGTCATTGTACATAAAGAGCTAAATTATATGGAAGTAGAAGGCACCTGCATCTGTAAATTGAGAACAATTTTCCAAAGTCTTTTCCTTGTTGTGGTCAAGTAGAGTGCTCTTCTTTGAACTTGTAATTTGTGATTTCTCCACAAACAATGAATCAAACAATCTAATGAACATGTTATGCTGCTCTTTTCTACAAGATGATAATACATTAAATAATAAAATAACTACAAAAGTAGACATGTAAGTAGCAAAGCAATTAGATAATTAGATACTATAGATAATATAGATAATGTACCAGTGTACCAGTCAATATGAAAGAATGGATACCTTGACGTCTAGTATTCCTCATTAAAGGCTAAGAATTCTAAGGAGTAGGAGAATCAAGGGGACCCTATGACCTAAATCAGGGTTACCAATAATACCATCCCGGTCTAGTCCGTCTTCCTACGTCACCCTACGTACAGATAGTCCAGTGTTCAAGTATTCTTCCCATAAAAAACAGATGGAAGAATAATCGTCTTTTCGGTTAGTTTGTCCGTAGTGATATTTTTCTAATTGTAAGTTATGTGTTACTGTATCTTTCCATGTTGTGATCTCTGGAAGTTCCCCCCTCTTCCAATTGAGAGGTATCAGCATTTTAGCTGAATTAACCATCAATGTCAACAATGCAAGTCGAAACTTGCACTTAATTTTAGGGAAATGGTTAAAGAGGAAGATCCAGATATTATAGGATAAGGAGATATTTAACGTTTGTTAAATTTTTTCTTTATGGATTCTCAATAGTTCTTTGCTACTGGGCATTGCCACCATATGTGGAACTGAGTTCCTACTTCGTGGCAGCCTCTCCAGCACCTTGCTGAGGTGTTAGGAAATAGTTGGTGCAGACGTACAGGGGTATAATACCATCTGCACATTAACTTCAGATTCATTTCTAAAGTGGCTACAGAAGAGGATGACCTACTCATATGTGAAAATATAGCTAGCCATGTTTGTGTAGGTAGTGTTTCTGCAACCTCCTTCTCCCATTTGGTGACATAAGTAGGCATAGTGTTAGAGTAAAATGCAACTATCTGCTTATGTGCGAGAGAAAGTATGCCCCTACTAGGCAGCGGAACTATGCATACGTTTTCAAATGTAGTGGGAGTACGCATCAAATGTGCCTTAAAAGGGTGTGTAGTTAGAAAGTAGTTGAGCTGTGTGTATGTAAACCAATTTTGAAATCTATCCCCACAGCTGTAAATAATATCCGACTGTGTTTTAACTTTCCAATCTTGAAAAAAGATATAAGCCGGTAAGGTCTCCCTAATCTCTGCGCAGTTCTGACCGCGAATCCTGGGTTGTAGTGGGCATGAGGGGTTCCCTATCAGTGGGGTTAAGGGCGAATATGTTGTCGAGATATGCTTGTGTTTCTTTATGATCAAATCCCAAATTTTATAGGTTTCCCTTGTGGTTGTAGGGGTCGTATGTAAAAGCGTTCTCTGATTGGGTGGGAGCCAACATTGTCCACCCAAAGTAACGTCATTAGTTAAGTAGTGTTCCTGCTGAACCCATTCTTTACTAGCAGTGTGTTTGCACCAATCTACTACTCTAGCTAGAAAAGTTGCAAATCTATAATGTTGTATATTTGGGGCTCCCAGTCCCCCTAATTCTTTAGGGCGATATAATGTGGTTGTGGCAATGCACGGGCGCTTATGTGACCATATGAAGGAGTTTAACATTTTCTGAAGTTGAAATGTCATTCGGTCAGGGAGTGGTATCGGCAAAGTCTTTAGAAGATACAATATTTTAGGCAAAATTATCATTTTAATTGCATTAAGTTTGCCAAGCCAAGATAAAAATATATCACTCCAGTTTCTAAGTAATGAAGTAATAAGTGTTGAAAGGGCTTTATAGTTCAATGTTAACATTTCTTGTGTAAGTGGGGACAAGTAGACTCCTAAATATTTGATTGCCTTCTCTTGAATTCTAAAGTGAAACTGTTGGTGTATATCGTTTATAGCTATAGGCGGTAGGTGAATACTCAATAATTCTGATTTTGTGACATTTATTCTTAGGTTTGAATACTGACCATATATTTGTAATTGCTGCATAAAGATGGGGATAGATGAGTCAGGGTTTGTAAGGGTAACAAATATGTCATCCGTGTAGAGCGTTATCTTGTATTCAGTTTTCATGGCCAGTAATATCTACATTATTTCTCACATATGAGGCTAAAATTTCCATTGAGAGCACAAAAAGTAGCTGTGAAAGGGGGCAGCCCTGTCTGGTCCCATTTGAGATTTGGAATGTTTCAGAGATGGAATCATTTAGTTTAATTCTAGCTTGTAGTGCATTATAAAGTGCAAAAATCTTCCCTATCAGGTCTTGATCAAAGCCAAATCTATATAAGGTGTGCTTCAAAAAGGGACAATCTAGCCTGTCAAAGGCCTTCTCCGCATCCATTGATATGAATGCGGAGGGGACCTGCTGTCTATGTGCATATTCCATAAGGGTTATTATTTTGGAGGTGTTGTCTCTAGTTTCACGTGTGGGTATAAAGCCAGCTTGGTTTATGTGAACTATAGAAGGGAGGAACGTGTTGACTCGGGTCGCAATAACTTTGTCATATAGTTTGATATCTACATTGAGTAGAGAGATCGGCCTAAAATTTGCTGGTGTGACTGGCGCTTTACCTGGCTTGGGAATTATATAAATCTGAGATTCTAACATTGAAGGAGGGAATGGATTGCTTTCAGAGACTTCATTAAAAAGGGAAGTAAGGACTGAAGTTAGGATCGTGGAGAAGGTTTTAGAATATTTGGCTGATAAACCATCTGGGCCTGGGCTTTTTCCATTGGGTAAGGAGGTGATTGCAAACTGTAGTTCCTGTGTTGAGATTGTTTTTTTTAAGTCTTTTAATTGTTCTTGTGTAATTTTAGGAACCTGACATGCCGTAATATAAGAAGTGAGATTCGATAGGTGTTCTTCAGAAGGAGGAGTTTTAGCTATATTATAGAGATTAGGATAATATTCATGAAAATTATGTAGAATTTCTTTAGTTGTAACTACCATTGTTTTGTGATGCGCGTGTTGGATTTCATAGATGAATGACTTGAATCGCTTCTTTTTAATGCGAGAGCCAGAAGTTTACCTGTTCTATTGCTTTAGTAGTGAAATAAACTTGTTTGTTTTTTTGCAAAGTGTTTGGTACTCTATATCTAAAAATTTATCTAAAGCTATGCGTGCTAATTTATATTCTTGCGCTATTATGGAATCAGTCGGGTTCATTTTAATGCATGATCCAATCGTGAGAAGGTTTCAGATAGGTCTTTGTATTGTAACCGGGCGTGCTGTCGCACTTGAGCTTTCATTTTTATGAGTTCCCCCCGGAGGACACATTTATGTGCTTGCCAGATCTTATAATTATCTGCTATAGAGTTGGTATTAAATGTGAAGTATTCAGATGTGAGTGTGGAAAGGGTAGTTACTAGTTACATGCTTTGGATCATTTAAAAGGGTTTCATCTAATTTCCATGTGAATGGCTCTGTCGGTACTTCAGGCCATGAGAATTTTAATTTTACTGCTGAATGGTCTGACCATGACGTGGGTGAAATTTCACATTTATGTATATAAGGGAGACCTTTCTGATTGGTGAATATGTAATCAAGCCTGCTATATGTTTTGTTAGGGTGGGAGAAAAAAGTGTAGTCTCTTTTATCACCATGTATTAATCGCCAGATGTCATATAAGTTGAGATCTCTTAAATTTTTCCATAAATATGTGGAAGTCTTTTTTGATACTGAAATTTTGGGATTATAGCTATCTTGTGCGGGTTGCAGCGGGAAATTAAGATCGTCAGCTAAATATAAAGGGCCTACAGCTAAGTCAAGTATTCTTTTGAACACATTTAGAAAAAAAGGGCTCTGGTCACTAATTGGAGCATATACGTTCACTAAAGTTATGGGGCGACCATACAAAAGTCCTGTTAGTCCTAAAAATCTGCCTTCTCTATCTCTGTCCACGCGGGTTAATGAAAAAGGGAGGTCTTTTTTAATTAATATGCTAACCCCAGCCTTCTTGCTAGGACCTGAACTATGAAAGTGTAAAGTGTGTGTTTTCCCATAATACTTAGGTTCCTTTTTATATTGAAAATGAGTCTCTTGCAGAAACACAATATCTGCCTGTCTCTTTACAAGATCTAACATTGCTTTAGAGCGTTTGACTGGTGAGTTTAAGCCCTTAGCATTTTGTGTCATCAGGGTCAAATGTCTCATGTGGTTATGTTTGGATTGCGTCCTTTCTACCTACTAGCATGCAGGAGCGATTAGGAATACAGTTTGACACCTGGTACAAGATCTCAAAATTTTCATGTTGCAAAATCCATGTCCTATAAAATAAAATATCAACAATGCAAACAGTGCAAACAGTAAATATTAACAAGTTATAACTAATAATATATGATAGAACATCTATATTGAAATGAAGATACAAGTCTCTCATCCTAATATAGGGCATATTGAGAGTAACTGATGGGGATATGAGTTGTAAGCCCAGAAGGTATTTCTTTTAGGAGATCATTTATTCCGGTAAATAGAATTAGTGAGTAAAATGGTCTAAAATAAGACCGTCAATAATATTTTGAATTGGTATACTGAAGGTAAAAAAGGAGCATACATGTTAATCCCCTATAACATATACTGGCATCTTTAGAGGGGCATCCTATTTCAGAACCATACATCTAAGTTAGTGGAATCAACTTCCTAAATTCAAGTTAGACTAGGAAAGCTAGACTGGTTTATACTATACAACTGAAATCATAAATCGTACATAACATATATCAAAAGAAACAACTTGCAGCAAAGTCGTGAGTTCGATACGTGAAGTAGAGTCCCATAACCTAGGTTATGTTAGCTGAGTTAGCCTGGTTAGGAGCATTTGGTCTCACCGGTGAAGTGACAACAGCTTTTCCCTTTTTGGAAGTGGCAAGGCGCCAATTCGACGTCCCTCCACCTGATCTTTTAATGGAGGGTTGCGTAGAGCCAAATTGCTGTTGGTTCTATAGGATCAAGTTCCAAAGTTGAACAGAAATCAGGAATGTCCTCCGGGGTTCTGCATATCAATCTAGTATTGTTCCTAAGGACCCAAATTTGTGCTGGGAAACCCCATCTGTATGGGATCTTTTTGTTCCTGAGTGCCGTTGTCAATGGCGAGAATTCTTTTTGCCTCTGAAGGGTTTCATAAGATAGGTCCTGATAAAATTGGAGTACAGTTCCCCTAAATCTTATCGGCTGGTTCTTGCGGGATTGGTTCAGGATCATTTCTTTTTCCAGAAAGTTCTTGAATCTAATGATAATGTCTCTAGGAGGAGCATTGTCAGGGGGTTTCGGGCAAAGAGTTCTGTGCGCGCTCACCCACTGTATATCCGTTGTATGCAACGTTTCTGTTACATGCTGAAACAAGGCCTGTAAATAAACTGGGAAATCACGTGGCAGGACATCTTCAGGCACCCCTCTGATTCTCAAATTCTTCCGCCTACTGCAGTTCTCTAAATCCTCCAGCTTTTCCTGGAGGCCATTGATAACTTCTTGCTGCGTTGAAACCTGTTCATTCAGGGTTGTAACCTCTTCTTTAAGCTGATCATGGTTGCTTTCTAGTGATTCCACCTGGAACCCTAATGTATGGATGTCTTGTGACATCGCTGCAAGTTCTTCCCTTATGCAGGTGCGGACTATGTCCGCTATGTCTTGTTTAGATGGTAGGTTACTTAATAAGGATGCAGGGAGCTGCGAATCTGGGGTTGGTGGCACAATATTGAGCTGTGTATTTGTTTTTGGAGACTGTTCTCCCTGACTAGCTTCAATTTGAGGTGTCTCCACAAAGTCTGCAGTTTGCAGAAATGAGGTCATAGTGAGTGTTTTAATAGGAGTTTGCTTTATTGACTTCTCTGCTCTTGCAGTGCGTCTGGCTGCCATCATGAGTCTAAGTGCAGAATTAAAGTGTCAAACAGTAGTTACAAGATCTAACTTCACCTGAATAGTGAAAATATATTTTGTCCGCTTTAAGACCTTTACAGGAGTATGGAAGGTTATGCAGTGTATTTACTTTTATGAATGCTACTTGTCCATTTTCCTCTTTCTTACACATATAGATGTGAGGATTGCACTACCCGCGTTGTAATCAGTAGCGATTGAGTCACATACACAGGGTTAACACTTTATTATGACCAAACTTGCCCCCAGTTGTGTTTAAGTGCTCTGGTATCAGTTCCCCTTAATAGAGTAACTGTCCAATTTTGCTAGTCCAGCTGGGGGGAATTACACATACAGTAACGGCTCACTTGCCCTTTGTTATGGTCTCACCTTGTTTCAGTGCCGCTGTCAATTGCCTAACCTC